>NC_040037.1:17395021-17428742 GCF_003713205.1 Coffea eugenioides
CATTGATTAAGTCATGATGACCGAGTCAATCATGAAACATTTGAAAGATATTGATAGAGGACAAGATGGGGAAAAAAAGAGAATTGAAGAAGGGGAAGCATTAGCAATGAACGTGATGGGTTGAGTGAGACAGGGATGTGGAACAGAAATTGGACTTACAAGACTAGTTAGGGCAAAGTTTGACTTTAAATATATTGTCAGGTGATAAAAATTAAATTACATGATATTCGAATTGAATTTTGCTCGGTAATGATCCACTTGAAAAGAAATAATACTTCAATAAAGGCTAAAAAATGAAGTAAATTACTTGATAATCGAATTAAGATTGGCTTGGCAAAAGCTAATTTGAACTTGATTTCGCTAACTGACAGGTGCCGAACCTGTGCAATAATAAATACCTACTCGAGAAAAATACAGATTTTGTATATAGCGGTGAGTAGGGTCGAATTCACAGGGACTGGGGATAATTCGTTTCTTCTAGAGTCCAAAGTATGGGGGGTTTTTGGATTAAATACTAACTAAATAAATTAACTGCAGGAAATAATTGATTAAGAGAAATAATTAAGAGAAAACTCTAGCCAAGGGTACACTTCAGAAATGGTTCATGCACTGATCATTGATGCAGAAATAATTCCAACATTTAGTAATAGATTAGTTATAGTTGTCATGCACGCGATAAACAACCAACCCTTCCTTAATTTCTCGATAACTAAGGTACGACCGTTAGCTATTTCTCTAACCCAAAAATAACCCTAGGTACGACCGTAGGATTTAATTTCTAGATTGCATTAATAATTAGAAAGGCCCAATCCTAACCAACAAACACGCTACGAGGGTTTGTTTAAGCTGCTACTAAGATAGAGATAACGAACAATTACGGATTCAATTACCTCTATTTAGCAAAATAGCCTATATGAATAATTAATTATTGCGCACTAATCAATCATACATAAGGACTATAACAATTAAAAACAGGAAACACATAAATACCAATAAATGAGGAAGCGATTAAAATAATTTCGATCTCACAGTAATTGTTGAACCAAGTCTTCATTTGTCCCCTTGACTAGAATTAAGAGGTTAGTCCTCCATTAATGGAGAACAACCATGCGAAAGAGCTAAGAGAAGAAAACTAAAAACTATGCTAAAAGCCTAAACTAAAACTATTGATTGATTGATAAGAGTTCTTAGTACGTTTGTCTCCCTTTTAAAGCCAACAATGACTAAAGCTTCTTATCCCTGTGGTCCCCTGCTGAAATTGAGAATCAAACCAAAAGTGGGGCTCTACTGAATTCCTTGCTTTTAGTTTCCTATTGCCCGTAGGACTCCAATCTCCTAATCAGCAAAGGAAATGCAATCTCTTTGTAGCACCATGTGGGCCCGGTTGTTTGAAATCCCAATTATCTCCAAAAAGTCCCTCATTTTTGTAGTTTTCTGTTTCACTTCCTGAAATTGAGTCCAATACCAAATATAAGTAAATATTAATAATTAAAACAATATTTGGCAAGGATAAAGGGGAAAATTAACAATAAAATAATCAACAATTAACACCCTATCACTAACTAGTCAAACCAAACTTAAATGGCATTTTGTGTTCTGTAAATGTCAAATACAACTTGAACTTGGCTCTATTAGCATACAAGTGAAATTTACGTGTGAAAATATTTAATCTACTTGAACTCGATTTGAGTTTAGTTAGATAAAAACCTATCTAAATTTGGCTTTACAAGTAAACAAACTAATGTTGAGCACAGTTTCAAATTAATTAAAATTAATAAAATAAGTTTGAATATTAAATTTGAATTGTCAAACTCAACTCGAACTTAACTCTATTAAAATAAAAATATAATTTACATAGAAAAAAGTTTAACCTGCGTAAATTCGACTTGATTTTGAATCGATAAAAGTTCATTTAAGTTCGGCTCTATAAGCCAATATTAAGCACAATTTCAAATTCGTTAAAAATAATAAAACAAAATTGAACATTAGATGTTCATTTGATTAAATCCGTTTACCCTCTATATTCAATATCAAGATGGGATAGAGTCAGGGCAATGCAGCTTTATACCTTAAAGACTGGGATAGGTCGGTTATCTTGACTTAGAAGTCCTTTGTACCTTTGCCAATTGGGCACAACCTCAAATTTGATTGAAAACAAGCACGACTGCTGTATCCCAAAGTAATTTTTAGTTGAACCTTATTAAAAAACTAATAGAAAAAAGCACGTGCGTTGCACTTGTATTTAAAGAATAGAATTAATTCAAGGTATAATTTATAGAAGGTCAATTATAAAACCAATACTATGATTGCCAAATTTTTAAACCTGAAGGTGCAATTGCAAAGATGAATAGAAGATAGATTGATTTGCTTGAGTAAATTTAGGGAATCATGTTTTTTTTTTTGTTATTGTATGTACACTAACTTCTTATACTATTATACTTTCGAGAAGTTGACTTGGATCCATGTCATATTTAAGTAGACATTTCCTCCATTGCGTTTCTCTGGTTCAGCAATATAGGTGCAGGAGATATTTCATTCTTTTAATGATTCCACTAATTTTATTTCATTCTTTGACTTATAATAAATGCATATTTTTTTCTCTCTCCATTTTCTTAACAACCAAGCAATGCAAAGAATTTCGTATTTCAGATCTGTGTTAACTTTGTGAATGTATTGCTTCCATTATACATTAAACTATTTTATATGTTTTCTTCTTAAAATTTGAACTTAAAACTTTCGCATTTCGTGGGCAACAGGCCCTTCCAATATGTTGCAAGTTTAGCTTGTTTCTTTAGGTACTTAAAAAATAAGGTTAGCACCTAAAGAAACAAGAAAACGAGAAAGGAAAATGTTAGCGAATGTCTTTAACAATTAACATAACAATCATGTCTACCTAGTCTAGAATGTTGTGCATATAAAAAAGAACTCTTGCAGATAAACATATATGTGTAAAATCCTAATTAGGAGGTGTAAGTGAGTGTTATTACATGAAAATTTTCTTCTTCAATCATTATGACACGCGGCTAAATTTAGTTCTTTGTGGGGTTCGGTTATGAGCAATCTAATTTTAGTGTTATTACATGAAATTTTGTCTCCAATCTATATGACACATGGGTAAATTTGGTTCTTTGTGGGGTTTGGTTATGAGCAATCTAACCAATGCCCTTTGAGATGTTGACCACCATAAAAGATTTAAATTTTTGTGAGATAAAAGATCAAAAGTTAAAATCTTATCTGTCATCATTTTGCCACTAACATGTGACTTTATCAAATTCATATGGGTGTCCTCTTCGGTTCCCCATGACTCAGTTGGACCACCCCTAAAATAAGCTAGAGTAGAAGTAGAGTAGATATAAAAAAAGGGGGGGGGGGGGGGCTATGAGCAATCTAATTTAGTGTTGCATGTATTGCATGTGTCCATTTTAATAGTAGTGTCCGTACCTCTCTTCAAAAAAGGTATACAACTAATTTTGAATGGTGAAATCTAATGTATGTCTTTTCGAATTGCTTTACAATTGGCTACTCCCATAACTTTTAATCCTGAAACATTAATTTTAAAATTTTAAAATTGAGAAAGCCATGATCCCTTTGATGCAATAGAGCTATTATGATCTTAAATTTATGGAAACACTGGGCCGATCAATATATGGTATCTTCTGGTCTTCTGGTCTCCAACATATGCGCATTAACTTTCATGGAATAGGGATAGGGACGTCATCTAAATCAGTTGAAATGAACACAGGGTTAAATCTCCTGGCATTAACTTTCCCCTTTGTTTCCCCGAATTTGGAAAACCACAATAAACAATATTTGTAATAAAGGTATGAATTTAGCATTAAACCTTATGCATGCCCTCTAATAATCAACAAAAGAGAGGTCCCTATGCACCCGTCATACATTTTGTCTCTGGGAACCGAGGAGAAAGGAGGCTCGGCCGGAAGAGAGGTGCGCCATGTGAGAAGCGTAGAGGTCAATTTCTTTCAAATATGAGAAAATGTCTCCATTTAATTGATGATCATAAAAAAAATCAGAAAATGTTACAAAATTTATATTAACTACATTCAATATAAGTTCAAGACACATGAGACATCCAACCATATTTCATTTGATCCATTTGAATTTGAATTTCATATGGTAGTATTGTACTAAATGTCACCCTTCTATACCTCTTGGCAAATGAATGGATACATTCCTAAGTACAAGTTTTCGCACATTTTCCTTAAACATATGCCTTTCATTTTTCCCACCCTACACAATCCTAAAGTTCTTATACTTTTGTAATAAAAACCCTGATTTATTTGAAAAGCCTTATTTTGTTGTTTGACTTTGTAATCTAATTCTTTAAGGAATATGTTACAAAGAGACAATAGCATGTTACAAAAAAAAAAAAATAATAATAATAGACATGGAAAAGCTAATTAATCTTTCCGAGAAAACCACTCATTATTGAATTCAACTTTTTGTGTGGTTCTATGGATTGAAGCTAGTCCGCTTGTTCAACCTATAACGTGAAAATTAATATAACAAGAAACCTGTTAAAGAAGAAAAACAAAGTATAAACAATCAAAATAATTGAAGGGTAGCAAATTAACCTTTCAAAGAAGAACACCCAACTCGTGATTATCCTTCTTTCTTCCATGTGGATATTTAAAAACGAATCCCTTCAACTTGTTGTTTTGCATAGTTAGAGACATAGCATCCTACTGCCAATACAGGCCTCAGAGTCTAACATAGTTAGAGACACAGCATCCTACTGCCCAGTGGATAGTATTAATATTTCAAGAGGAAATTACTGAATTGTCCATATTAACTAATAGTATTGTTTTAGGGCATTACTAAATGGATGATAATATATTGCCCATTGTGTTAGTATAGTATTTTATCCAATGATTTTAATTTGCATGATTAGTGTTTGTATATGAATAAAACATGACGGAATAAAGTTCAAATTGTAGTCAAATTGTAAACATGAATATGTAGGCAAATTGTCTTAAGGGCATATTAGGCAAATCAAAAAATAAGAACTTTTTGTGTTCTAAGGCACTTTTATATATAATAATATAATATAGATAGTATAGATATAGATTATTGTTAACTTTTTGATGCTGTTGCGCGTCCTTGGGTTTATATAATAACTTATTGATGTGTATATATATATATATATATGTATGTATGTGTGTGTATATATATGTTGCTTTTATTTTGATCAATAGATCAATGTGGATAAAAATCAAATATATGTTTTTGATAGAAAAACCATGTAATACTAAAGAATTGAGGAGTTAATATAAAGAGTGGACCGTACAAAATGTGGTGGAGAATCCCCACAGATGATAGAATCATCAATTGAACTAGCATGCTTTACCATCTCAAGGTTTTATTGACCTGAAGGCAGACAATACTTGATACGGATACAAACTAAATTCTATTTCGGAAATACTGCTTATAGAATTGGCAAAAAATTAGCTTTCGGCAATTCCTGACCTCCCTTGCATTTTTGGAAAATATACTGTCAAGCAACTTTGCATAATCCATGTCAAGGAAATATAAAAGTGTTCATCGTCATTAAGGAAGCAGGTGAAAAGTGTTCCTTCTCCAAGAGGCACTCGAGTCATCTTTTTCTGTAGATTCAGTAGGAAAAATTAGCGGTAGAAGATAAAAATGGTCAATCTCATGGAAGCTTTCATTGCTTTAAATTTCTTGGCCCATTGGAATAGACATCATACGTGTTTCAATCTCAAAATTAAATGAAAACAAAGAAAGTGGGGCAGAGCAAGAAGACCTCTGAAGTCTTCCATGTACAAATAGGATAAATGCTAGCTTTATTTGTGGTGCAGAGTAACAACGTCTGCCAACTTCAGTTGAACTTGAAAGCAATCATGGGTTCCTTCAAAATAATCTCCATATTCGTTCTGGTAGTCCTACTTTTCCCATCTTTTCACCCCAAATGCGGAGCTTCAGCTTCTGCTGAAGAGGGTGCTGCTCTTTTGAAATGGAAAGCCAGTTTTCGGAACCAGAACAACAGCTTCCTAACCTCATGGAACCTTCAATTCATCAACGCCAAAAAGTCGTCTATCCTTCCTTGCACTTGGGCTGGTATTTCCTGCATTGACGGAAGAGTCAACAGATTGAACCTTTCAGATTGGAGCATTGAAGGTAGCCTCTATGATTTCCCATTCTCATCCCTCCCAAATCTTGAATATCTTGATCTCCGCTTTAACCAGATCTTTGGCAGTATACCAAAACAAATAGGTAACCTGTCGAAACTCATTTATCTTGATTTCTGGGCTAATGAGCTGTCAGGCAAAATCCCGCCTGAAATTTGCAACTTGAGAAACTTGACTCATTTAGGTTTTGGAAGAAATCAACTTTCAGGTCCCATTCCCATGGCAATGGGGAATCTGATCTCACTTCAGTTTCTTTCCTTGTGTCAAAATAATCTTACAGGTGCAATTCCAAAGTCACTAGGCAATTTAACCAATTTGATTATGCTATATCTCTATGAAAATCAACTTTCAAGTTCAATTTTCAAAGAAGTGGGTGATCTGAAATTCCTTACCGATATGGAATTATCTGACAATCAACTTAATGGTTCAATTCCTGTTTCAATTGGAAACTTGAGTAAATTGGAAACACTGTATCTCTTTAACAATCAATTTTCTGATTCAATTCCGGTCACTTTTGGTAATCTCAATAGGCTGGTAAATCTAAGCCTTTACCAAAATCACCTATCTGGTCCCATTCCTCCAGTGATAGGGAATTTGAGCTCACTTCAATTTCTTTACTTGTATCAAAATAATCTCACTGGTGCAATCCCAAATTCACTATATAACTTGACCAATGTGATTGGACTAGATCTCTCTTACAATCAACTTTCAGGTTCAATCCCTGCTTCAATTGGTAACTTGAGTGACTTGGAACTTTTGGCTCTCCATGAGAATCAATTTTCTAGTACCATTCCGCCCACTTTTGGTAACCTCAATAGGCTGGTGGATCTAAAGCTTTTCCGTAATCACCTCTCTGGTCCAATTCCTAGTGCTATGGGGAATCTGATCTCACTTCAGCTTCTTTCCTTGGGCGACAATAATCTTATCAGTGCGATCCCAAATTCATTAGGAAATTTGACCAATTTAATTGAACTGTATCTCCAAAACAATCAATTTTCTGGTTCAATTCCGGTCACTTTTGGTAATCTCAATAGGTTGGTGAATCTAAGCCTTGACCAAAATCACCTATCTGGTCACATTCCTCCAGTGATAGGGAATTTGAGCTCACTTCAGTTTCTTTACCTATATCAAAATAATCTCACTGGTGCAATCCCAAAGTCACTAGGTAATTTGACCAATTTGATTGGACTAGATCTCTCTTACAATCAACTTTCAGGTTCAATCCCTGCTTCAATTGGTAACTTGAGTAACTTTGGAGTACTGTATCTCTACAACAATCAATTTTCTGGTTCAATTCCAGCTACTTTTGGTAACCTCAATAGGCTGGTGAAACTAGATCTCGCTTTCAATCAACTTTCGGGTTCAATTCCTGTTTCAATTGGAAACTTGAGTGACTTAGAAATTTTGGCTCTGGCAGAAAATCAATTTTCTGGTACCATTCCACAAGCGCTTGGAAACCTGAATAAGTTGGTTGCTTTGAGATTGTTTAGAAATCAGTTCTCTGGTCCATTGCCAGAACTATTATGTCAAAGTGGAATTCTCCAAAACATTTCTGTATCTGAGAACATGCTTACTGGTCCAATCCCTAAAAGCTTGCAAAACTGCTCAAGCTTAGTTAGGGCCCGTTTCAACGGTAACCGTTTCCAAGGAAACTTATCAGAAATGTTTGGAATCTATCCATCCCTGGATTTCATAGATCTCAGCAATAACAAATTCTATGGGAAACTCTCCAGCAACTGGGGTAAATGCAAAATGCTGAAAACCTTTATAGTTGCAAAAAATAACATCACTGGTGGTATACCTCCAGAAATTGGAAATTTGGCTCAACTACATACACTTAATCTTTCTTCGAATTATTTATCAGGGGAGATACCGAGGGAAGTTGTGAAGTTAACTTCCATGCTTACACTAGATTTACATGACAACCAGCTTACTGGTGGTATACCTCAAGACTTGGGAGTGTTAATGGAATTTCTAGACCTGTCCACAAATTCCTTGAATGGAACCTTACCAGAACTTCTGGGCGATTTGAAACACTTGTTTCACATGAACTTGAGCAATAATGTTTTAGGTCAAAAGATTCCATCACAGATTGGGAAGTTAACCCAACTTTGTGATCTAGATTTGAGTCAAAATCTCTTCACAGGAGAGATACCATTTGAGTTTCAAAATCTGCAGAGTTTGGGGACATTGGATCTCTCCCAGAATAACCTCTCTGGTATGATCCCAAAGGCTTTGGCAGAATTGCCAGGTTTATTGCACATTAATCTTTCCTTTAATAATTTGGAGGGTCCAATTCCAAGTGGTAGAGCCTTTGTGAATCTAACCTTAGAAGAAGTAAAGGGAAATAAAGGTTTGTGTGGCCATATTACAGGGTTACGAGCCTGTGAAAGTTCCCGGTTGATTAAAAAGCATGTCAAGGATAAAAGCAAGGAACTTGTTCTCATAATTGTATTGCCTCTTCTGGGATCATTCACACTTCTTGGTGCATTGTTCGGTGCTCTCAAATTGCGTGATCAGAGAAAAAGAAATTCAAGAGCTGAAGACATGGAGGTGAATAAGGGCGGTTTATTTGCCATATGTGCTTATGATGGCAAAGCATTGTATAAAGAAATCGTGAGGTCTACAGAAGAGTTCAGTGAAACATATTGCATTGGGAAAGGAGGTTGTGGAAGTGTTTACAAAGCAAAGCTTCCATCAGGCGAAGTAGTAGCTGTAAAAAGACTTCACAACATACCTAATGTGGCAAAGGATAGAAGTTTCTTGAATGAGATCAGGGCCTTGACAGAAATCAAGCATCGGAACATTGTGAAACTCTTTGGCTTCTGCTCAAATGCTCAGCATTCAATTTTGGTTTATGAGTACCTCGAAAGGGGGAGCTTGGCCAAAATCTTGAGCATAGAAGAAGCAGCTAAGGAACTAGACTGGCAAAAGAGGTTGAATATCATCAAAGGCGTCGCTCATGCTTTGTCTTACATGCATCATGATTGTTCACCACCAATTGTACACCGAGACATATCAAGCAACAACATTTTGCTTGATCCAGAATGCGAGGCTCACATTTCAGATTTTGGCACTTCCAAGTTCCTCAGAAGAGACTCGTCTAATTGGAGTTCTCTTGCAGGAACATATGGATATGTTGCACCAGGTAGTAAAGTTTTTTTTTTCTTTTCCTGTCATTAGTTTGTTAAGTAGTAAATTCAAGTATGATCACGTAACATGGAAAATCATTTTCCAACTTTCTCTTGCAGAATTTGCGTACACAATGAAAGTTAACGAGAAGTGTGATGTTTATAGCTTTGGGGTCCTGACAATGGAAGTAATCAAAGGAAAGCATCCTGGTGACTTGATTGCTAATCTATTGTCTTCAAAGCCTGAAGAGATAGACCTAAAAGACTTGTTAGACCAAAGACTTCTGTATCCCAATCAACAAATTGAAAAGAGTCTGATATCCATTCTCAAACTAGCAAGAGAATGTCTACATGTTGATCCTCAATGTAGGCCAACAATGCTCATTATTTCCAGGTTGATATCTACATGTTGATCCTCAATGCAGGCCATGTGAACTTCTTCTCCATTTGAACTTGGATGGGTGAACCGGATATGTTGAACTTGGATGATGTTTTTTATTTTTGCAGGTATCTTGCCTCCTATTAAATGCAGACTGCAGTGCCTCATTTCCCTCCCCCTTACGTAGCACTATTCTGTGTAAAAATAAACTCTCCCTAGCCAATAGAGTTTGCGGAATTGATACAAAAACTAGCATAGGGAGGAAATTGAGAGTTTGGAAATGTATGGTAATCTTATCCTGAAAGTAATAATTCTATGACATTGTCTTCAGTCTTAATAGTCTTCGATCTACATTTATTATCTCCTTGAAAATCAAAAGTTTCTTAGTTTTCTGCCACACTATGCAAACTAATAACAAGTCATTTTTAAAATTATATAGTGAAAAAGTAATAAGGATCTCCGGTGCTGTTGGCCTTAGTTTATAGTCCATACAACTGATCTTCTCAATTTAGCTTAATTAAGAAATGCAAATTGAGAGCGATTAATTCTTGAGAATTATAAAACTAAGTGTGTGTCTTCGTCTAGCACTACTAAGTGTGTGTGTGTAGAAAAATGCTGGGAGAGATTCTGCATAAAACAAGAAATACTCCTGTGGCTTGTAATGACATAGGCTAATAAAGATTTGCTGTTGTGTTCTGATTTAATTTGCAGCGGCTGCGAGCTTCTTTCTATTCCTTTTGCTTATGAAATTTATTGGAATTAGAAATTTATAAGGGGTATGCCCCGTATTTTGTTGTGTATTATTAAAATCTTATCTACCAAAAAATGTTCACAAATATATTCTTAAAAATCGAGGATTGGCTCCTGTAATTTCCTAAAAATGACCCCTGGTATTTATGTATTCGGAATTTAAGATATGATAATTTTCTTTTACCATATTTATGGAGTACATACCGCCTCAGAACCAATAGCCATTTGGGCTGCTACCATAGCGTTTAAGGCTGAGTGGGTTGGGAGATCAAAATTTCAAATATTATCTTCCACTATTTGTCAATATATGTGGCTCTCATTTTAAGTGACTGTCATTTTAATTGACTTAAATCTATACGAGTGCGTAGAGCACTCGTTTGGTTCATTGATTTTTTCATGGTCCAATTGGACCATTCTCATAATATAAGTTAAAGTGAGAGTAGGAATAGGTTTAGGATAGATTGATCCCAAAAAAAAAAAGTATCCGCCTCGGACAAATGTACAACGCGTATCCAGACATCAAGTTGTAGGATACGTATAACAGTAATATTGGGCCGGGGCAAAAGCAGAATGACCGAAATAAATCTGGGCCATCAGCGATCCACAATCGGGAAAGATAAATAGTTGTACAGATAAGCAACTACAGGTTGCTAGTTGCAGCCCAGATCTGACCCGGATTAACCCCTGCAATCATAAATATTCTTTGTGCAAGTAGGTCTGAATTAAATAATGAAGTGTGGTCCTTTTTTCTCAAAAAGGTTTACGTAACGTATTTTTCAATCCCTTTTTACTTTATATATATATTAAATTAGAATAATATATTTTTAATCAAAATTTCAAAAAATAACAATCCAAACGAGATATAAAATTTTTGACTCAGTAATTCTAATCCTGATAATCGGATTAGAATTACTGAAACATGAAACAATGAGGTAGCTCATTGTCTACATAGACATGCAAGAGAGGTAACTCATTGTCTAGCTCATTGATCGGAGTTTTTAAGTTTC
Source organism: Coffea eugenioides (assembly GCF_003713205.1). Taxonomy (NCBI): domain Eukaryota; kingdom Viridiplantae; phylum Streptophyta; class Magnoliopsida; order Gentianales; family Rubiaceae; genus Coffea; species Coffea eugenioides. The sequence continues at coordinate 17,406,456 of NC_040037.1, forward strand.
CATCTTTTGTAACATTCGCTGTGTGCAGGGATATTTAAGTTTGACGAAATGAAATTTCACGATCTTATTTATTAATTACTAATTAAAATAAAATCTTGATTAAAGAAAATCTTATTGACACGCAATTTTACATTGCAAACTTGCAAATAAAAACCACGCTAAAGTGAAGTGTTATGTACACTCCTATTTTATTAATCATATTGTTACTATCATTTTAATCATATAGTTTTCATCTATTAAATTATACAATTAAATAAAGGAAAATTTGTCCAATTGGTCCCTAACATTTTCACAAAAAACTTTTTAAGTTTCTAGCATTTAAAATCAACCAGAATAATCTCTAACATTTAAATTATGAACCAATTTGGTCCTGATGCTTGTATTTGCTCATTTTTCTGGCTAAAAATAGCATGTCTCTCTCACGTGAACATAATTTAAAGGAAAAATTTGAAAAACACATTTTGCTCCCTTGGATGAACATGAGAATGTTTAGAAAGCTTACTTTAGAATTTGGGCAGCCATAGAATCTTCTCCTTGGATTTACAGGTTTCCAAGAAGTCACAATGAGGGGTTCATTTTCACAAAAACATCACTCGTTGTTTGGATCTATCGTACTCTTCAATAGGTTAGTTTCTTCTTCGCATTTTCTTGCTATTCTTCCTCAATTGCGCAGCCATCCAGTTGCAGCTGCGTTTTCCGTCTTCAAATTTGGTTTTGATGCAAGGCAATTATGGTTTAATTGGAAAAATATGAAGGAAAGATGGAAAACTCAACCAGAAAAGAAGTGTATTTTTTGATTTTGCCCTTGAAATTATACCCACGTAAGAGAGGTGCGTTATTTTTAGTTGGAGAAATGAGCAAATACGAGCATTAGGATCAAACTGACTCATAATTTTTATGTTAGAAACTATTTTGGTTGATTTTAAATGTTAGGCACTATAAAAGGTTTTTTTTAAATATTAGGGACCAATTTGACAAATTTCCCTAAAATAAATAATGAGGGTGTAAATAATAAAAAAATAAAGTGCAAATACCATTTTCTTCTCCTTGACAAATTAAAAACATGAACGAATAAATTAGAAGGCATTAGTCACTGCATGAGGTGACGGGACAAGACACATTACCGCATCCAACCAGTGGCACTCATCCCTCTCTCCCACCTTGCCAACGAATTCTCAATGCCTTGGCTGCCAGCCAGCCTGCCGCTCGGCCTAGCTTCCCCAGGCAGAATCCTCTCCTCTACCTGTCGATCCATATTTCTTTTCCTTGACCCAACATAGCACTTTCCACCGTCAATAACGTTTCAACAACATTAAAGACCCACACCCACAACATATTTTTCTTCAGCAGCAAAATAAATAAAAGTTGACGAAATGAATCGTGTAGATGATGATACCAAAGAAACTGTTACGTTCAGAGCCGTCAGCAGAGACGAGGAGGGGCGAAAGCGTGCGGAGAAAGTGGAAGTAGACGGTCACAACGTGGACACGCTTAAGTACATAGAAAAGAAACTGATTGACAAGGGCGTGCGGAGACAAGACCGTCGTCCTATTGATGGGATTCCGTTAGGCCGTCAGCATAAGTCCGGTCACGGGGGAAAGCATACTTGGGAGGGTCCCAGGGACACTGTGGAGAATGAACTGGGTGCAGCTCCTCCTGCCATAGATGAAAACGATCCAAACTATGTGGATGAAGAGGCGGAGGACAAAATACTGGGGGGGGGGGTGGGAGGTTAGTGGGGTCGCCGGATTGGTGGTCGGAGAGTTGGAGCTCCCTAAACTTGCTAAAGAAGGTGTGGCCAGGATTGATGTTGATCCTCAATTGCAGACCAAAATTTAGTTTTTTTTGTTTGTTTTTTCAATTGGAATGATTTTATTTTGTAACTGGGGAGGTTTAGTTTGTAGGCATGCAAACTTTATGCTTTTCTTTTTATTTTTACTTTCTGGGTAGCTTAAGCTCAGTGCTTTTCTGCCTTTCTTTAGCAGCCCTGCTGTCTAGGTAGCAGTAACATTTTTTGTGGCCGCTTTTTAGTTTTTTTTTTCACCCCTAGTAAAATCAGCCCTTCTGAGTTCATTTCCGAATAAGCACCAGTATTAGTGTGCAACTGTAATTGAATGCTTGATGGAATAAAGAAACATCTTTCCTGTTGAATTTTAGTGTTTCCAATAAAATTGGGAGCAAATTATCTAGTAGTCATTAAACCTTTGAATAGTTGAGTTTGGGTAATTCAAATATTAATAGTATATTTTTAACCACTGAATTATTAAAATTATAAATTTTGAGTCATTTTGTATGATGTCATTGTTAATTCTGTTAGATTTAACTATTAATAATAATGTGCTTTGGGAATCGTGCATACGTTCAAATTTGGTAGAGTTAATGATGAAATCAGACGAGATGTCCTAAAATTTACAGTTTGATAGTTGAATAAGTAGAAATATAATATTATTTAAATTCACACATTCGATAGTAGAAATGTAGTATTAATCATTAAGTGATCAAAGTTTGACTGTTGAAAAAATTTAGTGACTATCGAAAAACTTTACTCTAAAATTGGAGTTTCGACACTTTTGAAGCTACGCGAATCTTCTAGCAATTTGAATTGCAACTGGCGTCGGTCATTCTCGTTCAGTAATGAGCACGGGGAGCATCATCGTCTGCGATGATTCTAGTCTGTCTAATGTTCAGTTCCCACCAGGGATGCGCGAGGGGATGTAGCTCAGATGCTAGAGCGCTCCACTATTATTGCAACCGTCAGTTATGGACCGTGATCAACCTTTTTCTCCCGCCATCACAAACAGTACAAGTCTCCTGATTTCCCAAAATGAGTGAAAGTAGAGGAACAATTCCTTTTTCCCAACCAAAAATCTTTTTACAACTTACAAGAGTACCTGTAAGTGGGGGCAAAAAGGGTTTGTATATAAATACTCTTATTAGTTGCATATTTTTTTTTAGAGTAAATTTTATATACACTGACAGTATTTATATTATCACCGTTGGATTCATTACACATGTGCAAAAGTTGAAAAAAGATATAACTTCTTTCTTTTTCGCCTTTTTAAAAAAAAATCTCTTTTTTATTGTTTGCCAAAAATTTCATAACTTCTTCTTTTCCTTTTTCTCAATAAAAAAGAAACTTCTAATAACTTCCATTGGTTTTAATAGAACAACTTAATTTTTCCCCCCAAATAGTCATTATAATGTGAGAAGTTTTTACGAAAGTTTAAGCTGGAGTTTTGCAGTACTGGTGGCCTCTTTGGGTACGTAGATATTGTTAGGATCCAAGCGCGGAACAAACAACTATTGAGATATCAAGTGCACAACAATTTAATGAGGAACAAGCCACAAGCATGAAAAAATAAACGACACACAATATTTAACGTGGTTCGGCTCCACCATTGAGCCTACATCCACGGAGAGAAACCTGTTCTTTATTATGAGAGGAAAACCCTATACAAGAATACAACTTGAACCCAAGCCCAACCCTTGTATGACATCTCTCATCTCCCAAGAACCCTCTCTCACACCCCATGTATAAGGCTACATGATGCCCCTTGTGTCTCCTTGTGTGTGTCCTGTGTCTCTTGTGTAGTATGCCAATTCACCTATTTATAGGAAACATTACTGCCAAAAAAACCAAATAACAATTTGGAAACCAATACTATTTCCTAAACTCATATGGAAATAGCATCTAATTCCTATTAAATAGGGCTTTATTTGACTACTTCTTCACGTAACTAAAACCAATTAGGAATCTAGTTACTTTCACACAAAACAGGAAATCTACCTAAAAGAAATTAAGCCAATTTCCTAACAAATCTCCACCTTGGCGAAAATTTCTTTTAGCAACCATTTGCCTTCAACTACCAAATAATATGGTACCAAACTACACACCCGAATCAATACAGCCCTGACACCAAATTGATTCAATCGACAAATGAACATGTGTAGTTGCCCCGAGTCCAACCTCCAGTTGACTCGTGAGAAGGTGCCTCAATTCACCATCTCCCTTTGCAGGATTTCTTCTCACCACCACTTGTAATTTGGGATCCCCTTCTGTGAGCTCTAACCCTAACCATTGAGGCAACCAAGTGGTAAAATCACCATACTTCTTCCCATCCTCAGGACTGTCTCGCCACGTGTGATTTCCAAGACTCCACCTAAAACGAAAAACTCATACCTATCAGAGTCTCCTGGCGCATAGAAATTAGATCTCCTTGTTTCTTTGGGACACGTGCCACACCACCCAAAAAACATAACCAAAATCTAAAATCCACCGGGATGAAGTATCAACCGTTGGAGGTGTGAGAAAGCCTCCAACGATTCACGTCCAAAATCAACATTGAACTCCACCTTTTCCTTGACCCTTGAATCACATGCTTAGATTCACCATCAAGCATCTCCATGCTTTTCGACTTTTCATCCTTCACCATCAATACTTTTGTTAAACCATTGAAACAAGGATACCACCCATTAAATTGTTCAATTAGTAACAGCTACCAATCCACTTGATCTCAATAATTAACTAGGATCCAACCATGAACCTTGCTCTATTGCCCAGTCTCGCAACCAGGCTCTGATACCACTTGTTAGGATCCAAGCGCGGAACAAACAACTATTGAGATATCAAGTGCACAACAATTTAATGAGGAACAAACCACAAGCATGAAAAAATAAACGACACACAATATTTAACGTGGTTCGGCTCCACCATTGAGCCTACATCCACGGAGAGAAACCTGTTCTTTATTATGAGAGGAAAACCCTATACAAGAATACAACTTAAACCCAAGCCCAACCCTTGTATGACATCTCTCATCTCCCAAGAACCCTCTCTCACACCCCATGTATAAGGCTACATGATGCCCCTTGTGTCTCCTTGTGTGTGTCCTGTGTCTCTTGTGTAGTATGCCAATTCACCTATTTATAGGAAACATTACTGCCAAAAAAACCAAATAACAATTTGGAAACCAATACTATTTCCTAAACTCATATGGAAATAGCATCTAATTCCTGTTAAATAGGGCTTTATTTGACTACTTCTTCAAGTAACTAAAACCAATTAGGAATCTAGTTACTTTCACACAAAACAGGAAATCTACCTAAAAGAAATTAAGCCAATTTCCTAACAGATATTTGCCTGTATCGTTGACCAAATTGACAGACTTTTGTAGCTTTACCGCGAGGTCTTTGTACTATTATCATTCTAAAATGGAGTACGACGTGGGTCAATTCATTTGGTCCAACTGTATTCAGAATGAACACAAGGTTAGTTTTGTTTTCCCATCATTTTACTCATATTTCCCCATCATGGACTTCTTTTCTTCTTGTTTTGGCAAAGCAACAAGAAACCATATGAAGTAATAATAAGTATGAATCCATTGATGCCAGAACTAGAAAAAGATGTTTGACCTTTGAAGTACTTGGAACACATCCTACTTCCGAGTTGTGAAGCATTTGATGAGACATGTTTCTTTAACAATGGCAACAATGGCTATCTTCGAACTGCTTTTTGTTATTCCCATTGTTTGCTTTGTACAGTATCAACGGATGTTGACTAACTCAATAGTTTGCCCGTCTGTAACAAGAAAAGAGGAGTTAGCTGCTGCTACCCAGTTTCACTTGCCATCACTCTCCCAAACTCGGACCATTGCGTTGAAAGCTGTTACTCTTGACATTCAACATGTAAAACCCACGTACGTACGGTTATGAATAAGATGTTTATCAATTGCTGTGTTCCTCTTTATTACTGATTGTTTTACAAATAACATTACTTTCAATGATTATCGATGTGAATAATGTGCAAATAAATTGATTTATGTATATATGTATATGTAAAGTTATGATTGTGTGGTCCAACAGATGGATAGATACTACCTACTGAGCGATTTTGTCGCTCCACCCAATTTTTACCATTTTTGCAGATTTTGAAGTGTATGAGTTGGTTTACATAGAAGACTCTGAGGATGATTTATATTAGTTCTGAGTGACTAGAGATTAGCAGCCTAGATGCTTCTAGTTGTTAGTTTATTTACTTTCTTTTCGCTGTTTTAACTAGATAATAAATGTACGAATTTATTGAATATTCGTAGACTATCTTTCATTTAAAATTTGTACTGCACTTTCTTTAGTTATACTATTTAGTACTTTTTAAATTTAGTCTAGTTTGATGTTGCCTTGTATTCTTAAGCGGGACTGATAGGTGCCGAGCCTGTGCAATAATAATAATAAAACCTAACTATCACCAAAAGCAGTCAATAATCAATTATAGTATTGGAGCAGGGACCCTAGGTGTACAATGGGTTACTTGATTCGCCCTATTTCCGAAGAGTTTGCTTAATCCGATATACCAGAATTAATTATCTGACTAAATTCACTAACTAGTAGACAGTGGCAAGCAGGGTTGTCCCCTCAGGGATTAGGGAGAAATTTGTTTCCTTTCGAGTCAAGATAAATGGGGGTTTTAGGATTAAATGCTAATGAACTAAATAAAACAAATGCGAAAAATAATCAATTGACAGAAATAAATTGGAAAAACTCTAGCCAAGGGTACACTTCAGAAAATGGTTCATGCACTGATCATCGATTCACAGATAATTCCAACATTTATTAGTAGATTGGTTATAGCTGTCATATATGCGATAAACAACCAGCTTTTCCTTATTTATTCGATAGTCAAGGTACGACCGTTAATTATTTCTCTAACCCGGAAACAACCCTAGGTACGACCGTAGAATTTAATTTCTGGTTTGCATTAAAATTTAGAAAAGTCCAATCCTAACTAACAAACACGCTACGAGGGTTTATTTAAACTAGATCGTATGTTTTCTTGATACAAACCCAATTATGCTAGCGGAACAGAGGTAATCGAACAATTACGGATCCAACTACCCCTAATTAGCAAAATAGCTGCGTGAACAATTAAATATTACGCACTATTCAATCGTACACAAAAACTATAACAGTTAAGAGTAGAAAACATATAAATACCAATAAATGAAGGAAACAGTTAAAATAATTTAGATCTCATAGTGATTGTCGAACCAAATCTTCAATTGCCCCCTTGACTAGAATTAGGGAATTAGTTCTCTATGAGCCACGCATAGGGAATTTGGGAAAAGTTGTCAATTTTTGCCCTTTCAATTTCAGTCAACCGAGGAAGAAAAGAACAAAAAATTTTTGTTGTTGCTTTCAAATTGTCTTCAAAGCAAAGCACACGAGAGAGTCTGATGCTCTCTTCAATTTCGATCAAACAAAAGTAAAAGGAATTCCAACAGTCAACAATGGCAACCACAATCGTTTGTTCTCTCCCCAAAAGTAAAGAAGTCAAAGAGACAAGTAAAAAAACAATACAATCCGCCTTCTCCGTTGGTAGTCACCACAAAGGAGAAGGAAATCCTCTATAATTCGATCAGGCCCACCAAAGGAAAGAAGTGTTATACTAATCCTACTTAACCACTGGGTCAATGGCGCAGTGGTCGCCAGGGAGGGACTTAAATCCCTCCTTAGGCTGTAGATGAGCGTTCAAATCTCACCTGCAGCAAAAAAAATTTAAGAGTTGTGTCATAGCACTCCATTGGTCTAGTCGGATCTGTATACCCACTAACTCCTACAACAGCCTCCTTAGGCTCCCCTTTCCCCCTAGAGTAGGTTATACAAATATATCGTTGCCAATAAAAAAAATATATCTAGTCCTACTTTTCTCCTCTAAAATTGGTATCCGAATACCAAACTTCCTAAATAATAGGAATTCTATTACAAATTACTTTTTTCGGCTTTGAAGTGGCCGCACCGATTTCCAAATTTGTCTAGCCACTTTACTCAATTTTTGGAACCTTCCACATGTGCAAATCATCCCGAGAATCTGCCCTCGAGAGCTGGAGTTAGGCGTGGGCACGTCTACTATCAGAGAGTCTGCTAGAATGATAATTTTTAGCATTTTTTTCTTCATCACTTCCTGCAATTAATCCCAAACACAAAATCTGAGTAGAATTCACCCAACTAGTGCATATTCCGTCAAACAATTATGCAATAATATCAAAATATCCCACTAAAATATACCCTATCAGGGACTTAAGGATGCATCGGATGCCATGTGACTGGCGTGTGCGGGCTCGGGGCATGACACTACAAGTCCATGATTTTAAACAAAATAAAACCTTTTAGAAGTTGAAATAGTTCCACATTTCGACAACATTAACGGTTCTATTACTACTAGAAAACTGTAATAAGTATCACCCGACAAGAAACTCAAGAGCTTCATATAATTAACTAGAGAGATATCTTTATGTACATCAGTTCGTATTTTCATGTGTATATATAACAAATTATAACAGTTGGGAGGTCGTAGTTGTGGTAGGTTACTTATGATTAATGCGTTTTAACAAGAACTACTCAACTTTTAATTACATCATTTATTTATCTTTTCCCTTTCTGATGAATTAATTTGTCTTCATTCAAAGTTTCGAACACACAAAAGATGATTTAATTTGATTAGACAGACATTGTTGCGATCATTTATTTGATTTGCCAAAAATAAACAGTTTTCCGTAATATCCAGCATTTCTCAAGTTTATGGTGTGTTAATCATCAAGCTAATAATTTTCGGTAACATGGGGGTTCCCCATGTTCGCCTGTGCACGGGTCTGTAATTCTAACATTTGTATTCGCTTTTTTCAGTTATAAAATAAATAAGGGGCTGGCGGTTTCGCCAAAAAAAAAAAGGCTAATACTCCCTCCGTTTCACTTTGATAGTCGTGTTTCTTTTTTCACACAGTTTAAGAAAAAGTAGTTAAATTTGTTGAAAAAGTAAATTTAGATTGCTATTTTCCTAAAATACTCTCACATTAAATATAGTACAACTTTATGGGAACTTGAATTGATGATAAAACAAGAATCAACTCTCATTAAATGGGGTAGGTTTATAGTGACGCAACAACTTACATTGAATAAGGGTATTTTAGGGAAATTAAATAACAAACATACATTTTTCAATTGGAAAGTGGACTACAATTTGGGACAGACGAAAAAGGAAAACAAGACTATCAAAGTAGGACGGAGGGAGTAATAGACAATCTTTTCATGATATATCACTTATTTGGCTGTGCAGACGAGGTGATTATCTCTATTCCCTTTTGCATCAGTGCCTAAAGGCGAATGATCAGGTTGTGAGCTTGACCCTCCAACCACATCAAAGTCTACTACTCCCTCCGTCCCATTCATTTAGTTATATTTGGGGAATCCAACATTTTAAGAATAGTGGTTTGATTGTGATGTTTGTACTTCTCTTTCCAATTTTACCCCCTCAAATTCAAATTTTAAATTTGAATGTATGATTAAAAAGAAGGGTTATATTGGAAAGAGAGTGTAAAAGTTGCTTTGACTTTTTTAACATGACAATTGTTTTGGGACATCCCAAAATAGAAAGTATAACCAAATGAATGGGACGGAGGGAGTATTATCTTGAATAATTTCAAGGAATAACTGCAAAAGCCTGCTTTTTTTTTAATAAAAAAAAATCTTTCTCACTTTTTCCTCTTCACTATTCAAATGGTTCAATTCGCTCCCTGAACTTTCTAATTATTTGAATGTGGTGCAATTAATCAAATCGAACCTGAAATGAAGTTCAGTTTCATCACGTGAGATGCACATGTTATCAAGAAAAGATAAATACATCCTCAATGAGATTAATTATTGGGAGTATGATGCATGTGCTGCATGCAAGTAAACAAAAAAGCACAAATAGGCCCTCAATATTCGAGAATTTTATCGACAAATAACTAGTTTCTTTGATTTCATCATGTGTATCTCACATGCTGAAATTTCATACATTTATGGTTTCTTGAATTGATTGTCGAGGGTGAGTGAGTCGTCGAAGTTATACCATAACAGAGCCAAAATGGGAAACATGTAATATCAAAAGGGGGAATTTTATGATTAACCCTAATCTCAGTGTAGAGTGTATATTCTCATGAGTAATCAAAAATCAAACCTCAAGCCGTTATTTGCTTCTAGCCCAGTTCGTGGTGGCAGATTAATTTTCATAGCCAACTCGAGAGTCCGCAAGGTGACATAGTTTGAATTGATAATGACTTGCCAACATATGTTCAAAAGTTACCAACACATTAGTAATGTTTTTCTCAAGAATATTACTAAATTTGGAGAAGAATCTTGAAAAAAAATACAAAAAAAGGAAAATATTATTTGCACTCCTATTTTTGTTAATCACGCTCCCATCGTCATGTTAATTATATAGGTTTCATTTATTAGACTATCTAATAAAACAAACAGTGAAAATGCAGATAATAAAAAATGGAGTGCAAATAATACTTTTCAGAAAAAAAAAGAATTTAAAGTATGTTTTCTGCCTTACAGCCTCAAACTAAGTGTGCTGACCAAAGACCATATTATATATATGTGATGACAGTAAAGAAAAGGTCAAGACCAGATAAAATATAGTACAATATTGAAAAGCAAGACAAGGCATTGCTATATTTACCAAATTTTCAAAATTGACAAAGTTGTTAAACACGGCAAAAAGAATAAAACTGAATCTCTGATACAATTTCTAGTTAAAATGAGTACATTTTACTGATTGATATTACCAAATAATGGTTTTGAAGCAACACACATGGAAAAGAAACAAACATATTTTTTTGTTTCTTTTTGCATTCTCCTCAGTTTGATTTTTTTTTTTTCCATGTGTGACGTTTATAGCTTTGGGGTCCTGACAATGGAAGTAATCAAAGGAAAGCATCCTGGTCACTTGATTGCCAATCTAAAGTCTTCAAAGCTTGAAGACGTAGAACTAAAAGACTTGCTAGACCAAAGACTTCTGTATCCCAATCAAGAAATTGAAAAGATTCTGATATCCATTCTCAAACTAGCAAGAGAATGTCTATGTGTTGATCCTCAATGCAGGCCTACAATGCTCTTTATTTCCAGGTTGACATCCTGATCCTATATTGATAGGATATAATTTGTTAGTAATTTTATTATTAATTTTCCCTTTTATCCCTGATAAATATTGTGTTAATTGCTGATATTTACTCATATTTGGTATCTGGACTTAATTCCAGGAATGAAGCAGAAAACTATCAAAAAGGAGGGACTTTATGAAAAATTGGAGACTTCTAAGGGCTTCAGTTCTTGGGCCCTTGAAATGGTGGAGCCAAGACAGTATCAGGACAACCTCTACGTCATATATAAGATATACTTTACAAGAAAGTCAACGAACTGAGCACTATTTGAGCCAGGCTTTTGTCCTCATGTGTGGGGACCACCTAGATAGCTTTAGTCTATCTTTCTTTTGTTTCTTAAATAGGGATAACGGAGGAAGGGAGACGTCTCTAGTTTTTTTAGTCTTTTAGTTTAGTTTTAGTTCTTCTTTCTCCTGACTGGCCTCTGACACACGCCAGGTGTTCGACAATATTCTCCAACGGGAAAAACACCTTTTATTCCTTGCTTCTTAATAGAAAACGCAATGCCTTTGCAATTTATTAATTCGTGTGGTGATTTAATTATGCGGCGTGGCTAAGTCTTCCATCTAGTCAAGGGTCAACTCGACGGCGCAGTCCCGAAAATCTGTGAGATCTAATTAGTTTTCACGTGTTCCTTTATTTATTAATATTTGCACGTTGTCTGCTTGAATTTTCATGGGATTATTTTATTAATTGGATGTCAAGGGCCCGATGTTCAATGTGATTTATTAATCTCGTGCCAATTTAGTCAATTAAATCCGTAATTGTTTGATTGATTAATATTAGTGGCAACTGGTGTGTTTACACATTAGGGGAACGTGCAATCTAATTTAAATAACCCTCGTAGCGTGTTATTGGTTAGGGCTAGGTTTTTCTAGTTATTAATGCAATTGGGAAATTAATTCCTACGGTCGTACCTAGGAGTACTTTTCTGGTTAGAGGTGATTAATGGTCGTACCTTGGTCATCTATAAATTAAGGAAAAGTTGGTCATCAGAGTTCATCGATGGCTATAACTAGCCTATTAATAAATTAAGTGAACCTCTCCTGCATCAATGATCGGATAAATGGACTGTGCCTGAGTAGTTGCACCCTTGGCTAGAATTTATTTATTCTTGATTAAATTCCTGCTATATTTGTGCTAGCTATTTATTCATTTTTAGTTAAATTGTCTAATTATTTTTAGTTTCATTCCGGTGAAATCCCCCTTTATCAATTGGACTTTAAAAGAGATAGATATCTCCAGTCCCTGAGGAGACGACCCTACTTGCCACTGTCTACTATTTAGTAATTTTTGTCAACTAATTAATTCTGGTATATCGGGTTAAGCAAATTCTTCGGGAACAGGGTGAATCAAGTAACCCATTGCACATCTAGAGTCCCTGCTCTAGTACCTAGGATTAATTATTGACTGCTTTTAGTGGTAGCTAGGTTCTATATTCATTATTATTATTGCACAGGCTGACGCCCTGTCAATTTTTGGCGCCGCTGCCGGGGACTGGCGTTATTATTTGTTTCTTTTCAAGCTCAATTTTGCTCTAATTTTCTGGTATTTTTCTAGTGTATGCCTAGGTCTTCTCGTACAGGTGAATTGGTTTTTGACCCTGAAGTAGAGAAAATCGCGCGTAGAACAAGGAAAGAAACCAGACAGCTCAGAGAGGAGCACTCCAGTGCTACATCTCAGAGACTTGAGCCCGAAGTTGAACCAGCAGATTCGTTTGGTGACACTTCAAGTGATTCGTACCAAGAGAACGTCGCCATGGCAAACACACAAACATTAAGGGAGTTGGCTGCTCCAAACTTGACCCAACAACCTCTCTGCATAACTTTCCCTCGCCTTAGTGAGAATGCAGCTTTTGAACTAAAACCTGGTTTAATACAATTGTTGCTTACTTTTCATGGTCTGCCAGGAGAGGAACCCCACAAACACATGCAGGAATTTGATGTGGTGTGTTCGAGTATGAAGCCTTCGGGAGTAACTGATGAACAAATTAAATTAAGGGCCTTTCCTTTCTCTCTCAAGGATTCGGCAAAGGACTGGTTATACTGTCTACCTGCAGGCATTATCACCACGTGGCTAGAGATGCAGAGAAAATTTTTTGAAAAAATATTTCCCTGCATCCAGAGCTGCTAGTTTGCGGAAGGAAATATGTGGCATCAAGCAATTCCACGGGGAATCCTTGTATGAATATTGGGAGAGGTTCACCAGGCTGCGCAACCGATGCCCTCATCACCAAATAAGTGATCAACTGCTGATTCAGTACTTCTACGAAGGGCTACTGATGAACGATAGAAATATCATTGATGCAGCAAGTGGTGGTGCACTGGTGAATAAGACTACCCAGGAGGCATGGGAACTAATCGAGCGAATGGCAGAGAACTGCCAGCAATTTAGTACAAGAGAGGATGTTCCTACGAGAAGGGTCAACGAGGTAAGTTCATCTTCCATTCAACAGCAGTTATCTGAGTTAACCTCATTTGTTCGACAGATAGCTGTAGGAAATGCACAGCAGGCCAAAGTGTGTGGGATTTGTACGAATATTGGTCATACCGCTGACTCATGCCCACAGTTACAAGAGGAGGGAACTGAGCAAGCAAACATGGCGGGTAACATGCCCATGCCACGTAGACAATATGACCCCTATTCCAACTCATACAATCCGGGTTGGAGGGATCATCCAAATCTGAGCTATGGGGGAAATAAGCAACAAAATTTCATCCCAAATAGACAGCAGGGCTTCCAGCAACAATATCAGACAAGGAATCAACCCTCCTCTACCTCAGGTATGTCCCTAGAAGACATGGTTAAAACCATAGCCTCTAATACTATGAAATTTCAGCAGGACACTGAGGTCAACAATCAAGAGATGAAAGCACGTATGCAAAACTTGAAAAATCAGATGAGTCAATTAGCCTCAATTGTCAACCGACTAGACTCCCAGGGAAAGGGAAAACTTCCATCCCAACCTGAGGTGAATCCCAAGAATGTAAGTGCAATGACCCTCAGGAGTGGGAAAGAGGTTGAAGGACCAGTACCAGTGGCTCCGAAGGACAAGAATGAGGACCGCATTGAGAAGGAGCTTGAGGAAGAAGGAACGCCCGGCACAAATAAAGAGGTAATACGTAACCCAGTGGTTCCAGTTAAGCCTAACCCACCACCTTTTCCTAGCAGGTTGGAAAGGCCTAAAAAGCAAGACAAGGAAAAGGAAATTTTGGAGATGTTTAGGAAGGTGGAGATAAATATCCCCTTACTTGACGCAATTAAGCAAGTACCCCGGTATGCCAAATTTTTGAAGGACCTATGCATCAATAGAAGGAAACTGAGGGGAGATGAAAGGATAATTGTGGGGGAGAACGTATCTGCAGTGCTTCAAAGAAAACTTCCACCCAAGTGCGGAGACCCAGGTATGTTCACTATCCCTTGTAAAATAGGGAACACTAGCATTAGGAATGCCATGTTAGATTTAGGAGCCTCTATAAATGTGATGCCCAAGGCTATTTATGCTTCTCTAAATTTGGGTCCCTTAAAGGAAACTGGCATTATAATTCAATTGGCTGATAGGACTAATGCTTATCCCGATGGGGTGATAGAAGATGTGTTAGTGCAAGTGAACAATTTAGTGTTCCCTGCTGATTTTTATATTCTTGATATGGGTGACGAACGTTCTCCAAATCCATCACCAATTTTGTTGGGGAGGCCCTTCTTGAGCACAGCTCGTACAAAAATTGATGTTAGTGAGGGCACCCTAACGATGGAATTTGACGGAGAAATAGTTCACTTCAGTATATTTGAGGCTATGAAATATCCGTGTCATTCTAATGCTGTTTTTGCTGTGAGTGTAATTGACCCTTTGGTGCAAGAAGTATTTGAGATTAATGGCAGGGATGAATTAGAGATAGCAATCACCAAACATTTGGATCTGGAAGCAGTTTGCGAAATGGAGTTAGACATCAGTTTGCAAAGAATGGTTGGAGCCTTGCATTCACTAGGCCAAAGTCCTCTAAGGTATGATGTTGCTCCTATATTTGTGCCTGAACCGCACTTAAAGTTATTACCTTCTATCGTGCAGGCACCTGAAGTGGAGTTGAAACCCCTGCCCAAGCATTTAAAGTATGCCTATTTGGGTGAAAAAGAGACGTTACCAGTGATAATCTCATCCAAATTATCACCCACGGAGGAGGATAAGCTGCTACGGGTTTTAAGGGAGCATAAGGAAGCTATAGGGTGGACAATTGCAGACATCAAGGGTATAAGCCCGTCCGTATGTATGCATCGAATTCGCCTAGAAGAGGATGCTAGACCGATAAGACAACCACAAAGAAGATTGAACCCCATCATGATGGAAGTGGTCAAGAAAGAGGTAATCAAGCTTCTGGACGTAGGAATTATTTTTTCTATCTCAGATAGCCCATGGGTGAGCCCGGTTCAAGTGGTGCCAAAGAAAGCAGGGGTAACTGCGGAAGAAAATCATGAAGGGGACCTTGTTCCAATTCGAAAGCCTACGGGTTGGCGCCAGTGCATCGATTACCGTAAATTGAACGCAGTGACCAAGAAGGATCATTTTCCTCTTCCATTCATTGATCAAATGGTTGAAAGGTTAGCTTGTCGTGCCTATTATTGTTTTTTAGATGGTTTCTCTGGTTATTTTCAGATAGCAATTGCGCCAGAGGATCAAGAGAAAACAACTTTCACTTGCCCCTTTGGCACTTTTGCCTATCGAAGGATGCCCTTTGGATTGTGCAATGCCCCTGCAACATTCCAAAGGTGCATGATTAGCATTTTTTCTGAGTATGTGGAGAGAATAATTGAGGTATTCATGGATGACTTCAGTGTCTATGGTGATAGTTTTGATGATTGCTTAGATAACCTAACATTGATTTTGAAAAGATGCATTGAGACTAACCTAGTGCTCAATTGGAAAAAATGTCACTTCATGGTTGAGCACGGGATAGTTCTAGAACATGTAGTGTCATCTAGAGGAATTGAAGTTGATAAAGCTAAAATAGATGTGATATCTGCTTTACCTTAGCCCGTAACTGTACGGAAAGTTCGTTCTTTTCTAGGACATGCAGGTTTCTATTGCAGATTTATCAAGAATTTCTCAAAGATCGGGGCACCACTTTTTAGGCTTTTGCAAAAGGATGTCAGTTTTGAATTCAACGAGGAGTGCAAAGAAGCGTTCGAGAAGTTGAAGAAATTACTCACTTCTCCACCTATCATCCAACCTCCTGATTGGAATTGCCCATTCGAAATTATGTGTGATGCCAGCGACTAATCCGTGGGAGCAGTTTTGGGACAAAGGGTGGAGAAAGCGGCGCACGCAATATATTATGCCTCTAGAGCTTTAAATGGCACCCAACTCAATTACTCTACTACGGAGAAAGAACTCTTAGCTGTTATTTTTGCTTTGAAAAAGTTTAGACCTTATTTGTTAGGTGCTAAAGTAATTGTGTATTCTGACCATGCAGCTTTGAGGTACCTACTGACCAAGAAGGACGCTAAACCCCGCTTGATAAGATGGATATTGCTCCTGCAGGAATTTGACTTGGAAATCAGAGACAAAAAAGGAGCGAAAAATCTAGTAGCTGACCACCTAAGTCGAATACTGGTAACAGAGAAAGAATTACCATTAAGGGAGTCTTTTCCTGAAGAGCATTTACTTTCTATTAATTCATCCCCTCCTTGGTTTACAGATATTGTGAATTATTTGGTTACTGACAAATTGCCCGCAGGTTGGCCCAAGGCAAAAAGGGACAAACTAAAAAGCGATGCAAAGTACTATGTCTGGGATGATCCCTATCTGTGGAAACAAGGTGCTGACCAAATAATGAGGCGATGTGTAGGTGAAGATGAATTCCAATCTATATTGACTTTCTGTCACTCTTTTGCATGTGGGGGTCATTTTGGACCTAAACGGACTGCTAGAAAAGTGTTAGAGAGTGGCTTTTACTGGCCTACCCTTTTTAAAGATTCGTATTTATTTTGCAAATCCTGTGATAGGTGTCAAAGGGTGGGGAATATTTTTCTTAGGGACCAAATGCTACAAACCCCCGTGTTGTCTGTTGAAATTGTTGATGTTTGGGGGATAGATTTTATGGGTCCTTTTCCCTCATCTTTTGGTTTCCTATACATTTTACTTGCCGTAGATTATGTCTCCAAATGGGTGGAAGCGAAAGCCACCCGTACTACTGATTCTAGAGTGGTTGCAGAGTTTTTAAAGTCTAATATTTTTGTCCGCTTTGGAATGTCAAGAGCTGTGGTAAGTGATAGGGGGACACATTTTTGTAATAAGACTATCACTGCCCTGTTCCGAAAATATGGCGTGCTCCACAAGGTATCCACACCGTATCACCCGCAGGCGAACGGTCAAGCCGAAGTGTCAAACAGGGAAATCAAGTCGATCTTGGAGAAGATGGTGCGTCCGGATAGGAAGGATTGGAGTCTAAAGCTAGAAGACGCATTATGGGCGTACAGAACCGCGTATAAGACGCCGATTGGGATGTCTCCATATAGACTTGTCTTCGGTAAGGCTTGTCATCTTCCCGTGGAGTTCGAACACAAGGCGTTTTGGGCAGTGAAGCAGTGTAACATGGGATTAGACGAAGCAGGGGACCAAAGGAAATTGCAGCTACAAGAGTTGGAGGAGATAAGAAATGAAGCGTATGAGAATGCCACGATCTATAAGGAAAAGAGTAAAATCTTTCATGATCAACAGGTTTCCAGAAAATCTTTTGTAGTGGGGCAAAAAGTCCTCTTGTATCACTCGAGACTTAAACTTTTTCCCGGTAAGTTGCGTTCTCGTTGGATTGGTCCATTTGTCGTTTCTCATGTGTTTCATTATGGTGCAGTGGAGATCCAAAGTTTAAAAACAGAGAAAACGTTCGTGGTGAATGGCCATCGTCTCAAGCCTTATTATGAGGGATTCGCTGTTGAAGAAGTAGAAGTTGTACACCTCCAGGATCCACTTTATCTGGCTTGAGGGTCTCAGCCATGTCTAGCCAAAGACGTTAAAGAAAGGCGCTACTTGGGAGGCAACCCAAGACTATTTGGTTTAGTTTTCGTACATTTTTGAAGTTCTAGTTAAGTGTTGGTAGCAATTAATAGTTTGATGTTTGGTGACGGGGAATTGGCATTTAGGCGTGCCCACGCCAGGTGGTCACGCCTGAGAAAAAGGGTTGGAAGGCGAGGATCTGCGGACTCTATAGTCGTTAGACGTGCCCACGCCAGATGGTCACGCCTGAGGGAAAGAAATTTTCGTTCAGGATCTGCGGACTCTATAGCAGTTAAGCGTGCCCACGCCAGATGGTCACGCCTGAGGGAAAGAAATTTTTGTTCAGGATCTGCAGACTCTTTAGCAGTTAAGCGTGCCCACGCCTAAGACTGGGTTTCTTTCATACAAAAAAAAAAAAAAAAATTTGAAATGAAGAAGACACGGAACCTTACTCTTTTCTTCTTCTTCTTTCTTTTCTTTTTCTTTCTTTTTTCTTTCTTCTTCCTTTTCTTTCTTTTTCCCCTTCTTCTTCCTTCTTTTCTCCTTGTCCGCCGCCGCCCACCACGCCAAGCCCACCTCGCGCCGTGCCTCCTCCGCCAGCGGACAACCATGTCGCCGCCCGCCGCCGCTCGACTGACCAGAGCCAAAACTGCTGCCGCCATCGCGTCGCTGCCCACCACGGGCCTCGCCCCTGCACCAGCCGCGCAAGACCCTCTCCGCACGCCGGGCCGCCCAGCGATCTGGCAGATCGCGCACCAGCAGCCGCAGCAACTAGCAACCGCCTGGCGAGCGACTCCAGCTCACTTCCAGAGCAGCAAGCGGCCAGAGCCCCAGCGCGCGCGACTCTGCCTGGCAACTCATCGCACGCCGTCCAGTCCAGTCGCCCTCTTGACCAGCAGCCAGGCGCGCAGCTTTTGCGCGCTGCCGCAGGCGCGACCCATCCGCGAACCTCGCCTTGGGGCCAACAGCAGCCCAGACCAGCAACAGCGAGCAGTAACGCCGCAGGCGCCCACTGTGCGCCCAGCTTCACCAGCCACGAGCTGCCTTCGCACGGCCAACTCGCGCGAGCAACGCCCCACCGCGCGCACGGATCAAAACCAGCTGCGCACGGTGCGCAGTCATCCGCCAAGCGCCGCGCCCACCTGCGTTCTTTTTCTTTTCCACCCATGGCAACTACCGGTTATTCCTTCCCCCTGGTGATTTCTTTCTTTAATTTTCTGTCACTAAGTAGCTGAGGCCAGATTACTAGTCTTTATTAGCTGACGCCAAATTTTAATTTCGTAGCTGAGGCCAGATTATTAGTTCTGCTTAGCTGAGGACAGATTTGTTTTAAATTGTTAGCTGATGCCAGATATTTTGTGGTTAATTTGAGTGTTGTGATATCATCTGTGGTTGGTTGACGACTATTTGACCAATTTTGGGATAGAATCTGAAGTAATTGGGGAAATTTTTGTTGTTTCCATGTTTAATTGGTTTTTGGGTGAAGATTTTATTATTTATCAACTTAATTGATTTTTGGGGTGTTTAGTTTATATTTGTGCAATTGTTGGTGTTTGGAGCTGTGTTTGGGGACCCCTTACTCTGTTGACTAGCTACCGCTCCATTTTACCCAGTTTTACCTTGTCTTTGCCATCTTTCCTGATATCCAATGACCAAACCAAAAACTAAAGGCAAGAACAAGCCATCCACCTCCACCCCTCAGCCTACGGTCCCCTTAGAGGGACCTGCCACATCGACTGGGCCTGGAGGGCCTCGTACCCGCCTTGGACGGAATAGGGAGGTTCATATCTCCTCTCCGGCCCACTTTGGCGGCAATTTGACCTTCACCCGGGCTGCCGACAAGGAGCGGTATGCCTCGGCTTGCACAAGGAAGATTATTCCTTGTAAATACATCCATGACCCTACACTTGATATGCTAAACCTGAGGGATGAGGTCACGCAGCACTTGACTAACGTAGGCTGGACCCGCTATGCTTCTATCGTTTTACCTGCTTTCACTGAACTGACGTGGAAATTTTATGCTACTTTTGAATTTAATATTCCTGATGAATTCTCCGTTACCACTCCTGGGGTAGTGAGGTTTCGATTAATGGGTAGAGAGTTCACCCAATCTATAACTGAGTTTAATTTGGCTCTTGGGTTTATTGATACTCCCTACTCCCAGAGTGAGGAGTATATGCACAGTGTGTGCGAGTACTCGGAGCCATTTTTCTCTCATTACATTGATTTTTGGAGAGAGTTGTCGGTTGACCGACACTGCTATGACCCCAGTCAGTCTAAGGCTTCTTATCTTAAGAGCGCCGCCTACCGTTATTTACATAGATTCATGGCCTATAGTTTCTCAGGTAGGAAGGATAGCTCGGGTACTCTGACCAAACCCGAGTTCTTTTTCATTTGGTGCATGGTCACTCGGACTAGGGTCAATTTGGGTAGCTGGTTTGCCCTCCACCTCCTAACTGTGCTAAGTAAGAAAAATAAGCCATTAATCTTAGGCTCATTTATCACTCAGTTGGCTGTAAATCTTGGAGTTTTGGACTTACATAATCATAACTTGCATCGTGCTTGTACTATGGAACCCCTCGATTTGGTTTGTTTGGAAAAAATGGGTCTTATAAGACAAGTGGGGGGGAATTTTTCAGTTTGCTCCCCCGGGGCCAATCTCCGTTCCTCCAAAGCGCAGAGCTTCCAAATCCGCTGACCCGGAGGCTGGTGGTCCTACTACGGATGCCCCCGGACCATCCTCTTCGGCACCTCCACCATCTTCCTCCGTCGATAGCCAGCTTGCAGCTCTTCGATTCCAGATGCAGCACATGGACACTCGCATGGAGCGGATGGAGTGTCAAATGGCCGGCATGGCCCAGAATTTAGCACAATACCTCCACCACGTGGGTTTCCGCCCACCGTGCCCTCCACAACCTTAGTCCACCTCTGCCCTCCGCCGTATTAAGGGAAGTGTTGTTGCCTTTCTCGCTTTATTTTCATCTTTATCCGCTTCCATTGAGGACAATGAAAGGTTTAGGTGTGAGGGAGGGTTAATTAATGTTGATGAATGCAATTGAGATATGAGCGTACATAGTAAGTTCATGCCATGGGGTGTTCTACTTTCCTTGATACTGAATTGATTGATGAATATGCTGGATTTGACATCAATTTGATCACTTGTACAATTTTTGAGCCTAATTTTTCGTTTGTTGAGTGATTAGTGCACATGGTTTGTCATTCTAGAACTTGCTCGGTTATGCATGTCAAGACCACATCTAAATGAGTTTAATGCGTTGAAATGATAGGGCACCTAGGAATGAGCCATTTTGGACTTTCTTAACACCAACCCTTGGATTGTTTACTATCATTAGGGAGCCAAGTTGAGCCTTAACCCCTATTCTTTGCTTGAGACCCCAGCTTTTAGCCGTGAAACCTCTTTTTAGACTTTCTTTCTGAACCTCGTGTGAAGAAGTGCTTTGATTTCATTATACAGAATGTTGGAATAGTATCTGAGAGGCATTGCACATGTCTATATATTAAAAAAAAAAACCCACAAAAAGAGAAAAAAGAGGTGGAAAGAAGGCAAAATGCAAGAAAGCAACGAGTAAAGTTGATTCTTATGGTGCTGGTTGGGAGTTGTTGAAAAAAAAAAAAAGAAGAAAAAAATATAGAAAAAAAAGAGGAGAAAGAAAAAGTCGAAGGTCGTGGCAAGTGCCAATTTACTCTACTCGTGTGATGGTTGAGATGCCTTGAAGTCCCCAATGTGCAAGAATCTGTGTAGTGAGTTTCTGAGCACTTTCTTTATACCTTTACACCCTTTTGATTCCTTTTTATCCTACCTTCTCACTTTAGCCCCATTACAACCTTTTAAAGTCCCTTGATTGCTGCATTTAAATGCATAAGTAAGTGGTGGCGATATGATATATGAGCAAGCTTATGGTAGTGTCATTCTATTATGTTGATTTGAGAGTTATCTTATACACATTTCATATACACTTTGGAGTGAATGAGTGCACTTTGAACTGTGAGCATTGTTGAGTTGGTATATTTTGATTTCGATGAAGTTATTGGGGAATTTGGAGTGCCGTTTTTGGTATGAACTGCTGTAAATTGCTTCGTATCTTGATTGTACTTCTGAGATAATTATGCTTGAGGGCAAGCATGATTCAGGTGTAGGGGGAATTGATAGGGTATAATTGGTTAGTAATTTTATTATTTATTTCCCCTTTTATCCCTGATAAATATTGTGTTAATTGCTGATATCTACTCATATTTGGTATCTGGACTTAATTTCAGGAAGGAAACAGAAAACTACCGAAAAGGAGGGATTTTATG
>NC_040037.1:17436640-17515642 GCF_003713205.1 Coffea eugenioides
GGCCTCTGACACACGCCAGGTGTTCGACAATATTCCCCAACGGGAAAAACACCTTTTATTCCTTGCTTCTTAATAGAAAACGCAATGCCTTTGCAATTTATTAATTCGTGTGGTGATTTAATTATGCGGCGTGGCTAAGTCTTCCATCTAGTCAAGGGTCAACTCGACGGCGCAGTCCCGAAAATCTGTGAGATCTAATTAGTTTTCACGTGTTCCTTTATTTATTAATATTTGCACGTTGTCTGCTTGAATTTTCATGGGATTATTTTATTAATTGGATGTCAAGGGCCCGATGTTCAATGTGATTTATTAATCTCGTGCCAATTTAGTCAATTAAATCCGTAATTGTTTGATTGATTAATATTAGTGGCAACTGGTGTGTTTACACATTAGGGGAACGTGCAATCTAATTTAAATAACCCTCGTAGCGTGTTATTGGTTAGGGCTAGGTTTTTCTAGTTATTAATGCAATTGGGAAATTAATTCCTACGGTCGTACCTAGGAGTACTTTTCTGGTTAGAGGTGATTAATGGTCGTACCTTGGTCATCTATAAATTAAGGAAAAGTTGGTCATCAGAGTTCATCGATGGCTATAACTAGCCTATTAATAAATTAAGTGAACCTCTCCTGCATCAATGATCGGATAAATGGACTGTGCCTGAGTAGTTGCACCCTTGGCTAGAATTTATTTATTCTTGATTAAATTCCTGCTATATTTGTGCTAGCTATTTATTCATTTTTAGTTAAATTGTCTAATTATTTTTAGTTTCATTCCGGTGAAATCCCCCTTTATCAATTGGACTTTAAAAGAGATAGATATCTCCAGTCCCTGAGGAGACGACCCTACTTGCCACTGTCTACTATTTAGTAATTTTTGTCAACTAATTAATTCTGGTATATCGGGTTAAGCAAATTCTTCGGGAACAGGGTGAATCAAGTAACCCATTGCACATCTAGAGTCCCTGCTCTAGTACCTAGGATTAATTATTGACTGCTTTTAGTGGTAGCTAGGTTCTATATTCATTATTATTATTGCACAGGCTGACGCCCTGTCAATTTTTGGCGCCGCTGCCGGGGACTGGCGTTATTATTTGTTTCTTTTCAAGCTCAATTTTGCTCTAATTTTCTGGTATTTTTCTAGTGTATGCCTAGGTCTTCTCGTACAGGTGAATTGGTTTTTGACCCTGAAGTAGAGAAAATCGCGCGTAGAACAAGGAAAGAAACCAGACAGCTCAGAGAGGAGCACTCCAGTGCTACATCTCAGAGACTTGAGCCCGAAGTTGAACCAGCAGATTCGTTTGGTGACACTTCAAGTGATTCGTACCAAGAGAACGTCGCCATGGCAAACACACAAACATTAAGGGAGTTGGCTGCTCCAAACTTGACCCAACAACCTCTCTGCATAACTTTCCCTCGCCTTAGTGAGAATGCAGCTTTTGAACTAAAACCTGGTTTAATACAATTGTTGCTTACTTTTCATGGTCTGCCAGGAGAGGAACCCCACAAACACATGCAGGAATTTGATGTGGTGTGTTCGAGTATGAAGCCTTCGGGAGTAACTGATGAACAAATTAAATTAAGGGCCTTTCCTTTCTCTCTCAAGGATTCGGCAAAGGACTGGTTATACTGTCTACCTGCAGGCATTATCACCACGTGGCTAGAGATGCAGAGAAAATTTTTTGAAAAAATATTTCCCTGCATCCAGAGCTGCTAGTTTGCGGAAGGAAATATGTGGCATCAAGCAATTCCACGGGGAATCCTTGTATGAATATTGGGAGAGGTTCACCAGGCTGCGCAACCGATGCCCTCATCACCAAATAAGTGATCAACTGCTGATTCAGTACTTCTACGAAGGGCTACTGATGAACGATAGAAATATCATTGATGCAGCAAGTGGTGGTGCACTGGTGAATAAGACTACCCAGGAGGCATGGGAACTAATCGAGCGAATGGCAGAGAACTGCCAGCAATTTAGTACAAGAGAGGATGTTCCTACGAGAAGGGTCAACGAGGTAAGTTCATCTTCCATTCAACAGCAGTTATCTGAGTTAACCTCATTTGTTCGACAGATAGCTGTAGGAAATGCACAGCAGGCCAAAGTGTGTGGGATTTGTACGAATATTGGTCATACCGCTGACTCATGCCCACAGTTACAAGAGGAGGGAACTGAGCAAGCAAACATGGCGGGTAACATGCCCATGCCACGTAGACAATATGACCCCTATTCCAACTCATACAATCCGGGTTGGAGGGATCATCCAAATCTGAGCTATGGGGGAAATAAGCAACAAAATTTCATCCCAAATAGACAGCAGGGCTTCCAGCAACAATATCAGACAAGGAATCAACCCTCCTCTACCTCAGGTATGTCCCTAGAAGACATGGTTAAAACCATAGCCTCTAATACTATGAAATTTCAGCAGGACACTGAGGTCAACAATCAAGAGATGAAAGCACGTATGCAAAACTTGAAAAATCAGATGAGTCAATTAGCCTCAATTGTCAACCGACTAGACTCCCAGGGAAAGGGAAAACTTCCATCCCAACCTGAGGTGAATCCCAAGAATGTAAGTGCAATGACCCTCAGGAGTGGGAAAGAGGTTGAAGGACCAGTACCAGTGGCTCCGAAGGACAAGAATGAGGACCGCATTGAGAAGGAGCTTGAGGAAGAAGGAACGCCCGGCACAAATAAAGAGGTAATACGTAACCCAGTGGTTCCAGTTAAGCCTAACCCACCACCTTTTCCTAGCAGGTTGGAAAGGCCTAAAAAGCAAGACAAGGAAAAGGAAATTTTGGAGATGTTTAGGAAGGTGGAGATAAATATCCCCTTACTTGACGCAATTAAGCAAGTACCCCGGTATGCCAAATTTTTGAAGGACCTATGCATCAATAGAAGGAAACTGAGGGGAGATGAAAGGATAATTGTGGGGGAGAACGTATCTGCAGTGCTTCAAAGAAAACTTCCACCCAAGTGCGGAGACCCAGGTATGTTCACTATCCCTTGTAAAATAGGGAACACTAGCATTAGGAATGCCATGTTAGATTTAGGAGCCTCTATAAATGTGATGCCCAAGGCTATTTATGCTTCTCTAAATTTGGGTCCCTTAAAGGAAACTGGCATTATAATTCAATTGGCTGATAGGACTAATGCTTATCCCGATGGGGTGATAGAAGATGTGTTAGTGCAAGTGAACAATTTAGTGTTCCCTGCTGATTTTTATATT
Source organism: Coffea eugenioides (assembly GCF_003713205.1). Lineage (NCBI taxonomy): Eukaryota > Viridiplantae > Streptophyta > Magnoliopsida > Gentianales > Rubiaceae > Coffea > Coffea eugenioides. The sequence goes on from NC_040037.1 coordinate 17,439,865, forward strand.
CTTGATATGGGTGACGAACGTTCTCCAAATCCATCACCAATTTTGTTGGGGAGGCCCTTCTTGAGCACAGCTCGTACAAAAATTGATGTTAGTGAGGGCACCCTAACGATGGAATTTGACGGAGAAATAGTTCACTTCAGTATATTTGAGGCTATGAAATATCCGTGTCATTCTAATGCTGTTTTTGCTGTGAGTGTAATTGACCCTTTGGTGCAAGAAGTATTTGAGATTAATGGCAGGGATGAATTAGAGATAGCAATCACCAAACATTTGGATCTGGAAGCAGTTTGCGAAATGGAGTTAGACATCAGTTTGCAAAGAATGGTTGGAGCCTTGCATTCACTAGGCCAAAGTCCTCTAAGGTATGATGTTGCTCCTATATTTGTGCCTGAACCGCACTTAAAGTTATTACCTTCTATCGTGCAGGCACCTGAAGTGGAGTTGAAACCCCTGCCCAAGCATTTAAAGTATGCCTATTTGGGTGAAAAAGAGACGTTACCAGTGATAATCTCATCCAAATTATCACCCACGGAGGAGGATAAGCTGCTACGGGTTTTAAGGGAGCATAAGGAAGCTATAGGGTGGACAATTGCAGACATCAAGGGTATAAGCCCGTCCGTATGTATGCATCGAATTCGCCTAGAAGAGGATGCTAGACCGATAAGACAACCACAAAGAAGATTGAACCCCATCATGATGGAAGTGGTCAAGAAAGAGGTAATCAAGCTTCTGGACGTAGGAATTATTTTTTCTATCTCAGATAGCCCATGGGTGAGCCCGGTTCAAGTGGTGCCAAAGAAAGCAGGGGTAACTGCGGAAGAAAATCATGAAGGGGACCTTGTTCCAATTCGAAAGCCTACGGGTTGGCGCCAGTGCATCGATTACCGTAAATTGAACGCAGTGACCAAGAAGGATCATTTTCCTCTTCCATTCATTGATCAAATGGTTGAAAGGTTAGCTTGTCGTGCCTATTATTGTTTTTTAGATGGTTTCTCTGGTTATTTTCAGATAGCAATTGCGCCAGAGGATCAAGAGAAAACAACTTTCACTTGCCCCTTTGGCACTTTTGCCTATCGAAGGATGCCCTTTGGATTGTGCAATGCCCCTGCAACATTCCAAAGGTGCATGATTAGCATTTTTTCTGAGTATGTGGAGAGAATAATTGAGGTATTCATGGATGACTTCAGTGTCTATGGTGATAGTTTTGATGATTGCTTAGATAACCTAACATTGATTTTGAAAAGATGCATTGAGACTAACCTAGTGCTCAATTGGAAAAAATGTCACTTCATGGTTGAGCACGGGATAGTTCTAGAACATGTAGTGTCATCTAGAGGAATTGAAGTTGATAAAGCTAAAATAGATGTGATATCTGCTTTACCTTAGCCCGTAACTGTACGGAAAGTTCGTTCTTTTCTAGGACATGCAGGTTTCTATTGCAGATTTATCAAGAATTTCTCAAAGATCGGGGCACCACTTTTTAGGCTTTTGCAAAAGGATGTCAGTTTTGAATTCAACGAGGAGTGCAAAGAAGCGTTCGAGAAGTTGAAGAAATTACTCACTTCTCCACCTATCATCCAACCTCCTGATTGGAATTGCCCATTCGAAATTATGTGTGATGCCAGCGACTAATCCGTGGGAGCAGTTTTGGGACAAAGGGTGGAGAAAGCGGCGCACGCAATATATTATGCCTCTAGAGCTTTAAATGGCACCCAACTCAATTACTCTACTACGGAGAAAGAACTCTTAGCTGTTATTTTTGCTTTGAAAAAGTTTAGACCTTATTTGTTAGGTGCTAAAGTAATTGTGTATTCTGACCATGCAGCTTTGAGGTACCTACTGACCAAGAAGGACGCTAAACCCCGCTTGATAAGATGGATATTGCTCCTGCAGGAATTTGACTTGGAAATCAGAGACAAAAAAGGAGCGAAAAATCTAGTAGCTGACCACCTAAGTCGAATACTGGTAACAGAGAAAGAATTACCATTAAGGGAGTCTTTTCCTGAAGAGCATTTACTTTCTATTAATTCATCCCCTCCTTGGTTTACAGATATTGTGAATTATTTGGTTACTGACAAATTGCCCGCAGGTTGGCCCAAGGCAAAAAGGGACAAACTAAAAAGCGATGCAAAGTACTATGTCTGGGATGATCCCTATCTGTGGAAACAAGGTGCTGACCAAATAATGAGGCGATGTGTAGGTGAAGATGAATTCCAATCTATATTGACTTTCTGTCACTCTTTTGCATGTGGGGGTCATTTTGGACCTAAACGGACTGCTAGAAAAGTGTTAGAGAGTGGCTTTTACTGGCCTACCCTTTTTAAAGATTCGTATTTATTTTGCAAATCCTGTGATAGGTGTCAAAGGGTGGGGAATATTTTTCTTAGGGACCAAATGCTACAAACCCCCGTGTTGTCTGTTGAAATTGTTGATGTTTGGGGGATAGATTTTATGGGTCCTTTTCCCTCATCTTTTGGTTTCCTATACATTTTACTTGCCGTAGATTATGTATCCAAATGGGTGGAAGCGAAAGCCACCCGTACTACTGATTCTAGAGTGGTTGCAGAGTTTTTAAAGTCTAATATTTTTGTCCGCTTTGGAATGTCAAGAGCTGTGGTAAGTGATAGGGGGACACATTTTTGTAATAAGACTATCACTGCCCTGTTCCGAAAATATGGCGTGCTCCACAAGGTATCCACACCGTATCACCCGCAGGCGAACGGTCAAGCCGAAGTGTCAAACAGGGAAATCAAGTCGATCTTGGAGAAGATGGTGCGTCCGGATAGGAAGGATTGGAGTCTAAAGCTAGAAGACGCATTATGGGCGTACAGAACCGCGTATAAGACGCCGATTGGGATGTCTCCATATAGACTTGTCTTCGGTAAGGCTTGTCATCTTCCCGTGGAGTTCGAACACAAGGCGTTTTGGGCAGTGAAGCAGTGTAACATGGGATTAGACGAAGCAGGGGACCAAAGGAAATTGCAGCTACAAGAGTTGGAGGAGATAAGAAATGAAGCGTATGAGAATGCCACGATCTATAAGGAAAAGAGTAAAATCTTTCATGATCAACAGGTTTCCAGAAAATCTTTTGTAGTGGGGCAAAAAGTCCTCTTGTATCACTCGAGACTTAAACTTTTTCCCGGTAAGTTGCGTTCTCGTTGGATTGGTCCATTTGTCGTTTCTCATGTGTTTCATTATGGTGCAGTGGAGATCCAAAGTTTAAAAACAGAGAAAACGTTCGTGGTGAATGGCCATCGTCTCAAGCCTTATTATGAGGGATTCGCTGTTGAAGAAGTAGAAGTTGTACACCTCCAGGATCCACTTTATCTGGCTTGAGGGTCTCAGCCATGTCTAGCCAAAGACGTTAAAGAAAGGCGCTACTTGGGAGGCAACCCAAGACTATTTGGTTTAGTTTTCGTACATTTTTGAAGTTCTAGTTAAGTGTTGGTAGCAATTAATAGTTTGATGTTTGGTGACGGGGAATTGGCATTTAGGCGTGCCCACGCCAGGTGGTCACGCCTGAGAAAAAGGGTTGGAAGGCGAGGATCTGCGGACTCTATAGTCGTTAGACGTGCCCACGCCAGATGGTCACGCCTGAGGGAAAGAAATTTTCGTTCAGGATCTGCGGACTCTATAGCAGTTAAGCGTGCCCACGCCAGATGGTCACGCCTGAGGGAAAGAAATTTTTGTTCAGGATCTGCAGACTCTTTAGCAGTTAAGCGTGCCCACGCCTAAGACTGGGTTTCTTTCATACAAAAAAAAAAAAAAAAATTTGAAATGAAGAAGACACGGAACCTTACTCTTTTCTTCTTCTTCTTTCTTTTCTTTTTCTTTCTTTTTTCTTTCTTCTTCCTTTTCTTTCTTTTTCCCCTTCTTCTTCCTTCTTTTCTCCTTGTCCGCCGCCGCCCACCACGCCAAGCCCACCTCGCGCCGTGCCTCCTCCGCCAGCGGACAACCATGTCGCCGCCCGCCGCCGCTCGACTGACCAGAGCCAAAACTGCTGCCGCCATCGCGTCGCTGCCCACCACGGGCCTCGCCCCTGCACCAGCCGCGCAAGACCCTCTCCGCACGCCGGGCCGCCCAGCGATCTGGCAGATCGCGCACCAGCAGCCGCAGCAACTAGCAACCGCCTGGCGAGCGACTCCAGCTCACTTCCAGAGCAGCAAGCGGCCAGAGCCCCAGCGCGCGCGACTCTGCCTGGCAACTCATCGCACGCCGTCCAGTCCAGTCGCCCTCTTGACCAGCAGCCAGGCGCGCAGCTTTTGCGCGCTGCCGCAGGCGCGACCCATCCGCGAACCTCGCCTTGGGGCCAACAGCAGCCCAGACCAGCAACAGCGAGCAGTAACGCCGCAGGCGCCCACTGTGCGCCCAGCTTCACCAGCCACGAGCTGCCTTCGCACGGCCAACTCGCGCGAGCAACGCCCCACCGCGCGCACGGATCAAAACCAGCTGCGCACGGTGCGCAGTCATCCGCCAAGCGCCGCGCCCACCTGCGTTCTTTTTCTTTTCCACCCATGGCAACTACCGGTTATTCCTTCCCCCTGGTGATTTCTTTCTTTAATTTTCTGTCACTAAGTAGCTGAGGCCAGATTACTAGTCTTTATTAGCTGACGCCAAATTTTAATTTCGTAGCTGAGGCCAGATTATTAGTTCTGCTTAGCTGAGGACAGATTTGTTTTAAATTGTTAGCTGATGCCAGATATTTTGTGGTTAATTTGAGTGTTGTGATATCATCTGTGGTTGGTTGACGACTATTTGACCAATTTTGGGATAGAATCTGAAGTAATTGGGGAAATTTTTGTTGTTTCCATGTTTAATTGGTTTTTGGGTGAAGATTTTATTATTTATCAACTTAATTGATTTTTGGGGTGTTTAGTTTATATTTGTGCAATTGTTGGTGTTTGGAGCTGTGTTTGGGGACCCCTTACTCTGTTGACTAGCTACCGCTCCATTTTACCCAGTTTTACCTTGTCTTTGCCATCTTTCCTGATATCCAATGACCAAACCAAAAACTAAAGGCAAGAACAAGCCATCCACCTCCACCCCTCAGCCTACGGTCCCCTTAGAGGGACCTGCCACATCGACTGGGCCTGGAGGGCCTCGTACCCGCCTTGGACGGAATAGGGAGGTTCATATCTCCTCTCCGGCCCACTTTGGCGGCAATTTGACCTTCACCCGGGCTGCCGACAAGGAGCGGTATGCCTCGGCTTGCACAAGGAAGATTATTCCTTGTAAATACATCCATGACCCTACACTTGATATGCTAAACCTGAGGGATGAGGTCACGCAGCACTTGACTAACGTAGGCTGGACCCGCTATGCTTCTATCGTTTTACCTGCTTTCACTGAACTGACGTGGAAATTTTATGCTACTTTTGAATTTAATATTCCTGATGAATTCTCCGTTACCACTCCTGGGGTAGTGAGGTTTCGATTAATGGGTAGAGAGTTCACCCAATCTATAACTGAGTTTAATTTGGCTCTTGGGTTTATTGATACTCCCTACTCCCAGAGTGAGGAGTATATGCACAGTGTGTGCGAGTACTCGGAGCCATTTTTCTCTCATTACATTGATTTTTGGAGAGAGTTGTCGGTTGACCGACACTGCTATGACCCCAGTCAGTCTAAGGCTTCTTATCTTAAGAGCGCCGCCTACCGTTATTTACATAGATTCATGGCCTATAGTTTCTCAGGTAGGAAGGATAGCTCGGGTACTCTGACCAAACCCGAGTTCTTTTTCATTTGGTGCATGGTCACTCGGACTAGGGTCAATTTGGGTAGCTGGTTTGCCCTCCACCTCCTAACTGTGCTAAGTAAGAAAAATAAGCCATTAATCTTAGGCTCATTTATCACTCAGTTGGCTGTAAATCTTGGAGTTTTGGACTTACATAATCATAACTTGCATCGTGCTTGTACTATGGAACCCCTCGATTTGGTTTGTTTGGAAAAAATGGGTCTTATAAGACAAGTGGGGGGGAATTTTTCAGTTTGCTCCCCCGGGGCCAATCTCCGTTCCTCCAAAGCGCAGAGCTTCCAAATCCGCTGACCCGGAGGCTGGTGGTCCTACTACGGATGCCCCCGGACCATCCTCTTCGGCACCTCCACCATCTTCCTCCGTCGATAGCCAGCTTGCAGCTCTTCGATTCCAGATGCAGCACATGGACACTCGCATGGAGCGGATGGAGTGTCAAATGGCCGGCATGGCCCAGAATTTAGCACAATACCTCCACCACGTGGGTTTCCGCCCACCGTGCCCTCCACAACCTTAGTCCACCTCTGCCCTCCGCCGTATTAAGGGAAGTGTTGTTGCCTTTCTCGCTTTATTTTCATCTTTATCCGCTTCCATTGAGGACAATGAAAGGTTTAGGTGTGAGGGAGGGTTAATTATGTGATAATACAATTGAGATATGAGCGTACATAGTAAGTTCATGCCATGGGGTGTTCTACTTTCCTTGATACTGAATTGATTGATGAATATGCTGGATTTGACATCAATTTGATCACTTGTACAATTTTTGAGCCTAATTTTTCGTTTGTTGAGTGATTAGTGCACATGGTTTGTCATTCTAGAACTTGCTCGGTTATGCATGTCAAGACCACATCTAAATGAGTTTAATGCGTTGAAATGATAGGGCACCTAGGAATGAGCCATTTTGGACTTTCTTAACACCAACCCTTGGATTGTTTACTATCATTAGGGAGCCAAGTTGAGCCTTAACCCCTATTCTTTGCTTGAGACCCCAGCTTTTAGCCGTGAAACCTCTTTTTAGACTTTCTTTCTGAACCTCGTGTGAAGAAGTGCTTTGATTTCATTATACAGAATGTTGGAATAGTATCTGAGAGGCATTGCACATGTCTATATATTAAAAAAAAAAACCCACAAAAAGAGAAAAAAGAGGTGGAAAGAAGGCAAAATGCAAGAAAGCAACGAGTAAAGTTGATTCTTATGGTGCTGGTTGGGAGTTGTTGAAAAAAAAAAAAAGAAGAAAAAAATATAGAAAAAAAAGAGGAGAAAGAAAAAGTCGAAGGTCGTGGCAAGTGCCAATTTACTCTACTCGTGTGATGGTTGAGATGCCTTGAAGTCCCCAATGTGCAAGAATCTGTGTAGTGAGTTTCTGAGCACTTTCTTTATACCTTTACACCCTTTTGATTCCTTTTTATCCTACCTTCTCACTTTAGCCCCATTACAACCTTTTAAAGTCCCTTGATTGCTGCATTTAAATGCATAAGTAAGTGGTGGCGATATGATATATGAGCAAGCTTATGGTAGTGTCATTCTATTATGTTGATTTGAGAGTTATCTTATACACATTTCATATACACTTTGGAGTGAATGAGTGCACTTTGAACTGTGAGCATTGTTGAGTTGGTATATTTTGATTTCGATGAAGTTATTGGGGAATTTGGAGTGCCGTTTTTGGTATGAACTGCTGTAAATTGCTTCGTATCTTGATTGTACTTCTGAGATAATTATGCTTGAGGGCAAGCATGATTCAGGTGTAGGGGGAATTGATAGGGTATAATTGGTTAGTAATTTTATTATTTATTTCCCCTTTTATCCCTGATAAATATTGTGTTAATTGCTGATATCTACTCATATTTGGTATCTGGACTTAATTTCAGGAAGGAAACAGAAAACTACCGAAAAGGAGGGATTTTATGGAGAATATGGAGACTTCTAAGGGCTTCAATCCTTGGGCCCTTGGATTGGTGGGGACCACAAAGCTATAAGTTATTTGGGCTCTTCAAAGAAAGTTACGAAAAGAGGCTTGGGAGGAGAAGTACTTGGGAGGTTTTGTTCTCATGTGTGGGGACCACCTAGATAGCTTTAGTCTATCTTTCTTTTGTTTCTTAAATAGGGATAACGGAGGAAGGGAGACGTCTCTAGTTTTTTTTAGTCTTTTAGTTTAGTTTTAGTTCTTCTTTCTCCTGACTGGCCTCTGACACACGCCAGGTGTTCGACAATATTCCCCAACGGGAAAAACACCTTTTATTCCTTGCTTCTTAATAGAAAACGCAATGCCTTTGCAATTTATTAATTCGTGTGGTGATTTAATTATGCGGCGTGGCTAAGTCTTCCATCTAGTCAAGGGTCAACTCGACGGCGCAGTCCCGAAAATCTGTGAGATCTAATTAGTTTTCACGTGTTCCTTTATTTATTAATATTTGCACGTTGTCTGCTTGAATTTTCATGGGATTATTTTATTAATTGGATGTCAAGGGCCCGATGTTCAATGTGATTTATTAATCTCGTGCCAATTTAGTCAATTAAATCCGTAATTGTTTGATCGATTAATATTAGTGGCAACTGGTGTGTTTACATATTAGGGGAACGTGCAATCTAATTTAAATAACCCTCGTAGCGTGTTATTGATTAGGGCTAGGTTTTTCTGGTTATTAATGCAATTGGAAAATTAATTCCTACGGTCGTACCTAGGAGTACTTTTCTGGTTAGGGGTGATTAATGGTCGTACCTTGGTCACCTATAAATTAAGGAAAAATTGGTCATTAGAGTTCATCGATGGCTATAACTAGCCTGTTAATAAATTGAGTGAACCTCTCTTGCGTCGATGATCGGATAAATGGACTGTGCCTGAGTAGTTGCATCCTTGGCTAGAATTTATTTATTCCTGATTAAATTCCTGCTATATTTGTGCTAGTTATTTATTCATTTTTAGTTAAATTGTTTAATTATTTTTAGTTTCATTCCGGTGAAATCCCCCCCTTATCAATTGGACTTTAAAAGAGACAGATATTTCCAGTCCCTGAGGAGACGACCCTACTTGCCACTGTCTACTATTTAGTAATTTTTGTCAACTAATTAATTATGGTATATCGGGTTAAGCAAACTCTTCGAGAACAGGGTGAATCAAGTAACCCATTGCACACCTAGAGTCCCTGCTCCAGTACCTAGGATTAATTATTGACTGCTTTTAGTGGTAGTTAGGTTCTATATTTATTGTTATTATTGCACAGGTTTGACGCCCTGTCATATATGTAGGCCATATGAATCTCTTGTCCATTTCTTTTCTTGTTAAATTAGTAGTTCCATTAGATATGTTGAACTTGGATGATGTTTTTGGTTTTTGCAGGTGTCTTGCCTCCTATTAAATACAGACTGCAATGCCTCATTCACCTCCCCCCCTACATAGGGCTATCTGGCATTAGTAGAAGATGATATGATGCAGAGTATGTATTCTGCGTAAAAATAAACTCTACGTAGCCATTAGAGTTTATGGAATTGATACGATAACTAGTATAGGGGGAAAATCGGAAGTTTGGAAATGTAATAATTCTATGACATTTACTTCAGTCTTAATAGTCTTAGTAATAGGCTAACATAATGCTTGCAGGATGCAGTAGTTCACCGCCCTAGAGATGGGTTTTTCTCTTCCAATTTTTACGTGGTCTAATTGAGCCCTCCCCATTCCCCAGCAAATACAAGAGTACTGCGGTGTAACTTACAGTTGTTTGTGTTTCAATATATAAAACAAAATGAGAAAATATTTAACAAAACGAAGAGCCTTTTGCATGACAAATGATCATAATTAAAGTTGAACCGAGTAAAGTTTTAGGTCACGATCCAAGAAGTCGGCTTTGCCAATACAATATTAAAGACCTTGATATTATGCTGAATCAAGCATGAACTGGTATATTTGAACCTGCAGCCAACCGTCAATGGATAAATAGGTTGCTAATTTCATATAACTTAGGGCGCATTTCACAAAATTAAAGTTTAAACATTGAAATTGAAAATTTGAAATATGAAACTTGAAGCCGTTAAATTACTAAATAAATTGTTATGTACTAAATCTGACTCATTTGAGTATATATAACATTAAGTGATAAGCTACTTATTTTTTGGGCAAGTTTTTTGTATAAAATTCAGTGCTAGTTAATTAATTAAAAGGTTCTATTTTTAGTTATCAAACACATGTGAACATATTAAGATCTGAACTCATTAGTCAACTTCGTGTATGCCATTGGTTTCCTTTTTTCTTTTGCATCAATTTTGTGTATTCAAATTAGATTTTATTGAGAAAGATTTTGAATGGTAGAACATTTGGTAAAGCCATTTTTAATGATTCTTTGCATGTGGAAATTCCTTTCGGCAAAATAAATAAAATATTTGATAACCCTTTTGAATAGAATTTGGTACAAGGTACATATCAACTATTCGTATTCGGTTATGAAAGTGTTGCTATTTGTCTAAAACACCCCACAGAAGGGGGGATTGGGGGGAGGGGAGCCAAGTGAAGCTGGTTATGTGTTTAAATTCATGTCAACAATTTGGTCTATGAAGAAAATAGGAAGGAGTTCATGTTATTATTCATAATATTAACTGCAATGTTTTTCAGCTGTATTCGGTATGTATTTCTCTTGCAAATGTAGATTACTTTTAATTAGAGGTGTCAAATAAAACCATTTAACTAATTTTACCCATACCCGCCCATTAATAATTGAATATGGGTATATTAAATTTTTATATATGGGTATAAATGAGTTACCCAATTATACCTATTTATTAAATGGGTATAATTGGGTAACCCATCTAACCCATTTAACCCATTTAACTTACATTCCCAAACCTTTTGTATTTCCCGGGGTGAAAAAGAGCTGGCTGGAGTTTTTTCAGGTGGAAAAGACTCAAATTCTTGAAAATTGCAATCTACATCTGTAAAAGTATCCCAATTATTTTCTTGAGTAGTGATGGGTCTGGTGAAGAATTTCAGGGAGAAAAAGAGGGGGTCTCTGGAGGATGAGCAGAGAACTGGAATGGATATAGCATTTATTTAGCAATTATTTACGCGATTTACTTTCTATAAAATGGTGCAAGTTTTGAAATATTTGATAATGGCAAACCTTTTGTATTTCCCAAACTATTTTTTATGTTAAGTATTTTTGTTTTATTTATTATATTTATTTGTTGGTTTTATCTTATCGCTTTATTTCCTTGTAATTTATTAATTTGATCATTTTTTAGCATCATCAATTTATGACAAATTTTAGCTTCCTTTCTTACCTTTTCAAATGAAATTTTAAATTTATAAACGAAAAAATACTAGGGGTTCAAAGTTTTGGATTAAATTTTTTTGTTAACTTTCATATTATTTAGTCCAAATTTTTAGATTCTCATTGTTCAATTATTAAATAATATGTAATTTTGCGACATGGCATGCGGATGGAAAAAAAATTGATAATTAGACTTATTTGGCATAATAAGTAAATATTTAAAATTAATGATGGGTGTAAAATGGTATAAATTGATAATTTAGTTTACAAAATGAATTTATATGAGCTTGTAAAAAATTAGAATAAATGGGTTATAAATGGATAATTGGGTTACCCAACTCATTTTTTGACTTACCCATTTATACCCATCTAATTAAATGGATATAAATGGGTTGACTCACTTATACCCATTACCCATTTTACCCAACCCAAACCCGCCCAAATCACCCATCTTGCCACCTCTACTTTTAATCATTGAAAGAAAATGGAGTAAACTTACAAGTAGTGTTGTTAGATCCAAATCGGACCGTCCGGTTCGACCAATCTGATCGTGAACCGGCTTTCTTCCCAAACTGGTTTGTAGCACAAAACCATTTTGGTAAAAAATCAGTCGAAACTGTCAAAAATCAGCTAAACTAGTGACCCGATTTGACTGGTTGACCCAGTTCCCAAACATTTCTTTCTTGTTTTTCCCAAATATAATTTGAATTACTTAAATTGTAACATTTTATTTATTAATAGAAGTAAGAAAATGCCACCCACTTAATGTAAATACCAAAATCACTCATTTTCCTGAATGATCTCTAAATCAATATGTTTTCATACCTATCATCTTATCAATTTAGCATTAGTGATCCAACTTGCATTAATTAATTGTAATTGAGTTCTTTAAGTAGTTTTGGAGAATAGACATATTTTAGCCATGAATTTACATATTTATATATAATTAGCTGAGACTTTGAAGTCCACTAAACTTTGACACTGAAATTTAAGTAAAAAAAGAACTTTGATACTGACCACTGGAAATTGATTGGCTTAGCATAATCAAAAGTTAAAGATCGCCCAAAAGACCGGAAATATGTAGCAAAACTGGACTGAGGATTTCAAGATGAAACTTTTCATTTCTGAAACAAAGATTACTGAGTAGAAATATCAACCAATGCAATTAGTGTTTTAACATTCTTTTTGCATTTATTGGTTAGAACTTAAATCCTGAACATTTCCAAGGACTATTATTCATTGATGTTAACTATTAATTTGTTAAACCAACTTTGAACTCTTGTTCATAACTTTCCACTCCTAACTTTAGCTGATTTTGGAATTCTTGGAAAAAGTAAGTTTGGGATCCAGAACTTAAAAAGCTTTAGGAAAAAGTATTAGTATCATTCTTCTGCACAATTTTGACAAGTTGAAGCAAATGGCTTTGAGCCATAATGGCGGCACATCACTAAGCAATTAACGCATTACACGAAATGGGCTAGTCAAACAACTTGTGGTCTTCAAATCGGAGGCGATTTTTTTTTTTTTAATAAAACAAGGACTTTGTTGTCATTGACTTCTTGAGTTATAGTTGATATTCTCTTGATAATTTTTTTGTCCCTTTTAGTGAAATTGTATGGGTTAAGGTCTATAGTAGTAACAATGAAATAGTGAAGACTCATTATATTGCATGACCTGATTAGATGCCTAAAAAGCTTCACATAAAGCTCATGTTTTGCTGAGAGTTTATCATTGTTGATGTATAGCTGTTCTGTATCATTAACAATAGCCTGGGATTGGTGCAATTAGGGTTGATTTTTTTTTACAATTGTGCGTTTGTTGTACTTTTTTCAAAATTTAATATCATTAACATTCTGTACTTTTTTACAATTGTACTTTTTTCAAAATTTAATATACAACTAAAAATATCCTTTTCAAAGAAAATAGTGAACCAAACCAATTAAGCATAATAATATATGCAAATTTCAATTAGGAAATGCAATTTAGCTTAATTAGGAAATGCAAATTGACAGCAATTAATTCTTTACAATTATAAAACTTAAGTGTTTCGACCAAAGACCAAATTTTATATAGGTGATGACCAACGCGATAAAATATAGTACAATATTGAAAAATAAGAGACGACATTGCTATATTTACCAAATTTTCAAAATTGTTTGTTGAATTATTTTGTATTTAAGTTCAAATGTTAAATCCAATTTTATCTTATTTTCTTTCGTTATCAACGAGGTATATATGACAATCATGGTCGTTTGAAAAGAAAAAAGGCACAGTTGTTAAACTGAAGCTCTGATACAATTTCAAGAAATGGTAATTGTGAACTACGAAACTATTTATGTATATCACCATAAATATATGTGTGTTTGTCTATATATTTCTAAAACAAACAGGTTTACATATGAAAATCTTGTTAAAATGACTTCTTCTTCTTTTTTTTTACCGATTGATTTTACCAAATAATGGTTTTGAAGCAAAACATATGGAAAAGAAGCAAACATATTTTGCTGGTTCATTCCGCAATCTCCTCAGTTTGATTTTTTTTTTTTTGCATTTAATTTAAAATTTTTAAATTAAAGGTTTAGAACGACCAGTCATATCATATGATACTACCATATTTTACAGTGTTATTGACTCACTTTTTACTATCATTTTTGATAATCAAGTTTGCAAACAATTACACTAGTATATATGTCAATTATTATCAAATTATTCAATAAAATGATCTTATTATGAAAATATGTCAATGCCTTTGACGAAAAATCACTAAGAAATTACTCATTCTGAACTGGTGATTAGAACAGTTACCACCTCATCTCATTTCTTACAATAAGATTCATTACCACATCTTTGCTCTATATAGTAAGCACACATCAACCCTAGAACAAAGAGTCTTACAGCCATTAATATGTAAAGCCTGGCTGGTTTTGGATGCACCTTTTAGCACCTGAGATATTGGTTGAATACTAGAGCTCGAAAAAAAGGTATCTGCAGCGGGATCCTGGGGATGCTTTCTTGACAATATACTATTGGTTCTAGGCCAAAATAATCATATAAGTAACAATAATTCCTCAAACAAAATTTTAACAATGAAATTAACAAAAATCTCATACCTCAATATTGCATTAAAAAAATGCAAATAATTTGTACCGTAAAAGTAAAATTTGGCGTGGATTAGGTCGCTCTCTTTAAGACGATTCGCACCCCTACAAAGTATCTTTCAGTGTAATAGGTCTCAGCATGTTGACTCTAGAATACGATAGTCCAACTTTTTGGATGCACTGTTGTATACTCCAATCTACACTATTAGAATAAGATAGAAACCTTACACAACACTGTTTTTTACCCTATAAACTCTAATAATAGTGAGAGGAAGAAAAAGTAGAAAATAGTCTAAAGATGGCAAAGTTTATATCATGTTTGATTGATAGATGCCTCTATTTATAGGCTAAGAAATTAGGAGGATTAAAATACCAACATTAAGAGGAATTAACACCTCATATTTCGACTCCAAATTGAAGAGTTTAGATTCATTGTATAACGGTAAAAAATTCACTAAATGAATTCATAAAACTAATCATTACATAGGTTACACAATTGAAGACATAAATCTCATTTTAAATATATAAGTTACACTTTTGAATGGTTTTATTTGTTGCTGAAAATTCATTGAACAATTTGTAATTTATTGTGTTTGAATTCAAAATAAACATGTGATATTTTTTTATTAAAATATCCAGCAAATACCACAACTTATAAAACTAACAGTGAAACTAATACCAAAAGAGATACCAAAAATGAACCAAAATATGATTGTGATATCTGAAATTGCCATATGTTCTGAAGATTGCATCTGTACAATATACATTTGGTGGATCAGAATTCAGAGCAAGGACGCTGAAGAACTGGACCACATAAATTTGGATTTCCTTCAAAACTTCCCCTCCCCTTCCCCCCCCCCCAAAACTCTAGAAGAAAGTAGACTCCACCCCATTCATTACTACCACTTATTCTAGTATCCTCTCTACTATGTACACTCTTGCTTCAGGGACTTTCCACCCTACTAATTATTTTCTTCTGTCTCCCCAAGCCAGCTTCCACATATGACCACGATGGATGGTGGTATTTTTACTCCCCTGCCGGAGACTAGAATGAGTAATTGTACGGCTGCTTCTGCTGCATTCACTTCTATTTTTTTAATTATTATTTCACTTGCAAATTTTACATGATCAAAATTTCACGTTGACCCTTTAAATTATTAGTGGTGGAAACAGTACGTGGAAGCAAAAATTAGACATTTGATAATGGAAAATTACGTAGCTTGGATTATCATTTCTGGACTTGGCATCTGACCAGCTAATACAAGTACAACTTCTAGAGTTGTTCACTTTAGAAGCATAAGAAGCCTCTCAATTTCTGCTTAGGAAAATCTCGAAACTTTCAATAAGAGAGTAAAATGGCATGATAGACTAAATGGACCCTTAGTTTAGAGTTGGACTCAACCTTCAAATGCTTAATCCCTAATTCCAACGTTTGTAGAACCCTCATCCAAAGCACAATATTAATTGCAAAACCAAAACTCAATTGCCGAAGTAAGTTGACAAAATTCCATCCAAGAAAAAGTGGCTGTCGAACATCAAGACGCGCAATTAATACACCAAATTCACATGAAGAAGCCCAACCTAATCCTTCAACACAGCCACAGTCCATGAGAAGGAAGCCAAGAATCAACTTGCAATGCCTCACACAAGAGCAAGAAAGAATGGCTTAAAAAAGAGTCAACTTCCAAAAGTTGTGCTGAGTTTGGGCCGCATGATTGGCCCTATAACTGGCTCAATCTATTGGCATTACAGGGACGGCTACAATGCCTTGCTTCTTCGGTGAGATGTTGTATCCTACCTTTTAAAATTTTAAATGCATGAATACGTTCCATTTCAGGGTTTAGAAATATTCCAGTGAATGAGTCAGGGGATTAGGCCTGTCAACGGGTCGGGTCTAGACCCGGATCCGGACTGGATCCGTGAAATTATTGCGGGTATGGGTAGGGATTTAATTCCGTTTCCCCGATTCGGATCCGTTTTGTCAAACAAAAAAACGGGTCGGATACGGAATATAGTATTCCTACCCGTATTAAACCCGGATCCGGATATAAATGAATTAATAATTTAAAAAATATATATTTATCAATATAATTTGATTAGGGTGATGTATTTTAATAAAGTTAATTTGATTTCTTTTCTTATTTGGTTTTTTCTTTGCATTAGTTAGAAATTAGTTTACAAATATATTTTTTCTCATTTTTATTAGAAATTATAAATTTTGGTAAATTTGTTCGGGTAGACCCGGATCCGGATCCGGACCCGCCGGATCCGGATCCGGAACATAGAATAAAAGACCCGTCTGGTAAACGGGTCGGATCCCGATCCGGCATAGTAATTCGGGTCCGGGTCCGGAATAATGAATTCCGGCCCGGACCCGGCCCGTTGACAGCCCTACAGGGGATCATATTTAATGTGGTGTAGTTAATGAACAATAGGACCTGTGAAGATTTAGTCAAGAAGATTTGGTCCGGTCCACAACCGGGGATTTGGCTATTTCCAGTGGATCCCTTCCCTTTTCCGTTTGTTTATAATGCATAACATAAATACATTACACCCCTATTTCATTTATCGGTAAAGATTAGGATTAGTCAAATTTAATAATGACCGTGTTTCTTCCTAATGAATAAAACACATGTCATGTATCTAATTATGATGGGCATTGTGAGAAATGAAAAGGGAATCTACTGAAGAAAAGGAGCTGAATCTGACAACAAGAACCGGTGAAGATTCATAAGCCAAGTTAAGAAGTAAGAATTGTCTATAAATACTTACCTAATTGTTTGTACTCTTTATATTTTGTTTGTAATTAATTAAATCAGTTTTTTTGGGACAAATTAATTTTATCATTGACTTGACTTGTTATAGTAAATATACTCGTTTGACTTGTTAGTACTCTGAACCATAAAGTGATCATTTATCCAAGAGAACACTTTTCTATTCTCTTAAAAGAGTGACACTAAGGCTCCATTTGATAAAACTGAATCTGAATTCTGAAGTCTGAATTATGAAATCTGAATACTGAAACAATTAATCTGCTGAATTTTAAGCACTGAAAAGAAATATATGAATGTCTGAATTTTAATACTAAACCTATCGATACTATTTGATAAATATTTATAACTAAATGCTTAATAAGTTTAATTTGACAATTTTGCCCTTATATCTTTTCATTCAAAAAAGAAATAGAACCTATAATTTAATTAGTTTAAAATTGTTAGGTATGAAAATGACAATATTTATTTTTAAATCAAATTAATATAAAAATGAAATATATTATATGCAGATTATGGAAAAGATATGAAAGTCATTAAAAAAAGAGAAAAAAGAAACAGAAACCATTAGTTAGAGAATATCAGGTTGTTTAATTGGATAAAAATGTTGAACATAATTAACAAACAATGGTAGATTTGGCAGATAAGATAAGGTAGTTGAAGTAATTCTATTGATTCTTATCAGAATTAAGCATTCAGTTAGGATTCTTGTGCTGAAAAAAATACACACAAGTTCAGCACTGCTTAACAAATTCAGCAGATAGATTTTCATTTATCAAACATTCAAAACATCTGAATGTCTGAAAAGGTTCAGTTTCAGCACTTTTTTATGTTATCAAACAGACCCTAAACCTTATAAGAAGGAAGAGGAAAATGGAAAGACTTAACAGCCAAAGGAGAGATTTACAATTACCTAATTACCATTTAGTGTTGTTATCACTGACCTAGTTGGGGAAAAGAACATAGGACTACGTAATAATTTCGGCACAATTCAAGAACTTGGATATTTTTTTTCAAGTTGAAGTGAGACTCCAAGACTTATGAGGATGCATCGCACAATCATTTAATTAATGGTTAATCACAATTAATCCCCTTAAAGTATATCTCATTTCTCACTTTACCCCCTAACCATTTTTTTGTCTCACTTTATCCCCCATTGGACAAAATTATCCCTCTATTATTCTAAACTCTTATTTTTCTCTTTTATTTTTTTCCTTTCCCCTTTTGTGCTCTTTTATTTTATTTGTCTCTTTCTTCTTTCTTTAATTCTTCCTCTTTCTAACAAAAATCTTCATCTTAATGATTGAAATTAAAAAAGAGGAATTGTCGAGATCTATCTTCTCCTTAAATGATTAAAATATATTCAAATCACTTTCCTAAAATACAATTTTTTTAGCTTTTCAATTCTTTTAATTTTGATTTTTCCTCTTTCCTTCCTAGTTTCTCATTTTATTCTCAAGAAAATATCATAAGATGAAATTGTGACCTGATTAATAATCATCAATTAAAATTTGTGACACGTGGCATCATACAAAAAATCAAAATTAGTTTTTGATGTCTTTTAAACCTTCACCTAGAAATGCAATTACAAACTTAAAATAAAAATTTCCGTTGAGAAAAAGTTTTCTATTGTAAAGGATGAAAGAGAGAAGAAAGAGAAAAAGAAATAAAAGAGAGGAAAAAAGGTAAATGAAAAGTCAAAATAATGGAAGAGTAATTTTGTCCTATAGGGGGTTATGTGAGCAAAATTAAAGATTAGGGGGTAAAGTGAAAAATGAGGTATACCTTAAGGGGATTAATTGTAATTAATCCTTTAATTTATAATGTCTTTATTAACTGAGTTGAATCTTGGGTACATTCTTTCAACACGACATTTGGATCACCTCTTCCTTCTATGCTGACTACGGGCTGGTTTTCTGAGAAATTGGAAATGAGATATGCAGCTCTTATTGTAGCAATGAAATTTCATTGGATGTACACACTCTTTTTATTCATTTTCTGTTCTAATTAAAGTTGGTTGAGAAAGGTTTGAGCCAATAGAGCCTTCTGTAAGCCATTTTTAATGAAATCTTAGGAGATGGAAATTCATTTCAAAAAATAATTAAATGATAAGTGTTTGGTAACCCATTTGAATAGACTTTGCTACAAAATACATTTTCGAGAGTTACCCAAAAGTCAAGTTTATCTCATCCTTAAACTTGAATTATATTTTAAAATCAACAGAAGAAGACAGTTTTCTTTAACAGGATATTTAATATTGATTATATTTACATCGTTTTGCTGAGGTTGCCATGACTTTGGGCTTGGTAGGTCCAACATCTTTAAAATGGCCTATATTGAGTGTAGGTAACCTGATGGACTTCACTTTCAGAACTCCGGTCTTTCTGAACCACAGAAGCTATGATTTCTATAATGAAAGAAAAAGAAATGTAAGGGAAGCCCAAGACAATGAAGAAGGGAAGGATAAGGGACTGAACAAGAAGACCTTTAAAGTCTTCCTTGTACAGTCGAGATAATCATGGGTTCTCTCTAAATAATCTCCATATTGCTTTTTTGTCCTACTTTTCCCATTATTTTCAAGGCTTATAAAAGCAGTTACCATTGATTAAGTCATGATGACCGAGTCAATTATGAAACATTTGAAAGATATTGATGGAGTATAAGTAGGAAAAAGAAGAGAATTGAAGAAAGGGAAGCGTTGGCAATGAACATGATGGGTTGAGTGGAGTCGGGATGGGGGCCAGAAATTGAACTTACAAGACTTGTTAGCGCCAAGTTTAACTTTAAATATATTATCAGGTGATAAAAATAAAATTACTTCATATTTGAATTGAAAAGGATCCACTTGAAAGAACTAATACTCCAATAAAGGCTAAAAATTAAACTAAATTATTTGATATTCGAATTAAGATTGGCTCGCAAAAACTTGTTTGAGGTTGATTTCGCCAACTATTCAAACTAAACTTAAACAGTATTTTATGTTCTGTAATTGTTAAGCACAACTTAAACTTAGCTCTATTAGTACACAAGTGAAATTTACGTGTAAAAAAAATTATTTTACTTGAACTCAATTTGAGTTTGGTTAGAAAAACGCCCAATAATTGGGCCAAAAAAGAATGGCTTCAAAAAGAATCAACTTGCAAAAGTTGTGCAAGTTGCTCAGAATTTCGGCTGCATGGTTGACCCTATAACTGGCTCAATCTATTGGAGTTACGGGGACGGTTACAATGCCAGTTCAGTAACGCATCCTGTCTCTAGGGGGTTACTAGGCAGGTTACCTTCCCCTGCATTTTTTTGACAAATTTCTCGTTTCTTTGCTTGACTGGGTCACTGCTATTTGTTCAAGTCCTTTTCCCCTTTTCCTACAAAAACAACCGAATAAGTAAATGTGGACAAAAGTTTTGACACTGATCAATAATATTCAAACATCAACTTTTAAGGAAAATATCAAATCAACTCTTGAATTTTACCAAAACATGGTTAAAATCTACGTAGAATAGCCACAAAATGTAGTGCATATTTTGTACTTATAGCCAAGGAGATGCAAAAGAAAATAAGTGTCTTGGAACCCATTTTTGCTCAAGGAAAATTTATGTATTGAAAACTGATTTTGGAAAGGATGAGAAATCTGGAATTGAGCATGCATCTCACAATCATTTAATTAATGTCTTTATTAACTGAGTTGAATCACCCCTTCCTTCTATGCTGACTACGGGATGGTTTTCTGAGAAATTGGGGGGCCAAGCATGGAAATGACAAATGCAGCTCTTATTGTAGCAATGAAATTTCAGTCAAGTGACTCTTTTTATTCATTTTCTGTTCTAATTAAAGTTGGTTGAGAAAGGTTTGAGCCCTCTGGAAGCCATTTTTAATGAATTCTTTGGAGATGGAAATTCATTTGAAAAAATAATTAAACAATAAGTGTTTGGTAACCCATTTTAATAGACTTTGCTACAAAATACATTTTCGAGAGTTGCCCAATAGTCAAGTTTAACTCATCCTTAAACTTGAATTATATTTTAAAATCAACAGAAGAAGACAATTTTCTTTAACAAGATATTTAATATTGATTATCGTTGGTGGGTTTACAATTCACTTCATTTTGCTAAGGTTGCCATGACTTCGGGCTTGGTAGGTCCAACATTTTTAAAATGGCCTATATTGAGTGTAGATAACCTGATGAACTTCACTTTCAGAACTCCGGTCTTTCTGAACCACAGTAGCTATAATTTTTATAATTAAATAAAAGGAAATATAAGGGAAGGCAAGAAGCCCAAGACATTGACGAAGGGAAGGAGACTAAACAAGAAGACCTTTGAAGTCTTCCTTGTACAGTAGGGATAATCATGGGCTCTCTCTAAATAATCTCCATATTCCTTTTTGTCCTACTTTTCCCATTATTTTTAAGGCTTATAAAACCAGTTACCATTGATTAAGTCATGATGACTGAGTCAATTATGAAACATTTGAAAGATATTAATGGAGTATAAGAAGGAAAAAGAAGAGAATTAAAGAAGGGGTAGCGTTAGCAATGAACATGAGGGGTTGAGGGGAGTCGGAAGGGGGGTCAGAAATTGGACTCACAAGACTTATTAGTGCCAAGTTTGACTTTAGATATATTGTCAGGTGATAAAAATTTACTCCATATTCGAATCGAAAAGGATCCACTTGAAAGGACTAATACTCCAATAAAGGCAAACAATTGAACTAAATTACTTGATATTCGAATTAAGATTGGCTCGGCAAAAACTTGTTTGAGCTTGATTTCGTCAACTATTCAAACTAAACTTAAACAGCATTTTGTGTTCTATAATTGTCAAACACAACTTAAGCTTAGCTCTATTAGTACACAAGCGAAATTTACACGTAAAAAAATTTATTCTACTTGAACTCAATTTAAGTTTGGTTAGATAAAAACCCATCTAAATTTGATTCTGCAAATAAACAACCAACTAGCTTAGTTACAAAGACTCTCTATTTAACATAATCTATCTATCTAGCTCAAGTGGCTAATTGACAGGCCAAGTGGCTGACACGGTCAGGTTTTGGAAGTGTTTTCCGGAATCTTACATTATGCATTTTCATTTAGCCAGTGTGCACGAACTTACATTGCTCACTGATTATGGATGCTGGCATGTTAAAAGTGCGCGATAAGTTTTCAAGTTTCTTCTAATTCTGTGAAGCACAATAATTGGTGTTAATACAGAATGTAAAATGATCAAGAGTTGTATGTTAGAATCGATTCTTGAAACAAAATTAGTACCTTTCTTGTATGTATTCCCACAATTTTATGTTTGTATTTTTCTGTTGAGAAAGTTATCTTATTATTGAACTTGTTAGGGTAATAAAGGTTTAGAATCCATCAATATAATTAGTCCAAAATTTCTTGAATTTAAACAAATGCTTCTCCTAATTCTGGCCAAAATTAATCTGACTTCTGATCTGCTATAGAACTACAACATAAATATCTCAACCTACTGATTGTGGTTTAAATATCAGGTAATTGGTACTCCTTCTCCAAGAAGTACTTAGAGTTACCTTTTCTATAGATTTAGTAAGAAAAATAAGTCAAAGAAGATAAGAACGTTCAACCTCAATCATTAAACGTTCCAGTATTGCTTTAAATTTCTTGGACCATTGCATCCTAAGTGTTCCAATCTCAACAAGCAAAGACAAAGAAGAAGGAACAAAACAAGAAAACCTATGAAGTCTTCCTTGTACTGTAGGGATATATTGTAGCCTCATTTGTGGTACAGATAACAACGTCAGTCAACTTGAGTTGATCCAGGGTTCTCTCAAAACAATCATCCATTTCCTTTTGGTCCTACGTTTCCCATCAATTTCGAAAACTTGTAAAAGCGGTTACCATTGATCAAAGTCATGACAACCTGGTCAATCACACAAGTTTGGAAGATATTGATGGAGGACAAGAAGGGAAAAGGAGGCAATTGAAGAAAGGAAAGTTTTGGCAATGAGTATGATGGGGTGGGGTAGGTGGCATGGGGAGGAGGAGCAATATTTGGATGCACACAAGACTAGGGAGGGCCAATTTTGATTTTAAAGATATTGTCAAGTGGTAAAAACTAACTTTGCTAACAATCCACTTGAAAGCAAATAAATGTTGGAATAAGGGCTCAAATACAAACTTTTTTTTTTTAATTTAGTTTGGTAAGAATTTGTTTAAGCTTGGTTTTGCCAACAATTGAAACCAAACTCAAATAAAATTTTGTGTTTGGTAAATTGTCAAATTCCATTCGAACTTCAGTCTAAGCAAGAGGACCTCTGAAGTCTTCCATGTACAATTAGGATAAATACTAGCTTCATTTGTGGTACAGAGTAACAAGGTTAGCCAACTTGAATTGAAATTGAAAGCAATTATGGGTTCTTTCAAAATAATCTCCATATTCATTCTGGTCCTCCTACTTTTCTCATCTTTTCACCCCAAATGTGGAGCTTCAGCTTCTGCTGAAGAAGCTGCTGCTCTTTTGAAATGGAAAGCCAGTTTTTTGAACCAGAACAATAGCTTCCTAACCTCATGGAACCTTCAATCAGGCAATGCCAAGAATTCTTCTGTACTTCCTTGCACTTGGGCTGGTATTTCCTGCATTGATGGAAGTGTCAACAGGTTGAACCTCTCAGATTGGAGTATTAAAGGTAGCCTCTATGATTTCCCGTTCTCATCCCTCCCAAATCTTGAATATCTTGATCTCAGCTTTAACCAGATCTTTGGCAGTATACCAAAACAAATAGGTAACCTGTCGAAACTCATTTATCTTGATTTCTGGGCTAATGAGCTGTCAGGCAAAATCCCGCCTGAAATTTGCAACTTGAGAAACTTGACTCATTTAGGTTTTGCAAGTAATCAACTTTCAGGTCCCATTCCCATGGTGATGGGGAATCTGATCTCACTTCAGTTTCTTCACCTGGAGCAAAATAATCTCACCGATGCAATCCCAAAGTCAATAGGCAATTTGACCAATTTGATTGAATTGTATCTTTATGAAAATCAATTTTCGAGTTCAATTTCCAAAGAAATTGGTGATTTAAAATTTCTTACCGATATGGAATTAGGTGAGAACCAACTCAACGGTTCCATTCCTAGTTCAATTGGTAACTTGAGTAACTTGGAAGCATTTGAACTCTACAACAATCAATTTTTTGGTTCAATTCCAGCTACTTTTGGTAACCTCAATAGGCTGGTGAATTTAGATCTCTCTTCCAATCAACTTTCAGGTTCAATTCCTGTTTCAATTGGAAACTTCAGCAATTTAAGAATACTGTTTCTTCGAGAAAACCAATTTTCTGGTACCATTCCACAAGAGCTTGGAAACCTGAATGAGTTGGTCGTATTGGAATTGGATCATAATCAGTTCTTTGGTCCATTGCCAAAACTACTATGTCAAAGTGGAATGCTCCAAAACATTACAGTATCCGGGAACATGCTTACAGGCCCAATCCCAAGAAGTTTGAAAAACTGCTCAAGCTTACTTAGGGCCCGTTTTGACGGTAACCGTTTCCAAGGAAACTTGTTAGAGATGTTTGGAATCTATCCATTCCTGGATTTCATAGATCTCAGCAACAACGAATTCTATGGAGAACTCTCTAGAAACTGGGGTAAATGCAAACTTTTGAAAACCCTACAGGTTGCAGAGAACAACATCACAGGTGGTATACCTCCAGAAATTGGAAATTTAACTCAACTACATGCACTTGATCTTTCTTCAAATTATTTATCAGGGGAGATACCAAAGGCAGTTGGGAAGTTAGCTTCTATGCTTAAACTAGATTTACATCACAACCAACTTGCTGGTGGTATACCTCAGGAATTCGGAGTGTTAATGGAATTTCTAGACCTGTCCACAAACTCCTTGAGTGGAGCTCTACCTGAAAATTTGGGTGATATGAAGCACTTGTTTCACATGAACCTGAGCAACAACATTTTAAGTCAAAGGATTCCATTGCAGATTGGGGAGTTAACCCAACTTTCTGAACTGGATTTGAGTCAAAATTTCCTCACAGGAGAGATACCATCTGAGTTTCAAAATTTGCAGAGTTTGTGGACATTGGATCTCTCCCAGAATAACCTCTCTGGTTTGATCCCAAAGGCTTTGGCAGAAATGCCTGGTTTATTGCACATTAATCTTTCTTTTAATAATTTGGAGGGTCCAATTCCGAGTGGTAGAGCCTTTGTGAATCTAACCTTAGAAGAAGTAAAGGGAAATAAAGGTTTGTGTGGCAATATTACAGGGTTACGAGCCTGTGAAAGTTCCCGGTTGATTAAAAAGCATGCCAAGGATAAAAGGAAGGAATTTGTTCTCATAATTGTGTTACCTCTTCTGGGATCATTCATACTTCTTGGTTATTGTTCGGTGCTCTCAGATTGAATATCGGAGAAAAAGAAATTCGAGTGGAAGATATGGAGGTGAAAAGGGCAGTTTATTTGCCATATGTTATGATATGATAGGAAATCGTAAGATACACACAAGAGTTCAGTGAAATATTTTGCATTGGGAAAGGAGGTGTGGAAGTGTTACAAGCACAGCTTCCATCAGGCGAGGTAGTAGCTGTAAAAAGACCTCACGACGTGCCTAATGTGGCAAAGGATAAAAGTTTCTTGAATGAGATCAGGGCCTTGACAGAAATCAAGCATCGGAACATTGTGAAACTCTTTGGCTTCTGCTCAAATGCTCAGCATTCAATTTTGGTTTATGAGTACCTCGAAAGGGGAAGCTTGGCCAAAATCTTGAGCATAGAAGAAGAAGCTAAGGAACTAGACTGGCTAAAGAGGTTGAAAATCATCAAAGGCGTCGCTCATGCTTTATCTTATATGCATCATGATTGTTCACCACCAATTGTACACCGAGACATATCAAGCAACAACATTTTGCTTGATCCAGAATGCGAGGCTCATGTTTCAGATTTTGGCACTTCCAAGTTTCTCAGAAGAAACTCATCTAACTGGAGCTCTCTCGCTGGCACCTATGGATATGTTGCACCAGGTAATTATAAAGGTTTTACTTTTCTTTTCCTTTCATTAATTTGTTAACTGGTAAATCCAAGAATGATCACATGTTATGACAACATAATTTTCCAAATTTGTCTTGTAGAATTTGCCTACACAATGAAAGTTAACGAAAAGTGTGACGTTTATAGCTTTGGGGTGCTAACAATGGAAGTAATCAAAGGAAAGCATCCTGGTGACTTGATTGCTCATCTAATGTCTTCAAAGCCTGAAAAGATAGAACTGAGAGACTTGCTAGACCAAAGACTTCTATATCCCAATCAAGAAATTGAAAAGATTCTGATATCCGTTCTCAAACTAGCAAGAGAATGTCTACATGTTGATCCTCAATGTAGGCCAACAATGCTCTTTATTTCCAGGTTGATATCAACTCGTGAACCATCAAAGTAACTTCTTTGTGATTAACCGTGGCAATATGAGTCTCTTTTCCATTTATTTTCTTGTTAAATTAATAGATGAATCAGACATGTAGAACTTGGATGATGTTTTTGGTTTTTTTGCAGGTATCTTGTCTCCTATTAAATGCAGACCGCAGTGCCTCACTGTTTTTACCCCTAAATAGCACAATCAGGCATAAGCAGAAGATGATATGATGTAGAGTATGTATTCTATGTAAAAATAAACTCCGCATAGCTAATAGAGTTTATGGAATTGAAACCCGAACTAGTACAGGGGGAAAATCAAGATATTGGAAATGTATCGTAATTTTATCATCCTCAAAGTAATAATAATATGACATTGTTTTCGGTCTGAATAGTCTTTGATCTGCTTTTTATTATCTCCTTGTAAATCAAAGTTCATATTTTAACTAGTCCATAACTATTTCTTGAATGCTGTTGTTGATGAAAAGAATGTATTTAAGAGGGCCATTTTTTGAATGCAGATGTTGACGAAAACAATGTATTTGAGACGGCAAATATATATATCCCCCAAATTTCATCACCAATTATGTCTGTTGATGTAAAAAGAACTAAAAGGAGAGTCAAACTAGTCGATATTCAAATCGAGTTTGATTTGATAAGAGTTGTTCAACTTGATTCACTAACTAGTCAAATCAATCTTGAAAAACATTTTATATTTGATAATTTTTAAATTTCATAAAAAGCTCGTTCAATCTCGATTCGACAAATAAACAAATCAATTTTGAACAAAATTTCAAACTTATTAAAATAATCAAACAATCTTGAACAATAGAATATTTGACTTGATTAGATTCGTTTACATCCCTAAACATATACGCCCAAGCATAAGCATCACTTCTTAAGCATGAGCAAAGCCATTGCAGGCTTATAGGTGCATAATAATGACTGAATGCACTTGCTTTTATACAAAATGTTGACTGTCCAATTGATCTAAATCAAATTAATCAAACATTTTTGGCCAAATTAATTAATTAAATGGTTCATCAATCCTTTTTCTTTTTAGTCAGAGGAAGGCCGAAGTCGAAATTATAAAACTACTTAATCCATTGTGAGTTGCACCCATCTCATTAGATGACAAGAATGACTTAACACTGAGTTGCAAATTAAGACTGATGTTTAAAAAAAAAAAAAAAAAAAAAAGCACAAGAATCGTATTCCCTCTAAAATTGCAATGATTTGCACTCCTGAATTTCGTCTTAAGAGAACTCGAACTTTCTATATGAGATTAGGAGGTAAAGGATCCTCTGTTACACAAGTCTCTGTCATACCCCTACTACATTTACAATATTTCGTGTATCTTTTTACTGGATTAGTGTATACTAGAGGTGTCAAAATGGGTGATTTTGGTTGAATAAAATGGATAATGGGTACAAGTGAGTCAACCCATTTATACCCATTTAATTAGATGAGTACAAATGAGTATATCAAAAAATAAATTGGATAACTGAATTACCCATTTATAATCCATTTATTTTAACTTTTTGTAAACTCATTTCAATTCATTTTTGCAAACTAAGTTACCAATTTTATACCTCTCTTTGTACCCATCATTAGTTTTAAATATTTATTTATAATGCTCAATAAGCCTAATTACCAATTTTTTTCTATTTATACTCTATGTCACAAAATTACATATTATTTAATAATTGAATAATAAGAATATAAAAATTTGAACTAAGTACTATAAAAGTTAATATAAAAACTTAATTCAAAAATTTTGAACCCCTAACATTTTATTCATATATAAATTTAAATTTTCATTTTAGAAAGATAAGAAAAGAGGTTAAAACCTATCATAAATTGGTAATGCTAAAAACTGAGCAAGTTAACAAACTAAGAGAAAATAAAATAATAAGATAAAACTAACAAATAATAGTAATAATAATGAAACAAAAGTAGTTAACATCATGACAAAATGAAAATTTTAAAAAAAAAATGGGTGTGGGAAGAGAATTCGAAATGGGTTAATTGGGTTTGATGGGTTATCCAATAATACCCATTTATTAAATGGATATTATTGGGTAACTCATTTATACTTATATACAAAAATTTAAAATACTCATACACATCTATTCATGGGCGGATATGGATAAATTTAGTTAAGTGGGTTGATTTACCACCTACAGTGTATACCAAGTCTCAACACCAAGCAGTGCTTTGTTGGTATATGCCTTGCAATTTTTTGAAGTCATTAACTTCATGTCTCGTAAGCTGATTTAACTGAAAAGGTCCCTGAGTTAGAAAATCCCCATCAAAGCAAATCTTCACTATTACAATCTTCAACAATGACAAGAAGTAAATCATTCGGCAAAACCTGTTGGAGCACCGGCCATTTGCAGTCCTTTAGTGTATATTACTCCCTAACTCTATACCTCAATTGCTTAAGACGGAATTGAAAAGATTCAATTGCCGTATCAAGAATCACCCCGTCTAGCCAAAATTGAATTCTTTGTGCATAAGAAAATCTGAGCAGCTTCTGATGCTGCTTGATATGTAGGAGCAACTAGATGAGTTCTGATTTGGGGAGACGACAATACTTTGCATGAAGGACCTTTTTCCAAGGCGAGTCGTCCATAGTGAGCAAATTTCATCTCGCTTTTGAAAGAGTTGCTTCAATTATAGTTACCAGAATGCGAACGCCCCATACTCCTCGATCCTTAGGTTGGCAAACAGTTTATCCAACCGGTTAATTGAACTAGAAACATTACTGGGTCAAGGTCACTGATTCAATAGTAAAGCTAACGGTTGTCAAGTCAATGTTGATGCTTAAAACCACAAATATGCCATGAATAATTAATATGTTATTTTCACCACTCAAATCACAAAAATGAATCCTATGAATAAAGCATCTAATTGGTGAGACAATTGTTGACTACGCTGTTTGAGCTTGCAAATCTTCTTCCTTGCTTTTCACACACACAATCACACCACAAGCAGTTAAGATCTAAAAGGCATCAAACTTTCTTATCCTGAAAATACAGGGAAGATACCTGGCTTGAAGGAATATATAGTGATGCTGCCATTCATGGCTCATGGATATCTAATCCCTTTCCTAGCTTTAGCAAAGAAAATTCAACAAAGAACTGGCTCTACCATCACCCTTGTTAACACCCCTCTTAATGTCAAGTAGTGCCCATGGAAGTGCTGCCTATGTTTCAATATGGCAGAACCTCCGTCATCGTTCCTCTGGCAAAGTTGAGTTCAGTGTTCCAGGTTTTCCTGATTCATGCCGGTTCCATATGACCCATCTGCATAGATATCTGCAAGCTGTAGAGGGGACTGATGAATGGTCAAAAGTATTTTCAGCCACATATAACAAATTCTTTGAGATCTCTTGGATTGTTAAGCAATACAGTGGAGGAAATTGAGCCTTTTGGCTTGGCTGCGCTGAGGAAGGACATAAAGCTCCCTGTTTGGTGCATTGGACTTATTCTTCCACCACAGATGCTTCAACAAGATTCTTCTTCAGAATCCAAAATCATCTGTCAGCAGCACAGCGGCAGAGAACCAGGATTGCCTAATGAACAATGCCTGGAATGGCTGGAATTCTGAGTGTTCTGTTCTTACATCTCATTCAGTTCCCAGAACTGTTAGTCCTCCTCAGATGATGGCATTAGCTATGGGGTTAGAAGACTCTGGGAAACTATTCATTTGGGCCATAAGGACTCCCTTTGGTTTTGATCCTAAAGGTGAATTCAAGGCTGACTGGTACGGCCGCAAGGTTTTGAAGAAAGAATGGCACAAACAAATCAAGGATTGTTGATGCATAAATTGGCACCCCAATTGGAGATTCTTTGTCACAAGTCAACAGGAGCATTTTTTAGTCATTGTGGATGGAATTCAATCAGGGAAAGCTTGAGCCATGGTGTGCCCATTATTGGTTGGCCACTTGCAGCTGAACAAGGGTACAATTCAAAGATGATCATGGAGGAGATGGGAGTTGGTATTGAGTTAACTGGGGGATTACAGAGCCATCTACAGAAGGAGGATGTGGAGATGGTAATAAATACTTTAATGGAGAAAGGAGGAAATGGAGAGGAAATGAAAAGAAAGGCACTTGAGATAAGATAGTTGATAAGGGCTGTTGTAAGGGAAGAGGAAGGACACAAGGGATCTTCTTTTCAAGCTATAGATGATTTCATCACTGCAGTTTTAGCCAAGCGAAAACTCTTCTTAACAGAGTCTGAATGAAGTTTTGTTGAAGAATAATCTTCTACTAAGCTAAAGTTGTCCTTCTATCAGTAAGCTTCTCCTTTGGCAACCGGGACAATTGGGTTTTATATTTAAGTCCCCTCCATTTTCATCTGAAATACAACTTAATTAGTTAAGCATCTGAATTGATTTCTGATGAACGATTATCTTCACTCTTGGGAGTTGGGACAGAATCGCCCTTTCATTTAATGAACTTTTCACCTCTCAAACAGCATAGGGCGCTTCAAACACAACGCACCCTTCCATCATCACTCCTTAACAGAAGAAGAGAACTAAAGAAATGAACTTGTACATATAGCATTCTTGTGGCATACGAGTTGAATTATCCTGTTAAGTGCTTGAATCAGTGGCAGATTTACACTGGGGCCATGGGCCCCTACTGCCCTTTAAATTTCTATGATACCTATAAAAATTTGATATAATTTCAATTGTGCCACCTGAAGTTTTGTGTATTTATTGGTTTATAGGCCTTCACTAACCCCTTAAATTTCTATAATACCTATAAAAATTTGATGTAATTTCAAGAGTGCCCCCTAGAGTTTTGTGTATCTATTGATTTATATGTTTTTAAAGTTGTCTTTGATTTTACCTGTTGTTACAGTTATTGTAGAAAGGGTTTTTTCAATGATGAATATAGTGAAGGATTGGTTACAAAATATAATGGAAGACACTTGGATGAATAATTGTTTAGTTACTTATATTGAGAAAATTATACTTCGTGAAATTCAAAATAAAAAGGTTGTAAACCGTTATCAAAATATGAAAACTCGTCATGAGCAATTGTAAATGGTTTAGTTTGCTTTTGAAATAAAATTATTATTACATTAATATTTTTGAGTTTGTCTTTTGATGTTTTTCATGAAATATATGCATCATTTGTACTTGTTGGTGAATATTTTTTTCTTAAAAAACTAAAAAAAAAATAGGTAAAAAATTTTAGAGTTACTTTTGCCCCCACTAAAAATTTTTTCTGGCTCCGCCACTGGCTTGAATGCTAGAAAATACTGCTCACGCTACTTTAAAGTCATTTTATGTAATGGCTAATGAATTTGCTGGGAGTGATGACCCTTCCATACTTGTACCCCCTCTGGAAATAGGAAAGCAGAAAGAATGTTGTCATATATATCATGATTAGCCATCTCGATAGAGTTGGTGATATGTTATAATTTGTTGCTAAATTTATAATTATCCTTTCCTTGATTTTAGTCAAATATTGTTTTAATTATCGGATTCTACTTATATTTGGTTAATGGTGCTAATTGTAGGAAAAGAAGCAAAACCTGATTAAAAGTGGCAATTTTTCAATTAATTTGATGGTGGTACTTCGGGACCCACATTCAAGGCTAGAAAGTTGGGATTTATGTTAGGCAATTTCCCAATCCAAGTCAAATTTCAAAACTTGACAGCTGCTGAAGTTTCCATTTTCTTTGCATTCCACATCAGTCTCAAGTAATGGCGAGAGTTTTTAGGAAATTGAATTGTAATAGGAAACTCTTTAGGAATTTGATTGGTATTAGGAAACCAATCAATTAAGCAATTCGGCATATAGCTCTTGCTTAGGAACAAAGTATAATTATTCTTGTTTTTCTTGACCGATAGAGAGGAAGACGATAGAGAGGAAGACAATTGTACGCTGCCGGATTAGATTATCTTTTGGGATGGCTTGTTCTCTATTAATAGAGAACTAACTTCATACTTCTAGTCGAAGGCCAACTTGAAGACGCGGTTCCAAACATCTGTAAGATCGAATTATTTTTATTTATTTCTTTTATTTATTAGTGTTTGTACGTTTTCTGGTTTAACTTCTTATGATTTTTTTGTTATTTGAATATCAAGGGTTCGATATTCGAATTAACCTAATAATCTACAGCCAGATTAATTGATTGAATTCGTAATTGTTTAATCGATTAACACCAGTGGCGACTAGCGTAATTGGTTTCATGTTAGGGAAACATATGATCTAAGTTAAACAAATCCTCGTAGCGTGTTTGTTGGTTAGGGTTGGACTTTTCTAATTCTTAATGCAATCGAGGAATTAAATCCTACGGTCATACATGGGGTTATTTCTTAGTTAGAGAAATAGTTAACGGTTGTACCTTGACTATCGAAAAAGTAAAGAAAGGTTGGTTGTTTATCGAGTGTATGACAACTATAACCAATCTAGTAATGAGTAATTGAATTATCTTTGCATCGATGATCAGTTGAATAGACCGTATTTGAAAGTTACACCTTTGGCTAGAGTCGTATTGGTTATTGATTAATTCCTATTTAATTCTATTAGTTGTTTCATTAGTTGGTTAATTAGTTATTTTATATTTTTCAAAAAGCCCCTATGCTCTGAACTCTAGAAGAAACGAATTATCCTCAGTCCCTGTGAATACGACCCTACTTGTCACTGTCTACTAGTTAGTAATTTTGTCAGTTAGTCAATTCTGATATATCAGATTAAACAAACTCTTCGTAGCCATGGTGAATCAAGTAACCCATTGCACATCCAGAGTCTCTGCTCTAGTACCTGAAATTGATTGTTAACTGCTTTTGGTGGTAGTTAGGTTTTTATTATTGCACAGGCTCGACACCTGTCAGTTGGATACAACTCGGCCGAGTCATAATCGGAACGAAGGGTCAATACGATATCGATTCCTGAATCATGAATAATTCCATATCTATGGCAACTCGCTTTGACTCGGTCGATATTCACTGATTCAAATCTGTGATGCATGTAATCAGCCAGAATATTCGAATCAAATTGAAATAGATTTGGATATTTTTTTCAGATTGTACCTTTTATGAATTTTTTTTAGTAATTTTTTATATATTTTAAAAATTTTATGTGCTATAATGTGCACCCAATATTCAACCAATATTCCGCGACTGCAACGTATCGGCAATCCGCCACTGTGAACCATGTGCCATATTGACGAAACAAGTGTGTTTGCATAGATCTTAAACGCCTCCATCCCACGGCTCTTAATTTATTGTCTATACGAGCAGTATTTCTTCTGATTGTATCACATAAAATTGCAGTGAAAGTACAGAACATTTCAGAAAGAATTTGCTGGAGTAATTAAATTTGATTCAGTTAAAATAGCTGGATAGTTTGTTAAGTAGATAACACAAAGTGTAATGCTGTGAAAAAGCAAAAGAAACCTTGCCGTGTAGGATGCATTGTAGCTGGATAATTCAAATCTGTAATGCTGTGTAGGATTTATCTTTTCCCACACCAACAATTACATGTATTAGTTGGTCTGAGTACTTGTCACATCATCATTAATTTAAATTTAAATTCCAAATTTTACACTTGTAACATGCATCCAAACCTTTTAGTATATACATTATCAATGTAAGAAAGATTAACTCATATCTAATACAAATTTTTCATTTTTCAATAAATAAAACTGATGAGAACACATGACCTTGTTACATGACTAATATTACGAGGTTTATAAGCAATGCATTAAGAACAAGTAATTCTTTTCAAGTCTTTTGTACTAATACAAAATCAAGGGATGAGACCTTGCAAGGTTTTACAACTCTGTTTTGACTTGTTCTAAGATTAAAAGAAAAAATTCAAATGTAGAATGCAGCCGTCAATACACTTCTGAAAGTAAAGTTCGAGCATGAAAACAAATCAAACTCAATCTCAATCTACTATTGCTTGACCTCTTCCACTTAAAATTTATTTGACAACACCTTCTGTCAACGTTCAAGGAATGAAGGAAAGCCATCCTTAAAGAAACTAGAGTCCAGCTAAAATAAACTCAGGAAATCAGTAACTACATCGGATTGAAATTTTTTAAAATTATATAGTCGTTGTACCTTTTGGTTGGTTGCTAAATCTTAAAAGGGAAATTTGTCAAATTGGTCCCTAACATTTGCCAAAAAAAAAACTTTTTTAGTCTTTAACATTTAAAATCAGCCAGAGTTGTCCCTAACATTTAAAATATGATCCATTTTGGTCATAATGCTCATATTTACTCATTTTTCCAATTGGAAATAGCACGTCTCTCTCACATGGATATATTTTCAAGGGTAAAACTGGAAAACACACTTCATTTCCGGTTAAGTAAAGCCATCTTTCCTTCATATTCCCTCATTTGTGTCCTAATTGCCTCACTAAAAGAACAAAATTGAAGAGGAAAAACGCAGCTGCAACTGAATGATTGTGTAATGGAGGAAGAATAGCAAGAAATGTGAAGAAGAAGCTGACATATTGAAGATTAAAATGGATCCGAAATATAGTCCATAAAGACATCGCTCATTTTCTCTCACACAACAATGACAATGTCTAATCAGCATAGTTGTATTCTTTTGTTTCAAGAAACAATGTTATGAATCAAACATAATAAACACATTTATGTTCTGCTTTTAAAAGCAGAATAAGTGTTTTGATTCATTCATAGCAAAGAACAAAAATAGAAAAACACGAACGTTACCAAATGGTCCCTAAATAACTCTGTCCATTGTAAATAAATCATTTATGAACAACGCTATTTTCCTAACAGTTAAAGGTGTAAACTGTCACTATCTCTCACCTTGACATTTGAACAATATTGTTTTATAGTTTAGTAATTTTAAAAAAATCATATTAATGAATTTTACGATGTAGACAGTTGTCAAATATCAAGTGAAAATCTGTAAACGCCAAACGCCAATTTCAAATTTTCTAAAAATAGATTACTACCAATTAACGGGTGCAATATGTGTAAGAGTTAGATTTAATTTAGTAGTGAAAAATAAAAATCGGGATTTGAATTCCAATTTGCAATGGCATTTTGTTGAAAACATCCATAAATACCCAGAAGCAATAAGCCTCCTTCATGCCTCATTCAGCTTTCAAATTTATATTTCATAGTTTGTACTCAATCTTTTGAATGATCAACTAATGGCCAAGTTCGCTTTCTTGGTTGGTTGCTACTATCTGAATACAAGATATGAGCTAAAAGGCTGCTACAATGAGCTAAGCATGTAGACGTATTCAAGTGTAGAGATAATTAATCTCGATCCCACAGAAAAACTTAACAACTACCAAAGCTCTTAAACTTACTGTATTATTTAGACAATGCAATAATTCAAGCAGATAAATCTAGCTATAAAGTACTACTTCAAATTGCAAGTAATTAAATGATGGAAATACTTATAGAACAGTTAGGAGATGGAATCCTCAGATTTTCGACTTCGTTACTTGCTCAACATTAGGATTTAATTTGCTTGGTTAAAGTTATTAATTCATGTCTTGCCATGAAGCAATTTCTTAATGTATACAATACCTACTTTTGCCAGTATATCAACTATACTTATAACAAGTTTATACTAATTTTTGTGGTTGAATAAACTAGCTACAAGTACATTAAGGTATGTGAAATTACTTGGTTAAATCCACCTAATTGTATGTCTACTTTTGCAAGTTTATTCCTTAGGATTCATGTATTTCTATCCACTATTGAAGTTCAACTTTTATTGATTTATTCAATAGATTAAATCATTTGCAATTAATGACCAATTAATCACGAATATGAAACATGAACTAATAAGTACACAATGTAGCAACAATCGACCATACTTAGTCCATAATTAAAGAATAAGAAAATCTATCTCAACCCTAGGATAACATAACTTAGCTACACACAGATATTATCAAGAGAAAGTTGATTATTTTCTGGCAACAATTCACGAAATAAAATGCAATAGTTTGAGAGAGAGAGAAAAAAAAGTAAAGATTCTCTCATTTCACAAGTGAACAATAAGCTCCTCTGACTCCTTTCTCAAACTTGTCTTCGATCACCAAAAGTATGAAGAGTATTTCACCACTAAGTAACTAAGAAATGTTGAGTACATAAAACTTTCTTCTTGTTTTTGAGGTGGGAAACTGAGTTGCTTAATATCCTAATAGGTCCCAAAAACAATTTTCCCCTATAAGTTAGTATTTATAGAGGGTACATGAAGTCAAAAAATGATAGGAAAAACTTTAGCCACTTTCGAACCACCTTAAGGTCCACACCTAAATTTGACGTCGGATCCGATGATGAATAGAGGGCTAGATCCGATTTGTTTGTTTTCTCAATTATATTTCTTATATAGATTGGAATATTGGATCCTAGATCCAATACTGATGACTTCGGATCCGGCATGGATCTGATGAGCTCGGTTTGAACTCTGCTTCAGCTATCGATCCACATCTGGATCTGGCCTGCCTAGCTTTGATCTAGGGTTGGATCAAATTAACTTCTTTTTGTATTGCTTTCTGCCTTGGATCTATGCCACGTATCCGAATTTGATTGAACTTGTCTTGGTTTTTCCCCACCTTTGTCCTTTGTCTTGGTTTTTCGTCTTTTCTTTTCTTAGTTGCACTTTATTCGATTGAACTTGTGAGTTCTCGCAAAGGATTAATTTAGTTGGTTGAGATCGAATCTAGAAGTGTTCCCCAAATCATCCTCGAATTCGCTGTACATCATGTAGTTTTGTTCTAACGTGTTTCGAATTGATGATTGATCATTCAAAACTACAAAAACATAAAATTTTGCAAATAAATATATAAAGCCACAAGTTTTGCTTAACTTTGATCTCTTATTGCAAATTCTGACCAAATTGACACCAAATGCATTCTTGTAATGACAAAACACATCGAAAAAGCACAAGATATATAACCACACAAAAAGCGTAAAAAAACAAACAACTATCATTTAGTGTAGAAGTTGAAAATGTGAATATACATATATATATATATATATATTGTTGTGGGAATAGACAAATATTATATTGTTGTGGTTGTTATGAAAAAAATGTTCGTAATAAATTTAAAACTACAATTTGTTTCTAGTTTTCATTTGCAATTATTAGTGATGTTATTTCTATAAAGCTAATTTGATTGATTTTGAACTTTGTGCGGATGGAGTATATTAGATGTTGATATTAGTAGTAATGGCTTAAACTTTTTTGTATTTGAAAGGTGGTAGCCATGGATTGAAATTTAGGGATATTGATAAATATTGCTACATATTAAGCAAGCTTTGAGATTAATATGAGATTGTAGGTAAACTTTTGGGTATCCAAAACGACGTTTGTAGTTGATACAATGATTTGCATCGAAAATTTTTAGATGTTGATGGATAGGTAATGGTGATAACAAATAAGGATGAATGAAATAGAGACAGTGAACGATTTCTTTCCTTTTTCATTTTATTGTGAATCATAACCCAAGGACATTATAGGATTTTTGAGAAAAGTCTAGTTTTTTGGGTCTAGAATGTTACTTAAATAATGAAAATAGGGGAGGTGAGTGTAATTTTCAAAACTTGAGGGGAGTTTTCAGCAATTGTCAAAAGCCTCAGGAGAGGTTTGTGAAATTATCCCAAATGCTTAATATCTCTCCTATTTATAATTTGAAAAGCTGAGATAAAGCAGAAATGGGTCAAAATCGCATTGACGAATGAGCGTCGGCCGATCAGTACGCAATAATGCCCGCGACGTCACAGATTCTCCAGCAAACAAACAAACAAACAAAGACAAGTAATACAGCAAAAAGAGCTTTGACGTGATTGACTTCAATAGTTAGACAGAATATTCTTCCATATGATCTTTTTATCTCATTTAATTAAATTGTATAGTTTAAGGTGTATAACTGTTAATATAAAATAGTAAAAATTACATGGCATGATGTGATAAGATGCCTAAAAGGGCTCAAATCAAAGTTTCCAATATAGTTTAGACTCTGAAAAATATTACTGCTTATAATAAAATATTCAGGTTGCATTTCGAAATAAATATATTGTCAAGTTTGAATGTAATACAAACTTAAAAAATTCAATTACCTAAATGTGCGTCTCTTGCTTTTGTCATGGACTATTGTCTACTAAACTATATGACATAAAACCTAAGCATCATAAGTAAAGTTTATGTCAAATTATCGACAGGCATTTGTCTAATGATTAAAGTTAAAATTTCAGGATTTAGAGAATTGAATTTAAATCCTCCCTTCCCATTCCTATCTTATAAATCCCACGTCTTTTATGCTAGGAAAAAAAATTTAAAAAGAAAAGGTTTATGTCTAGCCTACTGTTTTGCTCTACCCAAAAAAAAAAAGAAACCTACTATTTTCTTTAGCATCAATCAATGTACATCCTTCCTTGTTTGGATTACATTTTTTGCAAAAAAAAAATTTAGGTGAAATTTTTTAGGTTTGTATGAGAATATTCATTTTCATATTTTTCAATCATCTTTTTATCTCACATATATTATATTTTACAAAAAAATTCTGGAGTCATTTTTTTTTCCAAAAAACTCCCCAAAAAATACAATCCAAACGAATATTCTCATACATAGATCAAAGAAATGACTCTAGAATATTCTCATACATCCAGTCTACCTCTAACTATTTTGTGATGAAAAGACAGCCCAAGTTATTATAGCAACCTAACACTTGCAACAAAGATGGGCCTGGTGAAAGCCTCGAGCCTTTATTAATAAAGAATAAAATTCCAAAAAAAAAAAACCTCGTTAGCTGCGCATCTCCCCGAGCCAAAAAGAAACAAAAAAGGAAAAGTCACATGTCATAATGAGATAAAACATAGAAAAGTGTTCAATACAAAATGCACCCTCGAACTATACTCAGTTTGCAATTTGCCCACTATACTATCAATTATAGCGATTTATTGTCTTATACTATGAATTTCAGCACTTTGCTGCAGTTAAATTAATGTGACAAGTAATTATTTATTGAAAGGACAACAATAACTCCATAAATAATGTGTTGCCTAGAATATCCATTTCTTTAATTTATTTTATCTTAATTTTTTGTTCTTTTTATTTCAACCGTAAACAATCTTACATCTTTTGCTATTACCACTACACTTAAATACCTACCATTGAACCACCACAATAGAAGAAGAAAAATTAAGACTAGACTATATAAAACTAGATCAAAATCAAAGCTTTATATCAAGGCTAAAAACCCATCATTAATCTATGCAAAAAAAAATTGAAGATACACCTCATAAATCCACACCAAATCTTCAAATAGCAAAACCCATATCACAATCTTGTCATATGTAGAACCAATCACACATTTAATCAAACTTCAATATGTAGCAAGCAGAAATAAAAACACACAATAGCATAAACAATTATAGAAATTAGAAGGATAGGAAACGATGGGATCTCAGCTCTTGATTTAAAAAGTGCTGGGAAATTGGCTAGTACCAATGAGGGTTGGTAAATTTGAAATGGGTTGTGATTTTGAAATTTGAGAAACGATGAAGATTCAAAGAGAAGGCACTCAAGAGAGGGAGGTGATGATAGGTTTATGAAGTGAAGGACTTGAAGAGGGAGATTTGAGTGGGAAATGTGAAAAGCGATCCATCTTAGAGAGTTTGATATGAGAAATGGAATGAATAATAACTTGATAGTATAGTTTAGAGAAGGAGAAGAAGGGGGGGATTGCCAGTGATTTTAGAAAAGAAAGAAGGAGGAGAGATGGGGGCAATTTAGTTAATTGGTCATTTAATTAGGATAAATTTGTCACATCACCTTATTTTAAGCAATCTACAGCGAAATCAGTAGTATAAAGTGCAAGTCTATGCAATTGATAGTTTAGGGGGCAAGTCGCAAATTAAGCACAATTCAAGGGTGCATTTTGCATTTAACCCTAGAGAAAAAGCCAAAAAAAAAAAAAAACCTTCTTAGCCTCGCTTATTATTATAAGTTTAACATTTTAATAATGTGTTTCTCGTAGGATGAACTAAGAAAAGAGTATACAAGAAAGTATACACAGTTTTAGAGGTACTTTTCACTGGTTTTGATGAGGTTTCAGGTGAGATTATATGATTGTAATTGCATAAGTGAAAGTGCTTGCTTTAGTGGTATACAATTATCTAACATTTATTTTGTGTATGGATAAGAGGTTATTTGAAACATTTATTTGAGATAATTACTGTAGCATTTTTTGTGATATAATATATATAAAATAAAAAGATGGTTGAAAATTATGTGTATAATGCAAGCAAAATAAAATTTGAAATTTTTTTTTAAAAATCTTGTTATCGAAAAATGAAAAAAAAAATGATTATGAGTGGACTAGACTGTACTTGGAGCCTTGGACACTTTTGTGCGCGTTTCTTACGCGGAGCCATGGTAATCTTATCTGTATCGGTCCAATTTTGTCGGATATCCCGGAAGGAAAGGACCCTTGGAGAGCTAGGTATCTCCTACCATCTGAAATCGAGCTATGATAGACGCCGGTACCAGTAGCCCGTTGACACTTGAGAACAGTGTGTGAAACGCCTCCGGTTCGATGTCGTACTACCTTTTTTTTTTTTTGGTTAAGGTAAGGTTTCTGATAATTTTCCTGACCTCTTTTAATATTTGAAAAATTATACTAATCTCTCTTGAGATTTATGATTTGGCAACAAAATCAATTCATTTCTAAAAAAATATGATTAAAAAATTACTTCCAAGAGAGATGAAAATTTTGTTCCTCAAATGCCCCTTATGCATTCCGGTCGTGGTGTATTAGCAAAAATAATTATCAATTACAAATAATTATCGATCAAGATGTATTGCAGTCATGATTGTCTCGAAAAATTTCATAATTTTCAACTAAAATTGTAACTTTTAAACATTAAACTGAGAACAATAGACATTATTTACCTGATTTAGGGTATGCCTTTTGTGATTTTGCATAGAAAGAACGTCCAAATTTGCATTTTTTTCTACCTTCTTTCTTAGCCACTACCACGAAATTACTCTAATACAAAGGCCATTTCTTTAGTTTCTAAATCAAGGGGAAAAACCCTCACGAAAAAACTTGTTTTTCTATTTCTTTCCTCTGTATTTCCTTTATTTTACCCGAGCCTTTCTTATATACGATTGAAATGTGGTCATGTCAAGTTCTATTAATCACAAACTGAAGCTAATCATGTAACAAAATGGCGCCATTTTGTATTTT
This sequence comes from Coffea eugenioides, assembly GCF_003713205.1. Taxonomy (NCBI): domain Eukaryota; kingdom Viridiplantae; phylum Streptophyta; class Magnoliopsida; order Gentianales; family Rubiaceae; genus Coffea; species Coffea eugenioides. The sequence goes on from NC_040037.1 coordinate 17,481,345, forward strand.
TCACATTACAGTTCATGCTATTAACAGATAATTCCATTAATTAGTGGATTTGTGCTATAATTACTTAATTCTCAAATTTTAGTTTCTAATCTTGGATAATGTGTTGGGGTAAACAAGTAATTTCATACTAGGGGATGTCAGTAAATGAGCCCCTTATTTTGCCAAGAGAGGTTTGTGTAATTTTTCAAATATCAGAAAAGGTCAGTGAAATTATCAAAAATCACAGGGAAGGTTTCTGAAATTATCCTTTTTTTTTTAAGTAGAAAAAATTTTGAATGAATTTGATTCTAATCATCATCACAAATCAATGCATACTTCTCGAAACCATAACCTAAGGATTCTTAAATATCCTCCGTTAATACAGCTTTTAATTTTCGCATCAGTAACAGAATTTGAATACATGCCCTTTAATGAGAAATTTCCATCTCTTACCACTTTTATGTGTGTGCCCTGCTAATTGCTTTTGGCTATATAGAAAAGGTTTCTTGGTGACATTCTAAATACTTTCTCAATTGTTGATCTTTAGCTTTTTTTTTTTTAAACAATAGGAAAAATGTACCTTGTGAGAAAACATTTGAAATTGATAATCACTATCAAAACCCCGTACAAAAGAGACTTTCGAATTGCCGAAAAGAAATTCTAGCAAACCAGCCACGCTGCTGTAAGATGACGTTCTGTAATAGATATTTCCTTCTTAGAATAAATCGTTAAAAATATCTTCTTCTTTTTTGTAAGCAAATTTATTGAAGCAAACATCAATTTGGCTACTACAGTCAAGCGAATCGACAAGCAGATTAGGTGGGCATCAAAGTGACTTTCATCCTTACTTTTCGGGTTCTGCCGCCGGAATTTTCACTTTTTTGGCCTCGGGAATTTCCACTTTTTTTTTTCCCTCTGGAATTTGCATTTTTTAGTACTAAATTGATATCTACTTTTTGTCACTTCTTTACCGCCCAAAAAAAAAAAGTGAAAATCATGAAGCATGGTTAGTCAAATCCTTCTTATTTCCAATGCTAGGGGCAAAAAATCATTGGCTGCAACTACAGGAAAAAAAAGGTTAAAAAACACATTGAAAGAGCTTTTGGAAACAAGAAGAAAATGAACCCTCAATAAAGAATTTCTTGTATAAAGAAATTTAAGAGTGAAACCAAAACCATCTTCCATCCTAATATTTTAGAATAAAGTCTTGCAACCATAAGGTTGGCCTTTATGGTATGTCGCTTTATTGATTGATTCATTTATATCTTCGCCGTTTCTTTCTTTCTGGATGTCTGGTCCATCTTTCTGGTAGATAACCTACACAATTCTTCACTGCGCTGTTTGAGCTTTACAAATATTCTTCCTTGCTTTTCGCCTTTTCGCACCCCAGCACTCCCAGCTCCTAAAATCTAAATCACATCACATTTGCCAGTCCTGAAAATCCAGGGAAGATGACTGGCTTGAAGGAGTATATGGTGATGATACCATTCATGGCTCATGGCCATCTAATCCCTTTCTTAGATTTAGCCAAGAAAATTCAACAAAGAACTGGCTTCGCCATCACCCTGGTTAGCACCCCTCTTAATGTCAAGTACCTCGAGAATACCATATCAAAGGATTCATCCCAAGAATCCCAAATCAACTTAGAATCTCTTCCTTTCAACAGTGTTGAACATGGCTTGCCACCAAATACTGAGAACACTGGGGCCTTGTCCTTGGACCTTATCATCAAACTCTTTCAGGCTGCAGCTAATCTTGAAGACCCCTTTCGCCGTCTCATCGCAAAAGTCATCGAAAAGGAGGGACGTCCTCCGTTGTGCATAGTTTCTGATATTTTTGTAGGGTGGGCTACTGCTGTAGCAAAGGATTTTGAAACTATAAATGTAACTTTCACCACAGGTGGTGCCTATGGCACTGCTGCCTATGTTTCATTATGGCAGAACCTCCCTCATCGATCCTCCGGCAAAGATGAGTTCAGTCTTCCTGGTTTTCCTGATTCATGCCGGTTCCATATCACCCATCTGCATAGATATCTGCAAGCTGCAGATGGTACTGATGAGTGGTCAAAGTTTTTTCAGCCACAGATATCAAAATCTTTGGGATCTCTTGGATGGTTATGCAATACAGTGGAGGAAATTGAGCCTTTTGGCTTGGATGTGCTCAGGAAATACATAAAACTCCCAGTTTGGTGCATTGGACCTCTTCTTCCACCACAAATGCTTGAACAAGATTCTTCTTCAGAATCCAAAATCATCAGTCAGCCCAGCGGGAGAGAACCAGGATTGCCTACAGAGAAATGCCTGGAGTGGCTGGACTCACATCCCGAGAGTTCTGTTCTTTACATCTCTTTTGGTTCCCAGAACACTATAAGTCCTTCTCAGATGATGGCATTAGCTATGGGGTTAGAGCACTCTGGGAAACCATTCATTTGGGCTATTAGGTCTCCTTTTGGCTTTGATCCTAAAGGTGAATTCAAGGCTGAGTGGTTACCAGAAGGTTTTGAGGAAAGAATGGCACAAACAAATCAAGGATTGTTAGTGCATAAATGGGCACCCCAATTGGAGATTCTTCGTCACAAGTCAACAGGAGCATTTTTGAGCCATTGTGGATGGAATTCAATCATGGAGAGTTTGAGTCAAGGTGTTCCCATGATTGGTTGGCCACTTGCAGCTGAACAAGGGTACAACTCAAAGTTGATAATGGAGGAAATGGGAGTTGGTATTGAGTTAACTAGGGGATTACAGAGTCATCTAGAGAAGGAGGATGTGGAGAGGGTAATAAATACTGTGATGGAGAAAGGAGGCAAAGGAGAGGAAATGAAAAGAAAGGCAGCTGAGATAAGAGGGTTGATAAGGGCTGCTGTAAGGGAAGATGAAGGACACAAAGGGTCTTCTTTGCAAGCTATAGATGATTTCATCTCTGCAGTTTTGTCCAAGAGAAAAGTTCTTACAGCATCTTAATCAATTCTTGTTGAAGGATTATGTTTTATTGGGCTGAAGTTGTCCTACTCCTACCAATGAAGTTCACCTTTGGCTGTTGGGGAAATTGGATATGATTTAATCCCTCCTCCAATTTTATCTGAAATAAAGCTTATTAGAGCAATCTGATTCTTTGAATTAATTTCTTATGAAGGATTATCTTCTTTCTTGGGCTCCTTTCATTTGATCAACCTTTGGCCTCTCAACCGGCATAGTACACATCAAAATCAATGCAACCTTTCAAGCATCAACTCCTCAACACAGGAAACGTTAACAACCAAGTTTAACTTTTAAATATCGCAGTCACCATCATAGCTCGTTGAATCGACATCATAGCACTTGTAAACCAGAAAATCCTGCTCGCACTACCTCCTTGTCGATTCATGTAAAGGCTAATATTAAATTTGCTGAAAATGAAGACTGTCCTAAACTTTTAGAATTAATCTTTTACACACTGACAGTGTATATATTTTCATTATTTGATGTATGACATATAATCTAAATTTTACATATATGTTATGCATTCAGTCGTGATAATAGATACACTATCAATGTATACAAGATTTACTCAAAAACAAAAAAATGGTGAATAAATTTTTGCCGTATTGATGAAAGAAGTGTTTCCAATAAAAGCTTAAACTGCTTCCACGCCCTTCATCTATACTAGCTGTGTCTCTCATGATTGTATCACATAAATTTGCACTGAAGAATTAGAACAGTTCAGAAAGACTTTACTATAATAATTAAAACTCCAAAACGGTAATTAACAGGTTAAAAAAAACTAATCTTCTTTTTCCAGGCCAGAAGAATTTTATACCCACCATAATACGAGGATTCCAGAAGGTAAAGGTGGTCGAGTTGAATCAGTGTTCGTTGAATCAACATCATAGCTCCAAAGTTCTCTCAACTCACCTCTCACCAAACCCAATATAACACAAAGTCCTGTGTTATAAGAAATCCAGTGAAGGGCAAAGAATTAGAGGTAAGTGAGGTTCACAAATACAATAAAAACAGATAGCACGGGGATAGCAGAAATTCATACCTAATGTGCAAGGAACAAGGTACAGGAGAGCAGGTTGACCATGTCCATCCATTAGATACAAGCCTAAGTAAGTAAAGAACAAGCCTGCAATAATACATCACTATCTTAAACAAGAAATTGAGAACAGTATCTGATACAGTTTCTTATAAATCCGATAAAAGGGCAGAACACAAGAATAAACATAACCGGAATTTGTAAAACCGATAAAAGGGCAGAACACAAGTTATGGGAAATAAATCACTATAAAGTATCCGTTCCTTCAGTGAAGGTACCACAGATAAGTTCATAAAAAAACTTTATTAGCTCTACGCTCATTTTGAGGGATTTGACCACTCTCTTTTGGAGTTCCGCTCCACTTACTAATTTTTAGTACTCTAATTGGTCTAAAGATCTTCCAGCTGATTCACGTACTAGAAGTTCAGCTTTATAGCACACATCCATATAAAGATGTTTCCTCCTTGGACTTGAAAGACTACATCTTAACTTTACCTAAAATATGTTGTATATTGTAACATGATAGCCCTGTCTTCTTAAGAGCCATTGCTCGCATCTCTCTCCCGCTCTCTCTCTCTCTCTGTGTGCTGAATCATGTTGCTCTGTTATCAATTAATCATCTCTCTCTCTCTCTGTTGACTCAAGTTGCTTGGCTGTAGACTAATCAAAGTTTCTCTTCCTTGCAACACTCAACTGATCTTTGCAAGCACATTCACTACAAGACATCCAAAACCCTGCAAAAAATTCTCTTCCCTTGCTTGTAATTTGTCTTAGAATAGGCTTGCCAAGAATAAATGAAGGGAGTTCTTTTTTTTTGGCAAGGAAAGAGAAGAGTATCCATGTTGCATTAAATGTAGTTGTTTTACAAAGATCATAGTGAAGGAAACAAAAGTCAATGCTACTAACCACATGCATAGCCAATGGCCAACCAAAGGAAGTATCCATTTCGACCAGTCTTCTTTTTGGCTTTAGCAAATCTGCAGCAAAAAATCACACACACTACTTACCAAATAAACAAAAGAACTTACCACTCTATAAAATAACTACGTTGCTGCAACAAAGGAATGAGAAGAAATAAAAACTTTTTACAATGAGAAAAATGTAACAAGCATACAAAGCCTAATCAATACTACTTGGTTATACATGTCTTCTTAAACAGCAAGTTATGTAAGGATTCGAGAACAGGTACTGGTTGAGAAACGTTGCAAAGTTAAATAAAATTTGACATTCTCTAGAAAATATTAGCCAAATGAAAACGCCAATGCGGCATACTGGAAAGGCATCACAACATACTACTACTCATAAGATTGTATGAAAACAAAAAGCTACCTATGTGCAAAGGAAACAAGCAAACCGGGGAAGAGTATGTCCCCAAAGCCAATCATGTTATAACCACCCCAAGGATAAAAAATCGAGGAATTCTCAAGAGCACCGGGATTGATTCTCCACCAGCCTGCTCACCTTGAGCAACCTACAAAGAACAAACAAATAAATGACATCAAAAATTTGAAAAAGCTCGAGAAATTGATTGCTAAACCAAAACTATTAAGATAAAAAATAACAAAACAGCCAAAAATACAGCAACAGTTTCGTTGGTATTGGCGATTAATAAACCTAGAATACTTCAAAACCTGAAATTGTTAATGCAATAGTCACAGACACAAAGTAACCCCTCACATAATGGACAGTTTATCTTGAACAAAATAACCAAGTTCTTGAATGGTTCTGAACATCTAAATTATCGTGAAGTGAATCAACTAAGGAAAAGATGAAATCGTCAATTGAGTTTTACAAAAGAAAAGAAGAGTTTTATAGTTCAAGGATCTATTAACTAAATGAATCCGTCAAACCAACCATCTATGAGATGTATTGAGGAAAAGAAAGCAGAATAAGTGGAATACAATCCAAGTAGCTCTAGAAAATTGCAACGTTGTCGGAATTGCATATGAATTAAAGAGCATCAACAGAACAATACAAAAATGCAAAATGGAACTTTTTTCTTAAGCAAAATGGAACAAATAACCTACATAACTAACTTTAATAAGATTAACTTTAACAAGAATAAGATGGCCACATATAGATGGCTAAATCGAATACGAAGAGAACACAGTTCTTCAGGTTAATGCTAGAGCTCGCAGAGATATCCTGTCAACATTTAGAGTCCAAATAGAATAACAAAGATCACCCAGCCATACAACTTTCCCCAGAACATTGCAATCTGAATTAGGACAGCATAATCATGCTGTGCTTTGTATTGGTAAGATAGCACCCCTTACGTTTAAGTTTCTTTAATCTTGCTTTAAACTGTAAATATGAACTGCTAATTAAGAAAAAATTCCAAAAAAGACTCTAGGCTCATAAAACACAATAAAAGATTTTCTCATAGGTACGCAATGTACAAAAAGCGAATCACAGAAGAAGAGAAGAACACACCTGTTATAACAGATGCAGCGGAACAGAAAAACAAACAAGAACAGACAAGAACAACTTGGGGGAAATCAAATTTTATCCGAACAGCTCAGCGAAGGTCGAAGATCTAATTCAAGGCATCTCAACAAATCTCCACCTTGACTTGAATCTTCCCCGAAAAAGATGTAACAGACGCACTAATGGAGTGCCAGATATACTCAGAGAATTATCTCTAAGTACCATCAGAATGCCCATAAGGGCCATTAGAAACTCAGGACATTTAGTAAGTCCAAACAATGTTTGAACTTACTATGAGGAACCGACATGGTGAACATATCAGCAGGCTTGTCAGCTGTGCCAATTTTCTTCACCTTGATCCTTGTCTCAGATCTTAGGAAATGATATCGGACATCAATGTGTTTAGTCCTCTCGTGATGGACTTGATCCTTGACTAGACATATTGCACTGAGACTATCACAATATATATTAGCCTGATCCTGATGTAGGCCAAGATCTCCAACTAGTCCTTTTAACCAAATTCCCTCTTTAGCAGCCTCCGTTAGTGCCATATACTCTGCTTCAGTAGTAGACAGAGTTACTGTAGGTTGTAGAGTTGCTTTCCAACTAACTACAGAATGTCCAAGAGTGAAAACATAACCAGTCATCGACCTCCTACCATCAACATCTCCAGCATAATCAGAATCTGAATAGCCTGTAACCAAACACTCTGTATCACCTCCATAGATGAGACCAACATCAGATGTACCCCTCAAGTACCGAAAAATTCGCTTCACGGCCAGCCAGTGCTCTTTCCCAGGATTAGCCATAAATCTACTAACAACACTGACTGCATGTGCCAGATCAGGTCTAGTGCAGACCATGGCATACATCAAGCTGCCCACTGCACTAGAATAGGGAACCTTAGCCATATACTTTATCTCGGCTTCTGACTATGGTGCGACTGTAACTGATAGTTGAGCATTCGCTGCACTCGGAGTATTCAAGGACTTTGCTGTAGACATGCCAAATCTGGATAGTACCTTCTCCATATAGCTCTTCTGTGATAAAAAAAGTTTCTTCTAACTTCTATCCCTGAAAATCTCCATTCCCAGAATTTTCTGTGCTGCACCCAAGTCTTTCATCTCAAACTCTGCACTGAGAAGACTTTTCAACTTCTGTATATCAGCTTTGTTCCTCGCAGCTATGAGCATATCATCTACATATAGAATCAAGTAGATCATCGAACCATCTTCAAGTTTGTTGTGATATACACAACAATCATACTCACTTCTGTTGTAGCCGAACTCAATCATGTAGCCATCAAATCTTTTGTACCACTGCCTCAGGAACTGCTTTAATCCATACAAGGATTTCTTCAACTTGCATACATAATCTTCTTTTCCCGGAACATGGAATCCATCTGTCTGAGTCATATAAATCTCTTCATCTAACTCTCCATGTAGGAAAGCTGTCTTCACGTCTAGCTGCTCAAGTTCTAAGTCCTGATGTGCAACCATTGCTAGTAGCACCCTGATAGAAGTGTGTCTGACCACTGGTGAGAAAATCTCATTGTAGTCTACTCCTTCTCTTTGAGTGAACCCTCTTGCAACAACACGTGCTTTATACTTGATGCCCTCAGCTGGAGAAATTCCTTCCTTCCTTTTAAAAACCCATTTGCAAGTCACAACCTTTCTCTCTGTTGGGCGTTTGACCAATTCCCAAGTGCCGTTCTTGTGTAACTACTCCATTTCATCACCTATTGCAGCGAGCCATTGAGCTGACTCACTGCCTGAAATAGCTTCTCTATAGGTAGAGGGCTCAGGAGAATCCACCTCCTCAACAACCTGAAATGCATAACCTACAAAATCCCGATACCTGCTGGGAAGTCGTACTCCCACTCTCCTCGCACGATCTTAAGCAATACCGTGCTACTGAGTTTCTGATGTAGTATGGGATTTAGGTGCCAACCTTTCTGTTGATGCAGGTTCTGGAGACTCTACTTTTGCAGGAGGTTCAGTTTCAAAGGATAGCTGTTGATGATCATCAAATTACTGTTGTGATTCAAAACCGTTTTGAATGATTTGTAACTCCACCTGTTTATCAACACCTGAACTTTCTTCAACAACAGTCTTCACAAGGGGGTTAAGTATAGAGTTTTCATCAAAAATTACACTTCTACTAAGTATAACTTTCTTTTCTGAGGGTGACCAGATTCTATACCCTTTAACCCCGTCTCCATATCCCAGAAACACTCCTTTTTTAGCCCTTGGTTCCAGTTTGCCCTCACTGACATGATAATACGCACTACAACCAAAAGCCTTCAAATTTGAGTAAGTAGGAGACATACCAGACCACACTTCATAAGGTATCTTGCAGTCTATACCTGTATGAGGTGCACGATTGATCAAGAAACAGGCTGTGCTCACTGCTTCTGCCCAGAATCTCCTTGGCAACCCAGCATTGAAGAGCATACACCGTGCTCTCTCTAGAAGTGTTTGATTCATGCGTTCTGCTACACCATTTTGTTGTGGTGTGTGTCGAACTGTGTGATGCCAAGCAATTCCTTCATCTTTACAGAACTCATCAAACTCCTTTGAACAGAATTCCAGACCATTATCAGTTCGCAGCCTTTTGATTTGCTTTCCAGTTTGATTCTCCACTAAGGCCTTCCACTGCTTGAAGTTCTTGAAAGTTTCACCTTTTTCCTTCGTAACGATTACCCAAGTCATCATTGAATAATCATCAATCATGGATAAAAAATACCGACAGCCTCCCAAAGACTTAACTCGTGAAGGACCCCAACAGTCAGAATGGATGTAATCAAGTGTGTCTTTTGTCCTGTGAATTGCCTTCCCAAACTTTCTGTGATGTAGTTTATCGAAAGTACAATGTTCACAGAATCCAAGATCGGTGACCTTGTGGCCTTCTAGAAGATCACGTTTAGACAGAATCTGCATCCCCCTTTCGCTCATATGACCAAGCCTAATGTGCCACAACTTGGTCATAACAAACCTGCGATCTTCAGAAGATGCAACAGTAGCAGCGGCAGAACCTGTTAGCATAGAACCTTGTAAGATGTACAGGGCGCCATGCTTAACTCCTTTGAGAACCACTAATGAACCTTTACTGATGCACAACTCTCCACTTCCTCCGCTGAACCTAAAACCCTTACTGTCAAGAGTACTAAGTGATATCAGATTCTTCATCATTTTGGGGACGTGCCTGACTTCGTTCAATGTAGCAATTTTCCAAGCATGTGTCCTGATCTTAATCGAACCGATCCCAACAGCCTTGCAGACAGTGCTATTAGCCATCACGACATTTCCACCATCTATCTGCTCATATATTGTAAACCATTCCCTGTTTGGACATATGTGATAGGACGCCCCAGAATCAAGAACCCACACATCAGAGTGATGTGTTGGTTCGTTTGCAATTAGGGCCAGATCTTCTTCTGAATTTTTCGCTTCCTTTTCGGCAACTGAAGCTGAAGCGTGTTGTTTTTCTTGCTGCTTCTTCTTCTTAGGACAATCAGATTTCCAATGACCTTTTTCCTTGCAGTAGTTACAGACATCATCCGGGTTGGGACCTTTAGAGAACTGCTTCTTGTTTTTGAACTTCTTTTTCTCCAATTTTCCTTTACCACTGCTGACAACTAGCCCAGCAGCCTAATTATCTGTGACATTACCAGCCACCTTATGGCGTAACTCTCTACTATGTAGTGCTGATCTTACTTCTTCTAAAGTCACTGTATCTTTACCGCCAATAAAAGACTGAACAAAATTCTCATACGATAACGGTAGAGACACTAACAGAATCAACGCGGCATCCTCATCCTCAATTTTAACATCAATATTACGCAACTCAAGAAGAATCGTATTTAATTGATCTAAATGTTCTCGAAAAGGAGTACCTTCATGCATACGCAGACCGAATAGACGTTGCTTTAGGAGCAACTTGTTGGTTAAAGACTTCGTCATATAGAGACTCTCAAGTTTAACCCACAAACCCGCAGCAGTTTCCTCACCGGCGACCTCAGTGATGACATCATCTGCCAGGCACAACATGATTATCGAGTCAACCTTTTCCTCCAGACTCATCGACTCTTCATCAACGGAATCCGATTTCTTCTTCGTCAGCGGACTCCACAGACCCTGTTGCTTTAACAGAGCCCGCATCTTGATCTGCCACAGACTCTCCGGTGAACTTGTCGATCTTGATGTTCAAAGCAGACATGTTGTTGCGTGATCCGAGCCCTAGGACGAACCTAAAGCTCTGATACCAGTTTGTTATAACAGATGCAGCGGAACAGAAAAATAAACAAGATGCGGAGGAAACCATGCTCAACAAAGAAGTACTTTTAGCCCAACCATGTATTAGCCTCCAACCACAAGTTAGAAGAAAGGATACACAAAGAGTACTGATTAAATAGAGTAAACTGTTTAGACGATGCTACAAGCTCTAGTAGTACCTCATCTTTCAGCAAGTAAACTCCTAGACGCTCGGTATTCTTGTAGGCTACAGACAAAAACAAGAAGGAAAAAAAATATTGTATGTTTACGTAAATCCAAAATAAATAACCATAAGAACATCATCCCCACCTGCCACTGCATCAGCATGCATGGCAAATAAAAAAAAGAGCTAAAACCGTAGTTCACATGAAAAATGAAGTGAATATCATTCACCATCAGAGCAAAAGAGAAGTCTCAAGTATACCATACTGGTATCATGTTTCTTACACACTCCAAGAAATGTTAGTATTGTTGACCAACTTTTACCTCATCCCACATCGAAGGTTTAGGAAGGTTGAAGGCTCTTCCTAACTATAAATAAGTGCCTTGGCTCTTCATTAGAAATCATCCCAAAATTGTCCATTCATCTTCTAAGACAATTTTCTTCTTTCTCCCTCTATTGTAATATTTTACTTTATAGTCATTCTTAGTGAAATATAATTTGGTAGTGTCCGAGGACGTAGGCATTATTGGCCGAACCTCTTTAAATTCTGGTATTCTTTATTTTGTTATTATCTTATCCACAACAAGTGGTATCAGAGTTTGAAGTTATTCTGAGTATGCTCTGTGGTCGCAGTTAAATTTGATCTTCCACATCAGAAAATATATCCTTGAACTCTGGTCCATTTGTGGGAGCCGCCTGTGGGACCAGTAGGGCCTATTTGTGAGGCCCACCTGTGGGACCAGTAGGGCCTATTTGTGGGGCCAACCTATAGGGCCAATAGGACCTACCTGTGGGGTCCACTTGTGGGGTTAGTGGGGTCTGCCTATAGAGCCAATAGGACCTATTTGTGGGGTCCACCTGTGGGGTTCTCTTATCTTGTGAGGCCCACTCATTGTTGCTATTGAAAAAATATTTGTAGGCGAAATGGAAGATAGTGAAAAAGTATCGACGTCCACCTCGACAGCAGTTCTCATCACCGTCTATTTGGGCAAAAACTGCTGTCACAAATACGAGATTGGCAGTAGAGATTTTCGATGGCACTGGTCACTTTGGCATGTGGCAAAGTGAGGTTCTAGACACTCTCTTCCAACAAGGTCTAGACATTGCTATTGAAGAACAAAAATCAGATGATGTTGAGGAGAAAGATTGGAAAACTATCAATCAATTAGCATGTGGTAAAATTCGATCGTGTCTTTCAAGAGAGCAGAGGTATGCATTTTCAAAGGAAACTTCTGCAAATAAATTATGGATGACACTAGAAGAAATTTTTTTGAAGAAAAGCAGTCAGAACAAGCTCCAAAAGAAAAAAAGACTGTTTCGTTTCACCTATGTTCCAGGTACCACAATGACTGATCATATTACCAGTTTTAATCAGCTGATTACTAATCTAATGAACATGGATGAAACATTCAAAGATGAAAATCTGGCTCTAATGTTATTGGGATCACTTCCTGAGGAATTTGAATTTCTTGAAACCACTCTACTCCACGGGAAGGCTGCTGTATCTCTCAGTGAAGTTTGTGCAACTCTATACAGTTATGAGCTAAGGAAGAAAAACAAGCAAGGAGGCTCAACCAGAGATGCAGAAGCACTGATCATCAGAGGTCGCTCACAAAATAGAAATAAAGGAAAGAAAGGGAGATCCAAGTCAAGACCCAACAAAGATGAATGTGCCTTTTGTTGGGAAAAGGGACACTGGAAGAAAAATTGTCCAAAATTAAAAAATAAGGGCAAGTCTGATAAAGGGAAGGCTATTGTAGAATCAAATGTAACAGAAGGTGATGATGCAAATTCGGATTTCTCACTTGCTTCATCATCAACTGGCTCGTCTGATGTATGGATGCTGGATTCAGCTTGTAGCCATCATATGTGTCCTTATCAAGATTGGTTCTTTGATTTTAAAGAACTCAAAGGCGGAGTCGTCTATACAGCCAACAATGTTCCTCTTACCACATATGTGATTGGTTCAATTCGTTTGAAGAATCACGATGGATCAATCATAACTTTGATAGATGTTCGATATGTACCTGAGCTGATGAAGAATCTCATTTCTGTGGAAACCTTAGAATCAAAATGTTGCGAAGTGAGAGCAAAAGATGAAGTAATGAAGATCATTTCTGGTGCACGCGTGGTATTAAAGGGAATTCGAAAGAGAAATAAGCCGTACCACTATTTAGGTGATACAGTTATGGGAACAGTAGCAGTAATTTTGACAGATGATTGAGATTCAGAAGCAACCATGCTGTGGCACATGCGATTGTGACATACAGGTGAAAAATCCTTGAGATTGCTCATAAGTCAAGGATTATTGAAAGGTATAAAAACCTGTAAACTGGATTTCTGTGAGCACTGCATCAAAGGGAAACAGACAAGGGTGAAATTTGGAACAACAATCCATAATACTGAAGATATCTTGGATTATGTTCACACTGATGTCTGGGGTCCTTCTAAAACAAGCTCTTTAGGAGGGAAGCACTATTATGTATCCTTTGTAGATGATTATTCTCGGAGAGTATGGGTATACACAATGAAAACGAAGGGTGAAGTGCTAGGAGTATTCGTCAAGTAGAAAAAGATGATGGAAACTCATATAGGAAGAAGGATCAAATGTCTCCGTACCGATAATGGTGGAGAATATAGTGATCCATTTAAAAGGATTTGTGAAGATGAAGGCATTGTCAGACACTTCACAGTCAGATCGACTCCACAACAAATTGGGGTGGCAGAACGCATGAATCGAATGTTACTGGAGAAAGTTCGATGTACTGGAGAAAGTTCAATATATGATATCCAATGCTGGATTGGGTAGAGAATTTTGGGCTGAAACTGTAACATATGCTTGCTATCTCATCAATCGATTGCCGTCTACTGCTATTGCAGGCAAAACACCACTGGAGAAATGGTCTAGTAAGTCTGCCACTGATTATGATTCTTTACATGTGTTTGGTTGTGTTGCTTACTATCATGTTAAGGAATCAAAGTTGGATCCAAGGGTAAAGAAAGTAGTGTTCCTTGGGATCACTTCTGGCACAAAAGGCTATCGTCTTTGATGTCCAGAGACAAAAAAATAATCTTTAGCAGGGATGTTAAATTTGATGAATCCACGATATTGAAAAATGTGGATATTGAGCAATCAGATAGCATTCCTAAGCAAGTAGAGTTTGAAAGAGCTATAGTTCCATCAAATGAAGAAAATGTTGATTCTCCCATGGCAGAGGGAGAATCTAATGAAGAGGAGGTTTTGATTGAAGAACTTTCACAACAACATGAATCAATTGCAACCAGTAGGCCAAAGAGGACAATCAGAAAACTTGCTCGTTTCGCTAACATGGTGGCCTATGCATCCCTAACCATAAATGATGATATTTCTACCACTTTCAATGAAGCAGCTCAAAGTTCGGATAAAAAAAGTAGAAGATTGCAATGGATGAAGAAGTACATTCCCTTCATAAGAATCAAACATGGAGGGTAACCAGTCTTCCGAAGGGAAAGAAGGCAATCGGATGCAAATGTGTGTATGCAAAGAAAGAAGGATCTCCTGGTCAAAATGATGTTCGTTACAAAATAAGATTGGTAGCTAAAGACTATACTTAGAAGGAGGGAATTGATTATAATAAGGTATTTTCTCCAGTTGTTAAACATTCCTCCATTTGTATTTTATTGGCTTTGGTATCACAATTGGATTTAGAGCTGGTCCAATTAGATGTAAAAACTGCATTTTTACATGGAGATTTGGAAGAGAAGATCTATATGACTCAGCCAGAAGGATTCAAGTTGCTGGAAAAGAAAAATTAGTGTGCAAACTCGAAAAATTCGTTGTATGGATTGAAACAATCTCCGAGGCAGTGGTACAAACGATTTGACAAGTTCATGATAGGTCAGAACTATATAAGAAGCAAATATGATCATTGTGTGTATTTGCGCAAACTACAAGATGGATCATTCATATATCTTCTACTTTATGTCGATGATATGCTGATCGCTTCCAAGAGTCTGACAGAAATTGAGAAACTGAAGACTCAATTGAGGAAGGAATCTGAAATGAAGGATCTAGGAGAAGCAAAGAAAATTCTTGGCATGGAGATAAGTAGAGACAGGAAAATGAGGAGATTATGTTGACTCAGAAACAATATCTGAGAAAAATGCTAAAGTGTTTTGGCATGAATGAAAAGTCAAAACCGATTAGTACTCCTCTTGCTTCTCATTTCAAGTTATGTGCCTCTATGTCACCAAAGAATGATGCAGAATGGGAAAACATGTCAAAAGTACCGTATGCAAATGCTGTTGGTAGCTTGATGTATGCTATGGTATGTACAAGACCTGACATTTCACACGCAGTTGGAGTTGTGAGTAGGTATATGCATGATCCAGGTAAGGAGCATTGGCAAGCTGTGAAATGAATTCTACGATACATCCAAAGTACTGTGGATATTGGTTTGATATTTGAGTAGGATGACAGTCAGCACGTAGTTGGTTTTTGTAATTCAGATTATGCTAGTGATCTGGATAAATGTAGATCAACTACTGGTTATATATTTATGCTCGCAAAATCACCAGTCAGTTGGAAGTCTACCTTACAATCAATGGTTGCTTTATCTACTATAGAAGCGGAGTATATGGCAATCACAGAAGCTGTAAAAGGAAGCAATTTGGCTTCAAGGATTGCTTGGTGAACTTGGAATTGATAAAAAATATGTCAAGGTGCATTGTGATGGTCAGAGTATTATTCACTTGGCAAAAAACCAAGTTTATCATGCAAGGACGAAGCATATTGATATTCGATATCATTTTGTGCAAGAAATTTTGGAAGAATGTGGAGTCAAAATCCAGAAGATTCAGACTACTGAGAATCCTGCTGATATGTTGACAAAAGTCGTGGCTGCGATCAAGTTCAAACTTTGTTTGGACCTGATCAATATTGTCAAAGTTTGAAAATGAAATATGAAGACACTATCAAATATTGTTCGTGAGGGATTTCGATTTGAAGATGTGAGGACTCGTCAAGGTGGAGATTTGTTGACCAATTTTTACCTCATCCCACATCGGAGGCTTAGGATGGGCTGAAGGCTCTTCCTAACTATAAATAAGGGCCTTGGCTCTTCATTAGAAATCATCCCAAAATTGTCTATTCATCTTCTAAGACAATTTTCTTCTTTCTCCCTCTATTGTAATATTTCACTTTGTAGTCATTCTTAGTGAAATATAATTTGGTAGTGTCCAAGGACGTAGGCATTATTGGCCGAATCTCGTTAAATTCTGGTGTTTTTTATTTTGTTATTATCTGATCCACAACAAGTATATCTACTCCCGTGCAGCCAAGTACCATATCAAAATAGCAAGCAAACATAGCAAAATAGGCATGTAATAAACAAAGGAAGACTGAAGCCATACTTACAAGAATATCCTGGCCTATCCAGGAGTATGATGCCTTACGATTTGCAGCCCAAAAAATGGCAAAAGTTAAGCAAAATAGCAACACTAGCAGAGAGAGAATGGAGACCTCTCCAAGAAGTGGCAAATTTACAGTTTTCCTTCCACAATTTTTGCATTTGCTGCTCAATTAACAAGAAAATATAAATATTCAGAGTGCAAGAGGATTTATTAAGCACATAAAAACAATTGACAGGTTAGGATGAGGGGAAAAGAAAAGAGTAAGTGAACTGTACCTCAGAACAAGAGATACTATACAAGAATGCATTCCCTGCCAAAAAGCATTGCCCACGGAAAAGTACATATTAACGGAGTGAAGAGGCAAAAAGGTTGTTTAGAGTATTATCACATTTTAGCATGAAGAGAAATATAGTAGAATAAAATGAATGGCCATACAAAATCATAAATCACGTTGAAAGGAGTTGAATAATTCTTTAAATTGCAAGGCAAGCTTCACAAAGAAAAACTTTTGTCCAATTGGTCCCTAACATTTTCACAAAAAACTTTGTTAGTTCCTAACATTTAAAATCAGCCATAATAGTCCCTAACATATAAATTATGAATCAATTTGGTCCTGATACTCGTATTTGCTCATTTTTCCAGCTAAAAATAGCAAGTCTCTCTCACGTGGACATAATTTAAAAGAAAAAATCGAAAAACACACTTCGCTCCCCCGGATGAACATGAAATTGTTTAGAAAGCTTACTTCATAATTTAGGCAGCCATAGAATCTTCTCCTTGGATTTATAGGTTTCCAAAAAGTCACAATGAGGGGTTCCCTTTCACAAAGACATCGCTCGTTATATGGATCTATGGTACTCTTCAATAGGTTAGCTTCTTCTTCGCATTTTCTAGCTATTCTTCCTCAATTGCACAGTCTTCTAGTTGCAACTGCATTTTCCCTCTTCAAATTTGGTTTTGATGTAAGGCAATTATGGTTTAATTGGAAAAATATGAAGGAAAGATGGAAAACTCAACCAAAAAAGAAGTATATTTCTGATTTTGCCCTTGAAATTATACCCAAGTAAAAAATGTGCGCTATTTTTTGTTGGAGAAATGAGCAAATACAAGCATTAAAATCAAACTGACTCATAATTTTTATGTTAGGAATTATTTTGGCTGATTTTAAATGTTGGAACTAAAAAAGTTTTTTTTTTGAAAATATTAGGAACCAATTTGACAAATTTTCCTAAAATAAATAATAAGGGTGTAAATAATAACAAATAAAGTGCAAATACCATTCTCTTCTCCTCGACAAATTAAAAACATGAATGAATAAATTAGAAGGCATTAGTCACTGCATGAGGTGACA
The DNA here is from genome assembly GCF_003713205.1 of Coffea eugenioides. Classification (NCBI taxonomy): domain Eukaryota; kingdom Viridiplantae; phylum Streptophyta; class Magnoliopsida; order Gentianales; family Rubiaceae; genus Coffea; species Coffea eugenioides. The sequence goes on from NC_040037.1 coordinate 17,498,944, forward strand.
GGAACAAGACACGTTACCGCAGCCAACAAGAGGCACTCATCCCTCTCTCCCACCTTACCAAGGAGTTCTCAATGCCTTGGCTGCCAGCCAACCTGCCACTCGGCCTAGCTTCCCCAGGCCCTCTCCTCTACCTGTCGATCCATATTTCTTTCCCTTGACCCAACATAGCATTTTCCATCGTCAAGAACGTTTCAACAACATTAAAGACCCACACCCACAACATGTTTTTCTTCAGCAGCAAAATAAATAAAAGTTGAGGTAATGAATCATGTAGATGATGATACCAAAGAAACTGTTGCGTTCAGAGCCGTAAGCAGAGACGAGGAGGGGCGAAAGCATGCGGAGAAAGCGGAAGTAGACAGTCACAACGTGGACATGCTTGAGTACATAGAAAAGAAACTGATTGACAAGGGCGTCCAGAGACAAGACTGTCGTCCTATTGATGGGATTCTGTTAGGCCGTCAGCATAAGTCCGGTCACGGGGGAAAGCATACTTGGGAGGGTCCCAGGGACACGGCGGAGAATGAACTGGGTGCAGCTCCTCCTGCCATAGATGAAAACGATCCAAACTATGTGGATGAAGAGGCGGAGGACAGGATACTTTGGGGGGAGGTTAGTGGGGTCGCCGGGTTGGTGGTCGGAGAGTTAGAGCTCCCTAAACTTGCTGAAGAAAGTGTGGCTAGGATTGATGTTGATCCTCAATCGCTGACCAATATATAATTTTTTTTGTTTTTTCAATTGGAATGATTTTATTTTGTAACTGGGGAGGTTTAGTTTGTAGGCATGCAAACTTTGTGCTTTTCTTTTTATTTTTATTTTCTGGGTAACTTAAACTTAGTGCTTTTCTGCCTTTCTTTAGTAGCCCTGTTGTCTAGGTAGCAGTAACATTTTTTGTGGTCGCTTTTTAGTATTCCCCCCCCAATAAAATCAGCACTTCTGAGTTCATTTCTCAATAAGCACCAGTATTAGTGTGCAACTGTAATTGAACGCTTGATGGAATAAAGAAACATATTTCCTGTTGAATTTTAGTGTTTCCAATAAAATTGGGATCAAATTATCTAGTAGTCATTAAACCTTTGGATAGTTGAGTTTGGGTAATTCAAATATTAATAGTATATTTTTACTCACTGAACTATTAAAAATATAAATTTTGAGTCATTTCGCATGATGTCATTATTAATTCTGCCAAATTCAACTATTAATAATGTGTTTTGTGAATTGTGCATGCATTCAAATTTGGTAGAGTTAATGATGAAATCAGACGAAATTTCCTAAAATTTATAGTTGGATATGTAGAAATACAATATTATTTAAATTCACACATTCGATAGTTGAAATGTAATATCAATCATTAAGTGATCAAATTTTGACTGTTGAAAAAATTTAATGACTATCGTAAAATTTTACTCTAAAATTGGAGTTTCGACACTATAGAAGCTATGCGAATCTTCCAGCAATTTAAATTGCAACTGGCGTCGGTTATTCTCGTTCAGCAATGAGCACGGGGTAGGGGTGTCAACGAACCGAATCAAGCTCGAATACTAGTTTGATCGAGTTCGAGTTCAACAAAGTGCTTAAGACTCGAGATCGAGCTCGAGATCGACGAATATTAATTTCACATGCTCAAATTCAATTCGTAAGGAATTCGTGAGGATCGAGCTCGTGTTCGAAATTGCTCGAATTGAGGTCGAGCTCGAATTCGAGAGGTCGAGCTCGAACCATTAAAATTGTGATCATTTAAAGCTTGCTGAACCAAACAATCTACTATCCTTAAGCAGAATTTGTCCTTTATTCAGCCTTTTATGAACCAAATCACTTTGGCAGTGACATTTTCTAACAAATTTTGCCGGGGAAATGACAAGCTAATGCAAATGCAAAAACTTCAAATATAAATCACAATTTATGTGCAAAGTTACATCGAGACAAAAAGCATATGCATCACAAAAATGGATAGACTTGATACAATCTCGAAAATGGAAGATAAAAGCTCTGCTATACGTTACTGAACAACACTGTCCTAAGTCCAAACTCATCCATATGATTGAGAATCTAAGACAAGCCAGCTTTAAATATCAATTTAAAGCCAAAGCACCAAGCTATCAAAAATTTTGCAGCCGTTATGCAAGTTGTCAACCAATATCCAAATTCATCCATACATATTTTAACATCAAAACCAGCATCCAAATTCAAAGATAAGTCAGACAACCAACATCCACCAAGTAACACGAATAGAAAAAACAAAGACAAAGTGTCAACAACTCAACATTCAAGTGAATGTCTTCAACAGGCAATTTCAATTGTCAAGAAATAACCATACTTAAAAAAGTGAAACAAATTTTGCAAGTAAAGCAATAAAACAACAACTTCTTGTCCATTCCACGATAATCCTTTCCAACTTTCCAATTTCAACTACAGGCCCTATCAAAAAAAAATAATTTAAGTAATAAAATAGTAGTGGTAAAATCTAAAACAAGATCTTTGAAGAGGAATCGAAGTGTTAAACATAAACAATGTACCTTTCCAATTATCACATTCATTTTATGGGAAGTAGAATCTCTTTTGCTGCCTTCAATTTCTGCAAAATAATAATAACAATAAGTAATAAACTAATTTTGTTTCAATAACATGAATTTGAAATAAACTTACTTTTATCTTTTTTTTCACTCCATGAATGTTTCGGCACCAATTTCCGGCACACATAATCATTTCTATAGTTTCAGGAGCTAGTGAGGCTCTATAAGAGTCAATTACTCATGTGCGCTAAATGTAGCCTCAGAAGCAATTGTAGTAATAGGAATGGCAAGGATATCGGCTACCATCTTGGATAAAATTGGGAATGTGAGCTTGCTATTCTTCCACCAATTCAAACAATCAAATTCATGTCGCGGCACACTTGAATCAATCTTGATTGGACCCTTTTCCAAATAGATGTAATTCAGATTCTTGAGGCGCTCCAGTTTGATATTCCCTCACATACTCATCAAAATCATCCCAACCCGATCCAGAAGCATTACTTTCAGAAACACTACTTGAAGAAACCTGAGAATCCTTTCTATTTCCACCCTCACGGAATTCATTTGCTTGCAAATATTCATTGTATAATTCAAAGACAGCATTTCCAACCTTTTCAATATTTTGCTGAGCTTCACTAGGTGGAAAAAGTTTAGAAAAGCAATATTCTATAGCAGTCATTTTCTGTCGAGGATCTAAGACAGCAACCACAGCCATTAATAGATTACATTCTCCCCAATACTTATCAAATTTGAATTTTATCTTTCTCACCATTGCTCTTACGAAATCATCATCGTCATTAGCCTTACTATCTAAAACTAGCTTTATTCTCTTAATTTCTTGAAGAAACAAATTTGAAGTTGGATAGTCGCTACCTAAAATGATGTTTGTAGTTGCCCAAAATGTCTCTAAAATGCTGCATACTTTTTCAACTTTCTCCCAATCTACTTCGAATGGACAGCAATAATACTGTACGTCTCGTTCTCGATACATTGGGAAAATCTCTTTGAATTTGATTGCACGGTTCAACATCTCGAATGTAGAGTTCCACCGTGTCCTACAATCATGAATAAGCTTTCTTCCAGGGAGTCGAAACTGCTGCACAATTTCTGAAAATAAAATTTGTCAACTTTCTCTTCGACCCACAAAGTCAACACTGTCACGAACATTTTCTACTATGTCTAGAATCTCCCCGAGACCATCTTGCACCATCAAATTCAGCACATGAGCACAGCATCGAACATGAAAAATTTTGCCACCACAAGCTAAGGGGTTACACCTCGAAAACGTGTCCTTCAGTAACCGGACAGCCACATCATTAGCTGAGACATTGTCGACCGAAATTGTAAAAATTTTGGTCTCGATGCCCCACTTTGACACATTTGAATAGAGCGTCCGAAATGTCAATACCTCTTCGAGGTGGAGGAAGATTGATAAAGTTCAAGACCCTCTTTTGTAGCTTCCAAGAACAATCAATCCAGTGCCATGTGATCACCATATACTCGATCTTCTGGTTCTTGGACTTCCACAAATCAGTGGTTAAACTTATTTTCTCAACATCTTTCAACTGATTTTTCAATATCTTTTTCTCAGCTTCATAAATCTTCACACAATCAACTCTACAAGTATTACGAGTAAATTTTTTCCACTCCGACATCCCTAGTTTCTGCATGTAGTTGAATCCTTCTTCCTGTACAATGCTAAATGGGTGTTCATGCATCAACACCCATTTAGCAACTGCCTCCCTTATCATCTCCATCTCAAACTTCCCAGAATGTAGTGGAGGAATAGGAAATATAGCTGCATCAGCCGGTGAAAAATTGAGCATTGATTGTTGAGAAGCTTGTGATAATTGTCTTAAATGAATCTTTCTCTTCACACAACTGTTGCTATGTCTTATCATACTAGAAGTGGTTCCCATTGTAGTCCGGGCTAATTTAGTTAGGCAGTGAATACATTATGCCTTTCTCTTTCCTTTTACTACAACCTCTCGAAAGTCATCCCAAGCTTTAGACTTTTTTGCTCTTTTGCCTTCTTCAGCCTCTTCCATACCTGGCTGCCCACTTTCTCCATCTCCATCTTCTCTATTTTCAACTTGTTGGTCATCATCAGCCTCTTGATTTATTGTTTCATTACCTTCCTTACTAATTTTGTGTGAGTTTTGAGGATCGGCTTCCATTCTTACCAAATCTTGTTCTGCACTATTTGCATTAGAGGAATCTTTCCCTGACATGACTCGATTGGAATAAGATTCAAGTGGGGTTATGGGTTGACCTGAAAATTATAACAAAGAAATTTTAGCTGATTTTCGAATCAAAAGCTGCACTTGGATGAGAAAAAAGAGCTAATTCTAACTAGTACAGCAAATTCCATAACGAGTTCATCCTAGTAGTTGAACATTTTTAACCAATACAACGAATTCCTATAATACAAGGAAATTTAATAATGAAGATAAAAAGAAGTTATACTTAACAAACCTGAAAATAATCAAGAGGGGTAAAAAAGAACTATAGCAGCCATTGCACCAGTCATAGATCATTTTAAGTTGGTTGCTTTTCTTTTTCTTCCAAGAGTTAACAAAGATTGAGAATAAAAACTAGAACGAACTAAAACTAACTTCAATGACCAGAGATTAAAAGCTAATTGAATGATTGTTCCTTTTATATCAGTTAATAGAAGCCTTTTAACAGATAATACATTTCTTGAAGAAATTTATTAGAGAAAGAACTGATGGAAGTATGAAGTAAAAATTGGTTGTGGAATCTGAACTCTCACTTTAACAAAAGTTTGAATAATCTAAAACATGTGATTGGGTTAAAATATTACGGATACCATCCCATTTTATTGGACCTCCATTATGGTGTGAAGAATGAGAGTGGCTCACACAAATTTAGGAGAGATCTGATATCTGAATCTTCAGTTCAATCTTCCCCTATGTGAGGAGAGCACCATTCACGATGATGACAGGAAACAGATACTCGAGTCACAGCATTAGGAAAAGAGACAGAGACAGGGAAACATGAGAGAATAAGCAGCTCTCTCTGTCTCCTGTCTCTGAGAGAGGAAGGTACTATACTCGCTGGAGCACAACCCCAGTTTTTTGGTCTCTGTGGCCAAATATTTCTCTATATGTTTTTCTATAGGCAGCAAAAAGGCTTAAAAAGGAGATTGATTATTCAATGAACACGCAAGTAATACACCTACAGTAATATTTCTTTCTACACCTACAGGATTGATTATTCATTGCTACTGTTTTGCAGTAGAAAACCATTTCCGAGCGTGTTGCTCTCAGGGAAGTTGGGTTTGCAATTAGTGGCCCAAACTGGATGTAATATCATCACATTTGATAAGCAGCAAAGCTGAAGAAAGAAAGTGAAGAAACTTCAAATTGTTAAATTTGACATGCATGGTTACATAGGCAAATGGATGTTATCAAGAATTTGCTGCTCAAACCAATGAATCATCATCGCCCAGAAGTTATGACTTTAAAGAAAAGCAAATTATATTCTCAAAAAAAAAAAGCAGATTATATTCATACAAGCAAATAAGTCATCGATCCCAAATAATTAACCAATCTAATTTTTATAGCCATAAAAATATATATGAATGCTACGTCATTTTCTACTCTCTTTATACACAAATATTTGATCCCAAATCATTTGTTCTGAAGAAATCCTGACACTGCATAATCCAATTTAGTAAATATCTTTTCCCGGAAGCATACAGATTATGAACCCTAGTTATGTGCCTATTTTGCTGAGATTTATTCAGTGAAATTATGCTCCAGAGATCACAGAATTTAAGCCAAAAATGACGAGGTTGCGACGAAGCTGGGACCAGCCAAATTACTTAAGGATATCATCTTACCTACTGTACGATTGCACCTGCTTCAAGATCCAAGCTCCCGCTCGCCGCTTCCTGCACCGACTGCAAATAGGTGGAGTTAGCAACAACGAAATGAAACGGCTGGATTGTTGGAGTTAGCAACCCAAATGGGTTTGATTTGAAATTGGAATTAGGGATTGAGATGAGGAATGAAGATTAAGGAATAGGGAATTAGGGACGGAGCCACTGAGGTGAGGAAGAAGAAAGAAGACAGCGGAGGCGGACAAGACTGAATTGAAGCTCTTGACCTAATTAGGAGTTTGATATGTGAATTTATTTTTTTTTTAGGAATTATCTGAAAAGACAAGAATACCCCTATTATATTTTGAATTTTAATAGGTAAATCATGTAATTAAGCTTACAACTATATATATCCAAGTAATTTTATAAATATAAAATTATATATATAAATATACCTTAAGCTCGAAAAGCTCGCGAGCTTATCGAGTATAGCATTGTTAGGCTCGAATTCAATTCGTTGAAATATTCGAATAGTTCGAGCTCGACTCGAGCTCGATTTTACCGAACTCGAACCGATCTTTTGATCAAACTGCTCGCGAACTATTCGCGAGCAGCTCGATTCGTTGACACCCCTAGTCAAGACTAAGAAAAACAATTGATCACTCTTTGTAGCCTTAGCTTTTCTTTTCATGATTCGAACGAATTGAGTGTTCTAAATCGGAGACAATGGCCGCAATTAATTTTCGCGTGGGTTTTCCTACTCAAGGATAAACTAAATCTTTTTTCTAGTCAAGGAACAATGGAGGTTTTGGGTCGCCTAAAAATTGTGAAAACGATTTAACTCTACCTTTTTCTCTTATGTATTGGTATTCGCATATTCTCCGCTTACAGTGCTTATAGTTATTTACTTAATTGATTATCTTGGATCCGGATGTCGAATTAATTTGGTAACCTATTGTCAATTAGAGCATTAAATCCGTAATTGTTTAATTGCCCTGAAATAGTGACAACTGGCACGATTATGTTAGTGTCAGGGGAATACGCAGGCTAATCTAAAATAACCTTGGTAGTGCATTATTTGATTAGAATAGGGCTCCTCTAATACGTAAGGCATTGGGGAATTAAATCTTACGGGCGTACCTAGGATTATTTCTCAATTAGAGCAGTGATTAACGAGCATACCTTAATCACCGACACAGTAAGGAGGGGTTGACTGTCATCGCTTGTTTGACAGTTATAACCTATTTATTAGTAAATAATTGGAATTACCCTTGCATCGATAATCAATTAGGTGAACCAGTGATAAAGTTATTTCTTGGCTAGACCTTTAGTTATTATTACTCTGATTTTAGTAAATTGTCATTTAATTGTTAGTTAGCTATTTGTTTTTAGTTGAACTGCTTTAATTCCCACATTTTATACAAAAACACTCCCGTGTTACTTTGGATTTCAAAAGAGACAAATATCCCCAATCCCTAAGGAGACGACCTTACTTGCCCTTTATACAAATCAATACTTTCTTGTGAATAAGTAATCTCATTCTGGTATATATCGGATTAAACAAACTCTTCGGAAACAGAGTGAATCAAGTAACCCATTGCACACCTAGAATCCCTACTCCAGTACTTAGAATCAGGTTTTGATTACTTTAATTGGCAACTAGATTTATTTTTATTATTGCACAGGCATCGATAACCTGTCACTAACCTAACCCATCCCTCCTCTCCCCTTTCTCCCAATGATTGAATGTACTTGCTTCTATACAAAACATTGACTTTTCATTTGATTTAAGCTTAATTAATCATACACTCTGCAACAAATGCAACAAATGGGAGATCAATCTTTGTTTTTTTTTTCTTGGGTAGGAGGCTTAAGTTGAAACTGAAGGCTGATTGTTAATTGTGAGTTGCAGTAGCCATATCGGATGATAATGACGACTTATCAACATCTTCTGGTAATTCGAGTAACACCAAGTTGCAAATTAATGCCAATTTTTTTTTAATAAAAAGGAAGTTTCATTAAAAGAATTACAGGAAATCATCCAGTACGATTTGATTTATATCAATGCCCTAATGGCAAGTTAAACATGTACTAGAAATAATATATCTACAATATAACAGAAGAATAGATCTGAAAATTTTTTGAATAGATCTGAAAATTACAAGAAATTTTCAAATTATCTTCTAATAATTAAATCACTTGAAATTAAGACTAATCTTAACCAAAATATCAGTACAGCAATTGCATTTTACATTCTCAATTTCGGCTTGACTTATCTCAAACTTTCCTTACGAGATTAAAATGGCATGATAGACTAAATGCACCCTTACTTTAGAGTCTGATTCAACCTCCAAATGCTTAATCGCCAAATTGCAAGCTAATTGAAGTTCCTTCCAAAGAGTCCATAGTTCCACCACTAAACTTGTGCCATGACTAATATTAACTACAAAACCAAAACCCAAAAGCCCTGGGTTTTCTAGTGTGGACCTATCAGCATTAAATTTGGGAAAATCCCATCCAAGCAATATTGGCCGTCAAGGATGAACATCAACTCTCTGAATGCATCTTGAATAATGAATCTCCTTCTTTTATTGTATACACATTTCTTGTGTCTATCAAAGGATATGGTCTTATTTGAGGGGACTCAGCTATTGAGCATTTGGGGCAATGACACAAATGCAGCATTGCTACTTAGAACGTTATTTCCCAATCAAGATCCAACCACAACCAGACCGATATCACGTGAAGAAGCCAAATCTATCCATTCCTCTAGCCAAATTTCAACAACATAAGAGAAACTACATGAATTCTGATATGTGGAGATGACAATGCTTGAAAGACCCTTTTTCCAAGACGAATCATCCATTGTGACTTGTGAGCAAATTCCATCAGGCTTTTGGAAGAGTTGCTTTAATTAGAGTAGCCGGATTGTGAATGCCTAGTCCTCCTCTATCTTTTGGTTGATAAATAATTTATACGTCTGAGATGATTAATCAACTGTAAACAAAATTGGTTTTAGCATATTCCTATTGGACCAAGGTTCTAAAACATTACTCGTTGAATGAATGCTGTGTTAAAGATTGCTTGAATAAGATATCAATTAACAATAGATATCAATCAATCACTAACAAATGGAATATACTAATTAATTATTGACAAAATGTCAATCAATTAATCAGGATACCAATCACCAATCATTGCCTAATGGGAGATACCAATTAATTGTCAATCAATTAATTAGAATATCAATCAATCATGTGGATCATAATTTGCCTCTAAAGAAGGTAAGTCTTACATACTCCTACTTGACCCACATGCCATAGTCAGATAACTTATGAGTGACTAACTAGTTAAAAATGGCCATAAACCTTGTTTGTCACTCACCAAATATAGTAGTTATGTAACAGTTGCTTAATTAGAAAATAATAATACACGAATCATGGCGGTTATGCTCTCATGGCAAACACTTCCTTCCATGTATCACAATGTATTATACTTCCTAATCAAGTGCTTTAAAAGAACTTTATGAATAACTTCATATAAGTTATTCAGGGTCTAACTTTATGGATCACATGATCCTTACTTTATACATGAACAACAATGTGCACAAAATCATGTAAATATAAATATCTCGAGTGTCTAGACAATAACAATAGTTTGAGAATAAAAGCAAAATACGAAATGAACTATTGAGTTCCATGTGAGTTATTTGATCATTAACAATTCAGCCGGCAATCTTTAGTTGTTTGATCAATAATAATAACTCTTTACTGTATACTCAATAGTTACTTTTTGCTTTTCAAATAATTATTGTATACTTTATATCGACTTGCCTATTTTGACTCCCACTCTTTCATGTATACATAATGAAAGGGTATAGTCAAATCAAATAACTATAATGGCTATAATACAATATCGACAAACTTTATGCCAAATAGTAGATGCCTGTGGTATAACTTCATAGCATCTTTGATGAATTTATATTCATTCCAATGCATGATGTGAACATTATGCAATTGTTCACTATTATTACTTAAAAGTAATCAAAGAATTCTTGCATGAACGTCTTAAGATAGATTAACTATCTTTTACATTCTATTTTGTGAATATCAATGATAAAAGGATTTCACAAATATCATGATTGAGAAAAACTCTCATAGTATTACTCCCACTAACCTTAATGTATATTAATTTACTAGAAAAAATTCTTCTAAGATCAAATGAAGAATAAATTAATATACTATTGGGAAGAAAAAAATTTAAATTGCATTCTCTACAAATGTATTATGGTGACACATGTGTACACCTAATTATCAAGAGTCACGTTAAGGATATTTGTTTTCATATTTAATGTAACTCTAATAGTGAGTTATTAGTGTCATAATTACCCTAAATAAAATCTCTCAAACTTGGTAGAGATTTTGTGGTAATTTGTGACATTATTCCTGAATATGGAGATTTCTCTATTTGCACCTTATGAAAACATTACCCAATTCATCCTTAAACTCTTGTAGGTATACAACATAGTAACTAGAGAACTTCAATTCTCTATAGAGAACATTTTGCCTCCCACTGCGTCAAAGATAACTTAATCAGTAGGTTAAAAGTGGATTTATCTTTATGTGTTTGTTTGACAAGGAGTTTTTCAATTGATTGTTTATCTAAAATAATTAAATAATTATTTTGAGAAAAGCTATCAATTTTTCATATGCAAAGGAGTCAATATGAATCCTTACCATTTCAAAACTCCATTCGAGAGTCAAAACACTCCCACTTACTTCATGTTCTTAAGAAATTTAAATCTCCAGTTCTAATAATTCTTGAAGTGTAAAGGAATTTAAATTTCTTGAAGTAAAATAGCCTGATTTCCTTTGTACAGTTTCTTTATGTGTAGGTTGATTAGCCTCACAAAACTGAACATAATATTTTAAACTTAATTTCCATCCATACCAAAATCAAAGTGGTGTTTAAACAACATTGGAGGAAATTGTTTAAGTATATACTTCAATTTCAAGACATTACTCACAAGATATAAAGATTGTCAAAATACTATATCCACAACTATCTCATTATTTCCTTAAGATACATCATTTTGGATGTAACTAACCAAGCATTGTTTTACTTATTAGCAATGCTTCATAATTAAGGAATTTGTAAAATGAGCACATATAGGATTGTCCTCTAATTTTGTGTGCCTTCATTTTATTTTCTATCTCTCAAATTTCAAATTTCCTTTCTTGTTTGAACACTTACAAAGGTATCAAATATTGATCCTTTATCAAATAAGAAAGGAACTTTATATTTGATGAATGGTTACCTAATAATGAGATAAATATCTCTCACCAATAAAAAATGATAGAAAATAATTCACAAAATTTTAGTGTTATAATGAAACTTCTTATGGCATCCATAATGGTTGAATAGTCTGCTTTACTTATGCAGTCTACCTGAAATATTATAGTCAATAAATCTAAAATCTTTAAAGATTTATGATTTATCAACTCTTTTATTTCCTTATAGAGATATATCTCAATCTCTTATGCCAAAATTTAAGGAATTTCCCCAGTGATAAACATACTTGCTGCCGATATAATTATTATGATCAAGTGCATTATATTGCTCAATTCAAAGGATAGTACTAGAAACTTTAGAATTAATAACTTTATTATTTTCAAAATCTACTACTGGATAATGAGATTCATAATCATACCCAATAGTAATTAATTTGAAAATAGAAATTCTAAAGTAACAAGAAAATAATGTTTTTTGAAAAAACAAATTTTCTTAAAATGAGCAATAACACATCACTTATCTTTATGTGAACATTTTTTTTTTTTAGTTTCTATAAAGAAACTTTTGTTCACTTTTCATATAATCAGAAAATTTATTATACTCGCAGCGTAAATTGACAGCTTTAGTCAATTCACCAAATATATGACAATTTATAACACTCAACAATTGAGATTTTCTTTTGAGTTACTTTCTCTCAAAGTAGAGTATCAAATATCATTCTCTTACAAACAACGTTGGTCTTTATCGCTGTTTGATTTAATGAGAACAAAAATACCTTTCTTTCCATTTCTTCTTTCATGAAGGTTAAGTTTCTCTTATTTCTTAACCTCTTTATCCTTTCTTAATACACATGGTTAAAACAAGTAATTAACCATATATCTTTATGTGTATTATAAAAGTTTGAATGGCTAAGAAATTCTGCATGAAAGAATCAAGATTGAAATGCGATAGAAATAACTCAATCTCAATTTGAGGGGACTTTAATTAATGATATAGCAAAATTCTCAACTCTAAGAAATGACCTAAAATACACTTCAATATCTAAGTGTCACAAAAGAAAGCCTTCTAATGGTGTCAGTTAAAACTTGCAACAATTTCTTTATGACTTTCATGCAAGATTTAACTATAAATAATTAGGGTTTGAACCCATTTTATATGAATATGAGACAAAATGAGCAAACTATTAAATTGCTCCCAATTCTCATACTCAACCTCTATATTAGCAAATATATCCACATTATGAGAATGGTTTGTTCATTCTCATGGAAGTGCTAATTTAAAACTTGCACCAAGACAAAAGAGAATGGATTTAAAAATCAAGCTAATAAGAACCATAAAATCATTGGAATGAAACACTGAATTAACAATCAATAACTATATCATAAAAAAGCTATGAAATTTGTACCTTGATTTTGAATCAACCTTATGTCAATTCAAATAGTAAATTCAAACCTTTCTGTGGACAAAGGTCGCAAATATGCATAGAATTTACTTTACTTAATCATAAGATTAGTAATCTATAATTCGTACTTGTGGGCATAGAAATATCTCTTAATTGACTGTCTAATTTACCATCTTATGTCAATTAATCTCATCAAAATAATTACCTCCCTGTGGGGCCGGATAACTATCTCAATGAATTAATTGCAACTTGATATAGATGCCAATTTTTTTTTAAATTTCTTTAATCACTCAACAATATGTGAAAAAGAAATGCAAAATTTCTCCAAGCACTAATATACTTAAGATTCTATGGCTACTCCTAAGTATACGGCATTATAAGAAAAATTGTCAACTAGTCAATATGTTGACTAAAAATTCATAATTTCAATCACCAAACTATATGTGATGAAAAACTTTTCTCATCAAATATTTGAGATGCTGTGGCTATTCCCAAATAGTAATGTAAAAGAGAAATTCTTAACATGGCATCTTGTTATTTATCAATAGTCAAAAAACTTTATATTGACTGAATTTCATTGAATTTTCCTTTCCTTTTATAATCACTCAATCTTATGTGATTAAAGTTATTTACACCGTATATTTGAAATGCGGTGGCTACTCCCAAATATATGATGTAAGAAAACTTTTAATGAAAATTCATAGAAAATCAGTAGTCAATTTGTTGACCAAAAAATCCTTGATTTTGATCACTAAACCATATGTGATCAAAATTGTAGTATATCAATGTTTGAGATGATATGGCTACTCTCAAACATAAAGTGTACTAGACTTTATAAGGATATCAAAATAGTCAAAAGTCTGTATTTTGACAAAAGAATTTCATAATTTCCTTTTTTTTTCTTATATTCATTTTTAACCACCAGCCTTTATGTGATTAAAATACTTCATGCATCAAATAATTGAGATGCAAAACACACTTTATAAAGGAAATTCTCTAAAATTTAAATGTAATCAATCATACTAATGTTGACCTTATAATATGAGATAAATGGACACAAGTGTAGTGCACAAAATACTACATAATTCCAAATAACAATAGAAACATGGAGGCAAACTCATATTGAAATCATACCTTCAGATATTTATCTCATAATAAGGTAGCAAAGAGTCAATAAACCACTAGATCCATTCATATAAAGTCAACCAATTATCTTGCATAGATTAATATGATATTAATCTTTTGATTGTTGAATATAACAACTCTTTATATGTTTCTCGAATTGTTATATTGTATTGATAATAACAATCAATACATATAACCCTTACAATCACAAATATGTAAGTCCAAGAAACATTCAAATTACTTGCAATCATACCAGATTATTGGAGAAAATCTGGATGAATTGCATAACCAAATAAGGTATCATATGAATGATACATATACATAGGATTAGTCAATAAATCTCAATTATTGAGAAAATAGACCATAGATCCCATGGCAAATTAAATTCGATTCGTTTAAACTTGATACGAATCTCTAAAACTTTTATCAGATTGCCAATAAACCATGAAATTATAAGCTAAACAACATGGTTAGAGGTTGGCTCTGATACCACATGTTAAACTAACTGTGTACATGTGAATGTACTACGCAGCGGAAATTTAAATATACTTATCTCTAACCATTGTTGTCAAACACAAGTTGATCTCTTCTTGTATCTTTGACTCCTTCTTGTCTATTCTAACAATATAAAATATGTAGAAGAAGGAAAAGTAGAAAGAGAATTTAGAGTAAGGATCTTCTAGCCTATGCCTAACCCAAAAAATATGCAATTGATGGAATACTACAGGCTATTTATAGGTTAGGCTAGGGACCCTTACTGACAAATACAAAAATCCCTAGGGATTCCTTCCACCAAGGAAATCTTGCCAAAATCCATAACTGAAATTAATATTTTCTGACTAATTGATTGATTTAATTGATTAACTGATTGAATAAGATATCAATTAATAATAGATATCAATCAATCACTAACAAATGGAATATACTAATTAATTATTGACAAAATGTCAATCAATTAATCAGGATACCAATCACCAATCATTGCCTAATGGGAGATACCAATTAATTGTCAATGAATTAATTAGAATATCAATCAATCATGTGGGTCATAATTTGCCTCTAAAGGAGGTAAGTCTTACAGAGGAACCTTCGAATCAACATCATATCCAATTAAATGAGAGTCGGGCAATTCTTACCCAAGCGCAGGTGAATGAATATTTGTTTTGGTGTCAAAAAGCTAAGGCTCAATGGCTGACGGATGGTGATAGAAATTCAAAAATTTTTCCTGCTTGTGTGACTGAGCATAGGAGAAAATCAATTATTCATCGAATTAAATCAAATAGTGGGGATTGGCTAGAAAGGGAGGAAGATATTTCAAAGGAGGCAGTATCATTTGTCCAACAATTGGTTTCAGCTTAATCAGGTTCTATTTCCCCTCAAGCGCTAGACGCGATTCCCAAACTATTGATAGATCAGGATAATGTTGAGTTGGAGCACCACCCTTCTCTGGAGGAGGTTAAGGACATTGTTTTTTCGATGGATCCTGATAGTGCGGCCGGGCCGAATGGGTACTTGGGGAGCTTTTTTACTTTTGCTTGGAAGGTTGTTGCCAATGATGTTTATGATGCAGTGTGTAGTTTCTTTTGTGGAGTGGAGCTGCTGAAGAGCATCATGGTGACATCTATTGTCTTGAGTCCCAAAGTTTGTTCTCCCCAAAATTTTTCACAATTTCAACCTATCAGTCTTTGTACCTTTGTAACTAAGATTATTTCTAAATTGTTGGCTAAGGGATTGGCAAAGATCTTGCCAAGACGTATTTTTGATAACCAGAGTGGTTTTGTTCAAGGTGGACAATTTTTTGATAATTTCTTACTGGCCCAAGAGTTAGATTTAATTGTTATGAATAGTATAGGAATTGGTTCCATAGATAATTTGGTCATTGAGTTTCCATAGGTACGTGAAAGCAATGTCCATAATGATAGTTGATTGGATTGTTTGTATTTTAAAGGCAATTCTAGCTGGCATTTATGATGAGATTGAGCGAAACAATACATAAGGTGAAATAAACTCAATGTAAGCTGAAAGATCGACATTCAAGATCCAAAAAAAAAACATTTTCAAATTCTGAGACATGTTAAATTCAAATTAAAGGACACCATAGTATTGATTGTTATTAAAGCTTGAGTAACAAGTCCAATGCACACTTCTCATGCTGCTTTTTTTTTTTGTCTAAAAATACTCATAAAGGAGCGTTATTGAGTCTAAAATAGGAAAATCCTCATATGCATTGACTCAAAAAGCCTTGACCCGTACTATGCTCTTTTTTTTTGTTTTCAAATTTTTTTTATTAAAATTTATTTTGTTTTATTCCGAGGCCAAAGATGAGGAGTACTACTCCCTTACAACATATCTTCTAAGCTGACGAATAGACACAACTCCTATCCTATCAAGGTGAAATGCTCCTCTCACTAACTGGGGTAAAGCTGATGCTGCCAAGTAGATCTCTTTCCGGCCTTGCCGACAACCTTCGTTGGCCAATATATCTGCAACCTGATTAGCCTGACGATAATAGTGATGAATTCG
>NC_040037.1:17523334-17754667 GCF_003713205.1 Coffea eugenioides
AATTGAAGGTTGCCAACAAAATAGGCGTGATTCCCCCTCCAACTTACCTTCATGGCATGCCTGCTGGGTACAATCCACATGCTATTTGTGCCTATCATTCGGGGGTACCTGGCCACTCAACCGCCGATTGCAGGGCACTTAGGCACAAAGTCCAAGACATGATCGAGGCTGGGGAAATAGTGCTAAGAGGAAAGGGTGGACAAGGACCAAGTGTAAGCACAAACCCCTTTCCCAAACATGAGGACACTTTAGAGGCATCCACCTCCAGTGACGAAATCTGAGAATCTTAAAGGCACGTTGCACAATTTGGATGGCCGAGTATGTTCCCTCTCGAAGGGAATTTTGGTAAATCTAGGGATTGTTATTTACTAAATTTCACAAAAACTGTTTCTTGCATATGTGAATAGTTTAATGGAAGCATCTTTTGCAATTGAGTTTATCTTGTTTCCACTTTGATTTGGAGTTGCATGAAGTGCATAATTTGTTTGATTTGATTATTGTCTTGATTCTTTTAAATTCTTTTAAGATGGCCAAAGGTGAAAATTATTTGACCCTCTGAATATCACTGTTCTGGAATTCGATGAAGCCGCTCATTGAAATCCCTTCATTGAAAAATCCCTGCATTAAAACTCCCTTCCTTGAAAAAGCTTTCATTGAAGAATCCCTTCATTCAGAAATCCCTTCATATAAAACTTGCTTCATTGAAATCCCTCCATTGAAAATCCATTCCTTGGAAAAACCTTCATGGAAAAGGCCAAAATTCCTTCATTTAAAAAACCCTTTATTGATAGAAATTTCCCCCCCTGCCAAGCTCGAAACTGATTGGTTAGAGTAGGGTTACCAATGCTTGATTCTAATTGATAAAAAACAGCTGAATGTCATAAAGCTTGACCTATGTCCGCCACCGGTCCTTTAGAGAAGGAGGGCAAAGAGTTAAAGTGAGTTTCGCCAATGCAAGATTAAGCCAAAGGCGAATTTGCTCCAAGTTGGCCAGGGCCATTCGTTGTTTAAAAGTGTTACCTGGCGGGGCATTCATTTTGGAAGAGAAGGAAGGACAGACATTCCCTCAACTTATCAACTCGGACATGTGTAAGAAGTTCTTTATTTGATTATGCAAATTCCTTTTTGGAAATCGCGCAAGGGACGAGGCACAAGTCAGGCCATCTTCCTTTCCAATCAAAACATTTCATCCCTAGTCATCCCCTTTGAGCTATCAGAACAATAATTTTCGTTTGGCAACCCCTGAGAACTGCAAACCCCACACTGGGGCAAATTCATTTTGAAAATGATCAGAAAGGAAAGAAAAACCCCACACTGGGGCAAATTTATCTTTGGAAAAGAGATGAAAAGGAAAAAGAACCCCACACAGGGGCAAATTTAGTTTTTAGAAAAATGCAAAAAGTAAGAAGAATGCAATGAAGAAAATGAAAAAAATCAAACTGGGGCAAAATTTTCCTCAGTTTCGTTCAAAATTGGGAAATAATTTCAAAATGATGCAATCTCAGGTTATTTCACACCTCTCATCAAATTTGCTTTCAAGCCTCAACTTTTCTTGAAAACACCCCACCTGACCTCATTACAAAAGCCCAAAGTCCTGGCTTTCGTTACTTGTTGTATTTCTATTAGAAAGTTTGCTAATCAACTGGCAAGTGATGTCCATAATGCCTTCACTTAATTTTACAAGGGAAGTGCATTTTGCTGATGCCAGCAATCTTCAACTTACATTTCTGAGTCGATTATGGTTGAGTTTTTCTATTGTTCCTTAGGTGAAAACCCGAAAGGGCGCCAAGGTAGGATTTTGCAACGATCAAGCACAAGGAGGAACAACTGGTGGTTTGGTCCATTTGGACTTCTCCTCATTTTTGTCATACCTCTGTCAATATTGAATTCCAGAACAAGGATATTCAGAGATTCGAATACGCGTCCTGGGGCCAAAACTGGGTCATTTTGAAAGGCATTTTTTGGCAAATACATTCTTAGGAAATTCATTTTTACCAAATTACTTGCATTCATGGCATTTTTGTAGAATTTAAGCACAAATGGTTATGTGTGCATTCTTGTATGACATGTGAATTTTCCTGCATACTTCATTCTTTATCTTTGAATTTTGGTGAACAACAATCCCCGTGGTTTATTCGAAGCATACTTGGGTTCAGTCATCTCCTGAAAAGGGTTAAGGTTCAACAAAGTCAGTTACGCAGACTTCACAATATGGCAAAGCACATACCTGATCAGTTTGTAAATCGGAAAAGCCTTAGGGAGCAAATTCCAACTCAATCGGCTGCCGCAACAAAGGTCGATAAAGGCATCGAAAGACTCATGTTTACACGATTCTCAAAAGGCAAGCGGATCAAATGATGGTGGCAATTCTTTTGTTTCTTCTCTTTTGCAGAAAAACCGCATGCACAAATGAAAGTCATCACACCTCGCACTGAAATCGGTGTCGGAAAGAGTCCTCCGGTGAACAAAGGCAGATTGAAAATGTCGCAAGCAAATTTCATCAAAAATGCAACAGCATGGCGATACAGAATCAACTCTGGACTCACATTTGCAAAAACTCATCATACTGGGGCAAATTAATTTTTTTGGAAAGATTTTCAAAAGTCAAAAAAGAAAAGCAAAAAGAAAATCATCAATCAGAAATCAACACAAATTTTATCAAAAGCATTTTCGGGTCAGTCCCACGATCAAAAAGCATTTTCGGGTCAGTCCCACGATCAAAAGCTTATTCGGGTCAGTCCCACGATCAAAAGCTTATTCGGGTCAGTCCCACGATCAAAAGCATTTTCGGGTCAGTCCCACGATCAAAAGCTTATTCGGGTCAGTCCCATGATCAAAAGCTTATTCGGGTCAGTCCCACGATCAAAAGCATTTTCGGGTCAGTCCCACGATCAAAAGCATTTTCCGGGTCAGTCCCCCACGATCAAAAGCATTTTCGGGTCAGTCCCACGATCAAAAGCATTTTCGGGTCAGTCCCACGATCGAAAGCATTTTCGGGTCAGTCCCACGATCGAAAGCATTTTCGGGTCAGTCCCACGATCGAAAGCATTTCCCGGGTCAGTCCCACGATCGAAAGCATTTTCCGGGTCAGTCCCACAATCAAAAGCATTGCCGGGTCAGTCCCATGATCAAAAGCATTTCCGGGTCAGCCCCATGATCAAAATCTTATTCGGGTCAGTCCCACGATCAAAAGCATTTTCGGGTCAGTCCCACGATCAAAAGCATTTTCGGGTCAGTCCCGCGATTCAAAGCCTGTTCGGGTCAGTCCCGCGATTAAAATCTTATTCGGGTCAGTCCCACGATCAAAAGCATTTTCGGGTCAGTCCCATGATCAAAAGCTCATTCGGGTCAGTCCCATGATCAAGAGCATTTTCGGGTCAGTCCCACAATTCAAAGCTTATTCGGGTCAGTCCCGTGATTAAAGCCTGTTCGGGCCAGTCCCATGATTTGAATTTTCTATCTCTAGTCAATCCCAATTTTATATTTCTGTCCGGGTCTATCCCGTGGGTCTATCCCAATTTTACATTTCTGTCCGGGTCTATCCCGTAGGTCTATCCCAATTTTAAATTCCTGTTCGGGTCAGTCCCGATTTCAAAATTCCTGTTCGGGTCAGTCCCGTTTTAAATTTCTGTTCGGGTAAGTCCCGTTTTATTTTTCATGTTCGGGTCAGTCCCGTATTAGAATTCCTGTTCGTTGGAATCTTTCGCAGCCGAATAACACAGGTAAGTATTTGGTGTCTACTTCTTTGTCTCAAGTTTTTTCAAAACTCAGACAAAGAGGGGCAAACTGTAGACACCAAATTTTGAATAATTTTATGTAGCATCTATTTCATGATTTTCATTTTAGATTGCTTGCGTTCGTTGTTTACTTTTAGTTTTAATTTTTAGTTTTAGCTTTTAAGTTTAAGGTTAGCGTAGAGTTTTTAGATAAAAGAAAAGGAAAACATCAAAAATATGTTGTAGTCATTTTGTTTTTATTCAATGTTTTTTTGAAAAGAAAAATTCAAAAAATAGGTTTTAGTTGGATTGGAAAAATGAAAAAAAAGAAAAAGGAAAAAGGAAAATTTGTTCACAAAAATATGTTTATTTCTTTAAATTCAATCTTTGGGCACTTTAGTTATTTTTATTAAGTTATTTTGAGGAAAAAGAAAATGAATGAAAATGAAAAAAAAATGTGAAAAGATGGAAAAATGGCCATTTTTGTTGTTTTTAGTTGTTTAGTTTTTAAATTATTTTCATTATTATTACTATTATTATTACCTGGTTTTTTGTCAATTTATATTTTATTTTATCATTTCTGTAATCTTCAAGTTGTTTTCTTAAAAAAAAAAAAAAAAAAAAAAAAAAAAAAAAAAAAATTGTGTGTGGCGCGGCATGCACGCTGCAATTTTTTGCAGCGTGCAAAGGACAGCCAGACTTGCTCTTTGGAAGGCTGGATGTGAGAGGCAAGGCCGAGCCTTCATCCTCGCCATTCAAGGGAGGGTTTAGGAGATTTGGAGGCGGATATAAAAGGGAAAGCAAAAGCAGTAGCCGCAAGGGGGAGCTCGGTGAGAGGAAAGAAAAAACAGCAAGAGGGAAAAGAGGGGAGTTCACGGCTAAGAAAAACTGGAGAGGCTCCGGAAGATAAAAAACACAACAAAAGAAAAGAAAGGGCAAGGTGGCGGCTGAAGCAAACAGATATAGAAAGAAAGAGATTGGCGGCGTGGGTTCTGGAAGAAGGGAAAAGGAAAGCAGAGAGAAAGGGCCGAGAGTGAGGAAGAGCTTGGGGAAGGAACCGTGATAAGCAAGGAGGGAGAAAAGCCAAGGGTCTTTGGAAGAAACAAGGGAAAGATCGCAAAAGAAAGAGGGCAATCTGCTGCTACTCACTGAGGATCAAGAGAACAAGGAGACGAAGTCACCTCACCCCGGTCCATCATAACTTGCAGACGAAACCGATAGAGAGAGCTGTAAGCTATCCTGTTCCTTCTCTTTTTCTTTTTTGGTTAAGCATAGATTTCTGAAGTTCTAGAAGCACATCTTCCATACATTGATTCTTTGTTTCTTCTAACAAATATTTGAAACTGCAAAGACCATCCAGTGGCCATGATATGTAATCTGATGAACTAAAGGTTGCATCTTTGGCCTTTGTTTGTGTGTGCTAGTTCGGTCCGAGAATTTTTAGGATTGCAAATTACAAGACTTGAGTTTGATTGTTGGTTTGGGTTGGAAATTTAATACTTGTTCGAATTTTATATGAAAACTCTGAACCCCAGAACCTGTACGTTTAACAGTCGGGAAAGGGTAAAGGAATCACGAGTTTTGGAGTTGTTTTCTTTCATTTCGCTGCCTTTTGCGTTCTCACAATGGCGTAATATGTACTTTCCGTATAAGACTGCTGAGTTTTGAAGCATTTGGGGTTGGGAATTTGTAGAAGTTGCTTTGGTTGCTTAAGTTTTAAACCACTAGGAAGGTTACATGAACCCAGAAAATTGCAGAAAATCTTGAAAGGGCATGTTCCGTTCCTGCTTTGAAATGTTTTTTTGTTTGTTCGGAAGTCAAAAAGTTTTTCTGGTGTTGTTGCTGAAGCTTTTAGTTTGTTTAAAGCCTGTGATTTGTGATTCAATTATGCATTTCTATCCTAATTTTTTGCTCGCCATCCCTGCTGCATTTTTTCCATTTAATTGCATCATGAGACTGCTGATGGTTGTAATGTTTCCTGATGCATATAAGGGCCCGTGTCCATTGATGCATTGTTGTTTCATTTCTTTTGCTGATTGAGCAACTCAGTTTTTTAGCTTTGATTGATAGCTTTTGCTCGTTTGGAATGGTTTTTCTTGTGGTTTCTGAAGGGAAACCCAAGTTGCCGAGTATGTTCCAGATTTCTGCACTTTTTCTCTCTCTGAACTTTGTGTTTGATGTAAGAGTTTTAAGGTTAAAGCTGGGAAAAACATTTGATGATCTTGCTTCTTTGATCTAAGTTTTGGTTGGTTAAGTCATTAGTTGAGTTGGTTTGGCAAACAATAAGCCTTGTGCATTTTTCTGGTATGAAATACATATGGTTTGAAGCTGCAAAAGTTGCGGCAGAAATTGCAGAAGCTGTTTGTTTTCTTTTGTCATATGAGCTTGCATGAAAGTATTCCTAGAATCCTATTGTTGTTGAGTTGGGGCCATGCTTGATTGGAGAAAGATTAGGATGCTGCATGCATTTTGTCTACTGAAATTTGTTTGAAGTTGCGGAAGTTTGCACAGCAGCAATGGCCAAGAGAAATGGTTTCTGTTTGTTTTGGCCGAAAAGCTATGATTTGCATGCATGCAAACGTTTTCAAAAATTGCACTTTGGTCCCCTGAGTCTCCTTAATGCTACTAGGACCCAACTAACTGAATAATGTCCTCAATTGGGTCCTTCGTAGTTTTAATTTTTGCAATTTCATTGCTCGCTTTGCTTCAATTAACTACCATGCTTAGTTTAAATTGCACTTAAGTTATGACTTTAGGGACTTTATGACTAAGTGAGCCTTGTTTTGCCCATTTCTTTTAATTTTTCTTAAATAAAGTGATGCCTTGACCTTTTTATTATTTTGGAGGGTAATTGAATAATTTCACTTCATTGGGGCGTCAATTCGAGGGAGGTACACTCTATCCCTCATTTGCACTTCATTTGACCCTACGTGCTCCTACGTGTTATGTGAATATGCATGTCTACTTCGCTTTCCTTACCTCCCTGCGTGCATTTACTTGCTTTTTACTTTTATTTAAGTTTTTATGGGGTATGTGTACACCTCTTGGCTTGTAATAGATAGTGCTCGGAGAGCATCTGGTCCATTCACCCTTTCCCTTTTATGCTTTTATGGGGTATGTGTACACCTCTTGGCTTGTAATAGATAGCGCTCGGAGAGCATCTGGTCCATTTCCCCTTCCCCTTGGTTGCTTGTTTTTGTTGCTACATGTTTAATTGCTTTAGTAGGCTCTTGCATCTAGTCGAGCATGCTAAGTGCTACGTGCTACGTGTTTACGAGCGTTTTGGCATGTCTACTTGCTTTCATAACCATGAATGAATGGAATGGATGAATGTACGTCACCACACTAGTCCAATGCTAGTTGTGGCTCATTAGGCCATCCCTTTTTGTTAGTGCATATTTGCATGTTCACTACATGTCATGCATTTTTCTTAGTTTTATCATTTGGCATGCTCCTCGAGCCCCTTTTCCCTCGTTTTAGGATTTTTTGCATCTCATGCTAGTTAGGGTACATTTGCGTGAGAGTCCCCTTCCGATAAGGGAAACGAGCGAGTGTGGCTACTCGATAGCCTTAGCACGCTAGTTTCGCCTTCTAATCAAAGGGAAAATCAAGTCACGATTTAGGTCTCCCCGTACCCAATTTGCATGAATTCCCTAGGCTCATGCATTCTCAATCCACTCTATCATTACACTTTCACTTTCGTCTCATTTGCACACATGCACCTTTTTATCACCTTCACTTGCACACGAACACTTTTTTTACCTTCACTTGCACACGAACACTTTTTATCTTCGCTTGCACACGAACACTTTTATCTTCACTCGCACACGAGTACTTTCATCTACATTTGCACACCTTCACTCTTATCTTATTACTTTTATCATTTTTTCACTTCACATAAACTCACACCTTCACATGGCATGCATTCCACTCATTTTTCACGTCATTTAGGTTTAGGTGTGACCTCTCCAAAAGGATCATTATTGGGCTTCACAATTAATGTGATTGGCACCACTCAACCTTTGAAGAGAAATTTCCCCCAATCCCCCTAGGTCTAGGGTTTTGCATTCATATAGACATATCCAATATGCGATACATACCATGGGTAGAAAAATTAGGAAAAATTGGTTTAAGTCACGCAACTAGCCTTGGCTAGGTCGAAGGGGTGCCTTGGATTTTTATCCTTGCCTTCCCCTTTGTCAAACGTGACCCCCGAACCTTTTTCTTTGGCTGACGTGGACTAGGAGTCGTTTTAAAAAGGGTTTTACTACTTTGTCTTTAAAAAACACTTTTTTGGGTGACTTGGTACACCCCAAATCTATACCAAGTGGCGACTCCGTTTTTCATATTTAAAAACCCTTTTTAAAATTTCATTTGGCCAAATCGTCGCTTTCCAAAGTCCCATGGCCTTTTTACTTTTCATTTTGCACACGTTCACACCACACACCACACATCACCAACACACAGTTCACATTATTCATTCGAAAAGTGGGGCGCGACAGTTTGGCTGTGAATAAGTTTGACTGTACTCCGCTATTAGTTACTACTGAGTAACCGGGGATCTGCACCTAAAAGTGCCGATTCTCGCGTCAAAAGGTAGTACTTTTTATGAGTACGTGGTCGGATAGCGGTAGGAGCTGAGTAACCGGGCTCCTTCATCTAAAATGTAGGAGTTCGCGTCAAAAGACTCCAACGGCTAGAGACTAAGTCGTTTCGTGTTATTGTTATTTTTATTTTCAAAAAAAAAAAAGAGAGAAAATGAAAAAAAAAAAAGAAAAGAAAAAAAAACAGAAAAGTGTAAGTTTGTAGTACGTTAGAGGTCAGCTTGCCGATTTATGGACTGAATAGGGAGGCTTTGGTTAATATTTGGATTTTTTGCTGATAAATGTTATGCGCCATTCCTTTTTCTTAGATTAGCTAATTTGGAAATTGAAGGAGTTTGTAGTTTAAAAGCTAACCGGGGTGATGTTCTCTGGAGTCTTATCACTGAGGCTTGATTTATGATTTTCTTGGTGTCTTGGCAATTTGGTAGAAAGAGCAATGGCCATTATCAGATTTTGGTTTCTGTTTACTATTCTTATGCTTGAGGACAAGCATGGTTTAGGTGTGGGGGGAATTGATAGGTTGCAATTTATCTACTTATTTTATTATTAATTTCTCCTATTACCTGACCCGATGTGGTTCAATTAGTAGATTCTACTCACTTTTCGTAATTTGCACTTATTTTAGAGAGTAGAACGAAAATATGATAACATGTGCCAATTTGACAGAAAAGGGATCCAGATGATAGAGCCTGCCCCAGGGGCATTTTTGGAAAAGAAGATGTCACACCCACTTTGGTAATTTCCGCAAAGAAATGACGGACGAAGGGCTTCGTTTGGCTGGTGTGCCGCGGCAATTAAAAGAAAAGAAAAGAGGATCGGCCAGGGGGCGTCATTCTGATTCTTTTGTCTGTAGCTTAGGATGAATTGTTGATTTTTCCAAGAGGAATTCTTGTGGCCTCTCTTACGCATGGCAGCACTTAGCATTCTTGGCTTTTGACTTTTTCTTCCCTTAGCTTTTGGTAACGTTTGTCTCCACGCATGTCATGAGCAAAAATTGATAGCCTACTTTCTTTGACTTTTCCTCCTTGTACCTTTTGAGTGGCTTTGCTATACGGATGCTAGGAATAATAGAGAGACTCAATTGTTGTCTGTGACTTTCATTTGCCTTTTAATTGTTCGACGAATTGCGGATTCCTGAGATGCAGACTAAGGCCGTGACTTTTGCTGAAATTTCCCGCGGGCTTAGTTCATCCAATATGAGCTAATCCCCTCACTCTAGTCAAGAAACGACGGATGCTTTGGGTTACCTAAAAATTATAAGATCGATTTAATTTAATCTTTCCCTTTTATTTATTGGTATTCGTATATTCCTTGATTTCTACGCTTATGGTTATTCAATTAATTGATTGTCTTGGATCCGGATAATTAATTGATCCGATAGCCTATTGTCAATTAGGGTATTAAATCCGTAATTGTTTAATTGTCCTGAAATAGTGACAACTGGCACGATTAGATTCGTGTCAGGGGGATACGCGGGCTAATCTGAAATAACCCTGGTAGTGTGTTATTTGGTTAGAATAGGGCTCCTCTAATACGTAAGGCAATTGGGGAATTAAATTCTACGGGCGTACCTAGGATTATTTCCTAATTAGAGCAGTGATTAACGGGCGTACCTTGATCACCGACACAGTAAGTGATAGGGTGTTAATTGTTGGTTATTTTATTGTTAATTTTCCCCTTTATCCTTGCCAAATATTGTTTTAATTATTAATATTTACTTATATTTGGTATTTGACTCAATTTCAGGAAGTGAAACAGAAAACTACAAAAATGAGGGACTTTTTGGAGATAATTGGGATTTCAAACAATCGGGCCCACATGGTACTACAAAGAGATTGCATTTCCTTTGCTGATTAGGAGATTGGAGTCCTACGGGCAATAGGAAACTAAAAGCAAGGAATTCGATAGAGTCCCACTTTTGGGTTGATTCTCAATTTCAGCAGGGGACCACAGGGATAAGAAGCTTTAGTCATTGTTGGCTTTAAAAAGGAGAAAAACATACAGAGAACTCTTATCAATCAATAGTTTTAGCTTAGTTTTTAGCATAGTTTAGTTTTATTCTTTCCTTTGATGGCTTGGACCTCAATTAAATTACTTGAAGATTTTCTCATGAGGCGTGGCTAAGTTTGTCTAGTCAAGAACAACGGAGGATTTGGTTCTACTAAATTTGTGAGATCGAAGTAGTTTTTATTTATTCCCATTATTCACTGGTATTTGTCTATCTTCTACTTTATGTTCATATGGTTGTTTTATTATTCGATTATCCAGGGCCCGGATTCTAGATTAATTCAATAACCTGAAGCCAATTAGGGTAGTTAAATCCGTAATTGTTTAATTATTCTAAACTGGTGGCAACTGGCATGATTGGGTTTATGTCAGGGAGATAGGCAGGCTAACTTAAAGAGACCCTCGTAGCGTGTTGATTGGTTAGAATTAGGCTCTTCTAATTATTCATGCAATTAGGGAATTGAACTTCTATGGTCGTACCTAGGGTTATTTCCTGATTAGAGAAATAGTCAACGGTCGTACCTTGGCTATCGACAAATTGAGGAAGAGTTGGTTGTTTATCGCGTGTATGACAACTATAACTAATTTATCAGATAGTAACTGGAATAATCCTTGCATCTGTGATCGAATTAAGTGAACCATCTCCGAAGTTGTCTCTTGGCTAGAGTTCGTCCATTATTATTTTTATTGTGATAATTAGTTATTTGAGTTGTAGTTATTTTATTTTAATTAATTTATTCCAAGTAATTTAGTTACTATCATTTTCAAACCCCCCCATATCTGGAACTTGAGAAGAAATTAAATTATCCCCAGTCCCTATGGATTTAACCCTGCTTACCGCTATATACAGAATTTGTATTTTATTTAAGCAGGTATTTATTATTGCACAGGTTTGACGCCTGCCAGTAAGGAGGGGTTGACTGCCATCGCTTGTGTGGTAGTTATAACCTATTTATTGATAAATGATTGGAATTGCCTTTGCATCGATGATCAATTAGGTGAACCATTGTTGAAGTTATTTCTTGGCTAGATCTTTAATTAATATTACCTTGATTTTGGTGAATTGCCATTTGATTTTTAGTTGCCTACTTTATTTTATTTTTAATTGTTTCCTTGGTTTAATTGAGTTAGGCCTTTAATTATTGTTATTCTAAGTTCAGTGAATTGTGGTTTAATTTCTAGTTAGTTATTTATTTTTATTTTCTTATTTGAATTTATTTAGTTGTCGTCGTTCCTACAAAATCACCCCCTGTGTTACTTTGGATTTCTTAAGAAACAAATATACCCAGTCCCTGTGGATACGACCCTACTTGCCCTGTCTACAAATTCATAATTATTTGTGAAAAGAAATAACCATTCCATTCGGGTATATCGGATCAAGCAAACTCTTCGGGAACAGGGTGAATCAAGTAACCCATTGCACACCTAGAGTCCCTGCTCCAGTACTTGGAATTGGGTTTTGGTCATTTTAACTGGCAATTAGGCTTAATTTTATTATTGCACAGGTTTCGACACCCTGTCATCCTAATTTTGGCCAAAATTAATCTCACTATTATTCTAATATAGAACTACAACATAAATATCTCAACCTACGGAGACTGATTGTGGTAAATTGTCAAACTCCATTCGAACTTGACTCCAAAAAGTTTTGAGTATTTCACTAAGTGTTTTGGCAAATGAATCTTCCGCCAAAAAAGTACGATGTCATTTTGTGACTTTTTTTTTTGGGTATATCTCACATTTTCTCAAGTGTCATGATAGGTAGTCTAAAAGCACATTACTTTTTTATATCAGATAAAATAAAAAAATTTAGAGTATATGTTATTGAGTTGATAACAAGTGTCATGATAGAAGTGCTATAATGACACAAATCAGCAAATGTCCTTATAGGCATGTCCGGAAAGACCATTTTTGTTGTAGTATTAAAACCAACCAAAAAGTACGCTTGGCTTTGTTGTCAATTTGAATAATAACATTACTCATTTCGGCCATCACATCCAAAAATTTAAAAAAAAAATTCACATACTTGGAATAGTGAACTAGCTAGCTAGCAAATACATGGTGGTCACATTACATGATGACTAATCCGGCTCTTATTTGTATTTCACACTACAAAGTATGCATCTTATTATAGTAAGCCTGTTTAAGCATTCATGACCTAGGTTGAAACTGGCTTTATTAGTTCTAAGGCTCCGCATCCACAACCTGACCAGGATATCCACCATAGCGGCCGCCACCCTCTCCTCCGTAGCCACCATCACGGTGCTTTATTATGGTAAGCCTGGCTTTAATAGTTCTAAGGTTCAGCCTCCACAGCCTGACCAGGATATCCACCGTAGCCACCATCACGATGCCAACCTCCCCCAGGACCCACTCCAGAGACTCGTCCTCTAGGATCCCCGCGGTCAGGGTTCACAGGCGCCTTGGCTGCGTTGAGGATAACAAAGCATGCACGCTCATTAATGTAATCTAGGAATGACCATGTCAAATAAACTCATCAATTTGAAATTCTAGATTTTGGACTAATGTGTTGCATGTTTTCTGTTTTATAGAATACCAAATCGATAACATTATATTCAGGTCGAAAATTTGTCTTTTGACGTGCAAGTCAAAATCAGTGATTTTTTAGATGCCCTTAAAATTGTTTAAGCACAACCTACAACTTAATCCCAATCAGAATTAGTAACGATCACAACCCATTAATAGGTAACATAAGAGAAGTTAGGAGCAAAGAAAAACAAATTGAGGACATTGGAATATCTTACAATTGTCAACCGACGTGGAAGCCTCGGCCAATTCCCTAGCAGCCACCTGTGAGGTAATTGCTAGTACTATAGCCAAGGAGATGAAAAACAAAAGAAGTGTCTTGGAACCCATTTTTGCTCAAGGAAAATTTATGTATTGAAAACTGATTTTGGGAAGGATGAGAAATCTGGTATTTGATTGATCTCTATTTATAGGAAAATCTGTGCCACGTTGCAGTCAAAAGTGTCGGGAAGTGGGCCCACGATGGTGCAAAGTCCGTTCGTAAAGGAATCTATATCTATATGTATTGTAGAGGAATTTTTAGTGGAGATTCTCTCAATGGCTTCCAAACTTTTCATTCTTTTTTCCAAATTTTTGTATTTATTTTAATACATAAAATCTAATTAAAAATTTTAAAATAGTGGCTTATAACCAATCCTATCACCAGTCAAATTTAAAATTTAAAACTTTCCCACTATTTCCTTCATAAACCGTTTATAGTTTGTTATTTTAAGTCCTTTTTACTTCTTAATTAAATAAAATACATTTGTCAAGCCAAATTTTCTCAGGAATAATTGATTAGTCTCATTTTAAAACTATTCACCCTATTATATCTTTATCACTTTAGTCTCTTTTACTCCATTAAAGAGGATTAATTTGTCTAGACAAATCTTCAGGATAATGTGATTAGTCCTATTTTTTGGTTATTCACCCAACTATTTCTTTATTGCTTTTCTTCTGAGTACAATAATCATTTGTCAAAATCTTCTAATGATATATTCAATTACTCCTTTTTTAATAATTTATGTTATAATTAATAAATCAATTTTCTTGTGTTCTTAAACTTATCCTTTTTTTTTGTATTCAGCAAGCTTAGGGCACTTTAATAGGTTTGCTTTTATAATT
Organism: Coffea eugenioides; assembly: GCF_003713205.1. Lineage (NCBI taxonomy): Eukaryota > Viridiplantae > Streptophyta > Magnoliopsida > Gentianales > Rubiaceae > Coffea > Coffea eugenioides. The sequence continues at coordinate 17,537,313 of NC_040037.1, forward strand.
TTATAATTTTATGTTGGATTTTATTCAGTATGTTTTAAAATTTTAATGTTGAAGTTATACTCTAACATTAAATTTGGAGTATGCGAATAACAATTATGACATTTTATTTGCACTTAGAATAAACTCAATATTAATATCGTGCAAGCATCTAGATGATTTTTCATTTAGCACATGCACATAAAAAAGTGTATGTAAAGAAAATTTTATGTATGAATTTTAAATTAATAAAGGTGTATTTAGATGGTGACTTTTGGTGGTATTTTAGCAAAATTTTGATAAAAGGTAGTATTTCGCCAAATTTACACCTACAAGCTTACTTTTTCTCAATGGTTGTAATTGTAGCCTTTTATTTGATTAAAAACACTTAAAGAAATGAGGCAACAAATTGGAAAGATAATTCTAACTTTTTATATGTCCAAAAACACTTAAAAAGTGAGTTAATGAATCATAAATAGTGAAAGAATTGAAAAGATAGGACTGTAGGGTTAGAGAATGTAAAGATTGGGGGAGAGTTATCAAATTAGATGATTCATGTGAGCTTGTGCAAGTTATAATTAGGTTAACCTATATATTCCTACTTAGTTAATGGTTCCAAAATGACGAGTTATCAATGAATGTAGTGTTATATAGGTTTGGATTATCCAATCACCCATTCCCGACCCACTACTAAATTTTATTTCCTTTTTCGTTCACATTTTGTTTAGCAACAAAATAGTATATCATATCAACATATCAAGTTAATAAATCATTGTTTACCTAAAGAAAGAGAAAAAAACATAAAAAATTGCTTAGAGGAACCTAAAATCATGACCATAGTGAGTTTCAAATTTTGTCACTCTATGAGAATTTAAAAATAATTTAGGTATTAATGCAAGCAATCAATTAACACTCACAAAATTTATTAAACTTTTATGAAAGGAATGGAGAAGGTAGGATAAATTTTTAAAAATAAAATAATAGAAATTAAAGAAGAGGAAAAATGATGAATATATCTTTGCAAAAATTAGAATATAATTGTTGGAGTAATTTAGATTTATCCGATAATGATTGAGTTTAAATCTACATCTAATTTAATTATGTCAAAATAAGTGATCCAAATCTGTCAATTTCATACCCATTAATTAATGTGTTTAATTGGATCACCCATTTGAATCCAATTAAATTACATAAGCAAACTCATTTGTTAAAAAGTGAGCCAAGTAAATAGGTTACCATTTACAGTTATAAATAAATGGAAATAATAGTAGAATAGGAGACAAGTGGGCTGCAAAATTGGGTAAGTGATAGGATAATTGTGTGGGAGCAAGGTAGATCAAAGAGAAAGTAGGATTTGATGGAGTGAGAAAGAGTTGCAGGGATACAAGAAAATTGGATAAGATTTGAAGGAACGAGAAAATGTTGCAGGAATGGGAGAAAGTTAGGTTCAAAAAGTAACAAGAAGGGTGAGTGGAGAGTAGGAGAAGTATTGAGGTGGAGAAAGTAACACAAAGGGGTAGAATATGGGAGAGAGGGATAATAATATTATGTTTGGTCATATTTTTCCTCCCTCCCGTATAAATCCGTGAAAACACTAGTAGAGCCGTATATGAAGAGCATTTACTCGAAGAATTTGAGCATTATGATGAAAAATAAGATCCATGTGTTATATCCATCAATATGTCCTTAATCTAATCTTATTCACTGAATTTGAGATTAAAGATATAAAAGCCTATGATTTCTAAATAAAAAGACACAAACATAAGTAAAATTCTACCTCGAAAGAATAACATAACGGCATTAGAACTCTCATCATTATAGGATCATATAAATGTAACTCGAAGAAATAAAGCGTAAAATCTTCTAAATGCTCAAGTTCTTCTTTAAATCTTCTAACTTATAGTCTCGTATGGCGCAATTAAAGGCCTCGTGGATTGCCTTCAAAAGAAAAGAGAGGCATAGTGAAAGCCGCGGCCTAGCCAAAGGAGAAAACCTCAATAAGATGTTATACCCTACCTTTTTAAATGCATGAATACGATCATGAGAATGTAATCAAGGTTTGATCATGTCTCGTGCTTCCTAATTTTCAAAAACATTGAGGGGTTTAGAAATTTTTCAAGGAGCATATTTAATGTGGTGTAGTTGATGAACAGCAGGACCCGTGAATGTTTATGCCATGTTTGATAACCTAATTCAATACCTAAAATTAATGAATTCACATTTTAGCACGTTTACGCTTGTTTGATAACTAAAAATAGAACACTTTAATTAATTAAGTGGGTCTGAATAGTGTAGGTAAAATTTACTCTAAAAAATAAGTGATAACTTATTCACTTTATCAGTTAATACAGAATGTGCTTAAACATTAGAATTTCAATATTTAACAAGTCAATAACTTAATGAATGTAGATTCCAAATTTTAGAATTTAGTTTTATCAAACTCACCTTTAGTCAAGAGGATTTGGTCCGATCCGAAACTAGGATTTGGCTCGTTCCAGTGGATTCTCTCTCCATTTTTATTTTTACAATGCACAACTAAATACATGATAATGTATTTCATTTATTAGTAAGGGTTAGCATTAGTCAAATTTAAAAATAATCATGTGCCTTCCTAATAAATGAAACACGTACATTTGGCTGTGTATTATGCAAAATGGAGAGGGGATCCTCTAGAGAGAAGTTGAAATCTATGAAGATTCAAAAGCCACGATAAGAAATAAGAATTGTCTATAAATACTTACTTAATTGTCTGTGCTCTTCATAATTTGTTTCTAATTAGTATTCTTGACTTTTTTTGGCTGCTAGTTTTATTTTCATGAAACAAATTAATTTTATCATTGACTTGACTTGTTATTGTGAACACACAAGTTTGACTTATTAGTATTCCGGACAATGGCTTGATTATTTATCCAATCAAGTTTGACAATGGCTTGTCAAGCATGGATAAATGGGCCCTAAATGCAACAACCTTAGTCAAATGAAAAGTGCAGCTCTTATTGTAGGAGTGAAATTTCATTGGACGTACATACTCCATTTGTTCATGCATCGACCGTTTTTAGACACATTTAGCCTAATTGACTAGTTTTGATAAATTGTTGCTAGAATCCACTCATGTGAGTAGCACGTGATGGTAGCTAAATTTTGAAAAAAAATTAGAAAAAAAGAAAAAAAATGTTGGGTGGCCATATTCTGTAATTAAAGGGTACAAATTAGTCATATGTTGACTCGGTTGTATATACAATATGCCAGAGGTGGCCTAATTAGCGCCTTTAATTGTAGATTATGTCCACCAACATTTTTTTTTTTCCATTTTTTTCTATTTTTTTTTTTCAAAACATAGCCATCAGCACGTGCTATCATGTGACTGGATTCCAATAATAATTTGCCAAAACCGTCAATTGAACCAAATGTACTTAAAAAACATTTAGAATTGAATTTGCTTTCATATGAACTTTAGGGATTAAAACGGCCGATGTCCCAAAAATTTGATACAAAAACTGCAATTTTCTCTGACCAATTTTAATAGACTTTGCCACAAAAGAAATTCTCGAGGAGTCACCGAATAGTAAAATTTATCTTTATTCTTAAAACTAAATTTTAAAATCAACAAAAGAAGAAAATTTTCTGTAACAAAATATTTAAAATTGATTATTGATGGTGCATTACCTTTCCTTACTTCTTGGAGAAGGAGTGCTAATTGCCTAATATCTAAACCACAATCAGTAGGCTGAGCCATTTATGTTGTAGTTCTATATTAGATCAGAAGTAAGATTAATTTTGGCCAGAATTAGGAGAAGCATTTGTTTAAAATTCGAGAAATTTTGGACTAATTATATTGATGGATTCTAAAATTTTATTAGCCTAAAAAGTTCAATAATAAGATAACTTACTCAATAGAAAAATACAAGCATAAAATTGTGGGGATACATACAAGAAAGCTACTAATTTTGTTTCAAGAATCAATTCTAGCATACAACTCTTTATCATTTTACAATCTATATTAACACAAATTATTGTGCTTCACAGAATTAGAAGAAACTTGAAACTTCACACTTTTAACATGTAGCATTCATAACCGAGTCAGCTGTTTGGCCACTTGGGAGTCTCTGCCACTGACTAGTTGGTTGTGTTTGTTAAATTTGTACTCTTCTTCTTTTATCTTCACAATCTTTTTTCAAAGATTTTTACACAGTAATTTTTTCCCTCGAACAATAAAATTGAAATATTTGTCAATTTATCTAATAATCTTTTCTCATCTAGAACAAATTTTTACTTTTTTCAATGATGAGTTTAAAAAAAAAACTATTTTTGTTTAAAAATTATTAAAAACAGCCATAGAAAATGGATTAAAATTTTTTTATAGTGAAATCATTTTGGTTTTTTTTTTTTTTAATTTTAATTTTTGATGAATGAACTAGATTGCATCTACCACACTCATTCAGTATTGAAGCATATAAAATAATCAAAGGAAGGATCCAAAGAATCGTTAAAATGCGCAATGAAATGATAAAAAAAATAAAAATACTCGTTTTGAAGTTGCACTCCGAAGAGCTCAATTACACAGTATAATTCCAATCTCTAATCGACTATGAACAAAATGGACTAAAATTTAACTTCGAACAAAAAGAAACTAATTGGAAACTAAAAAAAAAAAAAAGGCTAATTGGAAACTGCAATTGACTAAAAGAGCCAAAATAATATGAAAAATGAGTGCTGTTGCTGTTGGCAAAGGTCCAAAGACTTGTAAGTCAAGATGAGGACATATCCCAAATAAGGATGTATTGCCTCGTCTTTCTAGACCATTTGAGTGGACATCTTATGTTTTTCAATCTCAAAATTAAATGAGAATAAAGAAGGGGGGTACAGAGCAGGAAGACCTCTGAAGTCTTCCATATACAATTAAGATAAATACCGGCTTCATTTGTGGTACAAGTAACAAGGTTAGCCAACTTGAGTTGAGTTTGAATGTAATCATGTGTTCTTTCAAAATAATCTCCATATTCCTTCTGGTCATCCTACTTTTCCCATCATTTCAACCCAAATGTGGAGCTTCAGCTTCTGTTGAAGAGGCTGCCGCTCTTTTGAAATGGAAAGCCAGTTTTCAGAACCAGAACAATAGCAACCTAACCTCATGGAACCTTCAATCCATCAACGCCAAGAATTCTTCTAGCCTTCCATGCACTTGGGCTGGTGTTTCTTGCATTCATGGAAGCGTCAACAGGTTAAACCTCTCAAATTGGAGAATTAAAGGTAGCCTCTACGATTTCCCATTTTCATCCCTCCCAAATCTTGAATATCTTGATCTCAGCCTGAATCAGATCTTTGGCAGCATACCTAAACAAATAGGTAGCCTGTCGAAGCTCATTTATCTTGATGTTTGGGTAAATGAATTGTCACAAGAAATCCCAGCCGAAATTTGCAACTTGAGAAACTTGACTCATTTAGCTCTTGCAAGAAATCAATTTTCAGGTCCAATTCCATTAGGAATAGGGAAGCTGCAGTATCTCGTGGAACTTTATTTGGATAATAACAATTTAACAGGTTCAATTCCAGCCAGTTTTGGTGACCTCAACAGGCTAGCGGATTTGAGACTTGTTCAAAATAACTTATCTGGTCCCATTCCCAGTGCAATCGGGAATTTGATCCCACTTCGATTTCTTCACTTGAATCGAAATAATCTCACTGGTGCAATCCCAAAGTCACTAGGTAATTTGACCAATTTGATTGAACTGGTACTCTCAAACAATCAACTTTCAGGTTCAATTCCTGTTTCAATTGGAAACTTGAGTAATTTGGAAATACTGCATCTCCAAAACAATCAATTTTCTGGTTCGATTCCGGTCACTTTTGGTAATCTCAATAGGCTGGTGAATCTAAGCCTTGACCAAAATCACCTATCTGGTCCCATTCCTCCTGTGATTGGAAATTTGACCTCACTTCAATTTCTTAACCTGTGTCAAAATACTCTTTCTAGTACAATCCCAAAGTACCTAGGCGATTTGACCAATTTGATTCACCTGAATCTCTCGGACAATCAACTTTCAGGTTCAATCCCTGTTTCAATTGGAAACTTGAGTAACTTGCAATATTTGTCTCTGGGACAAAATTAATGTTTTGGTACCATTCCACAAGAGCTTGGAAACCTGAATAAGTTGGTTGTTCTGAGATTGTTTAGAAATTAGTTCTCTGGTCCATTGCCAGAACTATTATGTCAAAGTGGAATTCTCCAAAACATTTCTGTAGCTGAGAACATGCTTACTGGTCCAATCCCTAAAAGCTTGCAAAGCTGCTCAAGCTTAGTTAGGGCCCATTTCAACGTTTAACCGTTTCCAAGGAAGCTTATCAGAAATGTTTGGATTTCATTGATCTTAGCAATAACAGATTCTATGGGAAACTCTCCAGCAACTGGGGTAAATGCAAAATACTGAAACTCTTGTGGTTGCAAAGAACAACATCACGGGTGGTATACCTCCAGAAATTGGAAATTTGACTCAACTACATACACTTAATCTTTCTTCGAATTATTTATCAGGGGAGACACCTAGGGAAGTTGGGAAGTTAGCTTCTATGCTTAAATTAGCACAAGAATTAGCACAAGAATTGCATTTGCACTCTCAATTGCATTAGCCCAAGACGAATCATTTACACTTTTAATTCCTCTATGTTTGAAGCTGAACCCGACCCAGAAATAGCAATGTTGATGGTTCAACCGAATGATTCGAACTGAGCTTTAACACAATATGTAGGACTTATGTATACATACTGTTAGGCCTAAAATGAAAACGCCCAAAAGATAATTATTCTCATAAGGGAAAAATGACAAATTGTTAAGTTAGGGAGTTTACAAGGAGATAAAATTTCATCTCCAAATTGGAGGCAAATTCACTGATACATTCCTATAAAGACTGAGAACGCAATCAGAAAATAGAATACACGCTTGTCAACATCAACAACCACTCATTCTTCATAATATCATAATATATTTTCTCTCTTTAGTACATTCATTAAGAATTAGAATAAAAAATAAATAAATGATGCCAATGTAAAAGAATTTCAATCCAATTTTTATGGTTGCTTTTAGGTTTTTGTTTTTTTTTTTTTTTTTGTAAAACAACAATAGTTTTTTAAAACTCATACAAGTAAAAGCATGTTTTAGATGATAAAAGATTATAAGATGAGTTAATAAAATTTTCAATTTTATTGTTTGAGGAAAAAATTTATTGCGTAAAAACCTTTGAAAAAACATTGTGAAGATAAAACAAGAGCAGCACAAATGTGACATACATGATGAGGAGGTTTTGATTTAGTAACCAAAAGTGAGGTTTCAAGGCTTAGAAGTCTTCAGCTCAATTCTCCGTCCCCCCTCCCCCTCTCCGCTTTCTAAATCCCACTCTTCTCCGACTGGAAAAAAAAACAGTAAAATAAAAAATTATTAGAAACAAAGTGACATACACAATCAACTAGCTTAGTGGCAAATACTCTTCTGTGTAACATGATCTATCTATCATTCTATCTAAGCCGAGTGGCTGATTTTGTGTTTGTATTTTTATATTGCGCAAGTTATCTTGGACCTTCTTGAACTTTTGGGTCTAATAAAGTGTTGGCATCCGTCAATATAATTAGTCCAAAACTTCTTGAACTGGCTAAAATTAACTCACTTCTGGTGAACATTGCAGGCTATTAACTACAGGAAAAGAAAAGGGTACCCTAACTTCAATGCACAAAATACTGGAAATCAAACAGACGGATATAGGAGTTTTGACAAAACTCCAATACCAATTAAATTCCATTTGGGCAAGTGCTACAACCAACTAAATCTGCCTAAAAAATTGGTCAACTATGTTAGGATTGTGAGTTTCCACTGAAAATTTTTACAATATTCTGTTGACATATTTTTCGACTACCTTTTTATTTTATATACATCACATTATTATAGTAAATTTTTCTACAACTCCTAAAAGCTCCAATCCAAACGGTTGATGTAATATTCTACCATAAAAAGTACATTTTCCTATAGAAACATTGCTGCAGCATTTCATGAAAATCGGTGTCATGTAATTTAACATAATCTATCTCCAGAAAATATAGAACTACAACATAAATAACTCATAGTATAGACCGATCGTGGTTTAGATCTCAGGTAATTAGTGCTGATTCTCCAAGAGGTACTAGAGTTACCTTTTTATGTATATTCAGTAAGAAAATTAGTCATAGAAGATAAAAATGGTCAATCTCACTAAAACGTTCCAATATTGCTTTAAATTTCATGGACCATTGCATCTTTAAGTGTTCCAATCTCAAAAAGAAAAGACAATGAACAAGGGAAGGATAAGGGACTGAACAAGAAGACCTTTGAAGTTTACCTCGTACAGTAGGGGTAATCATGGGTTCTCACCAAATAATCTCCATATTTATTTTGGTCCTACTTTTCCCATCATTTTCAAGACTTATAAATGCAGTTACCTTTGATTAAATCATGATGACCAAGTCAATCATGAGATGTTTGAAAGATATTGATGGAGGACGAGAAGGGAAAAGAAGAGAAATTGAGAAACGGGAAGCATTGGCAATGAACGCGTTGAGTTGAGCGGGGCAGGGATTGGAGGCAGAAATTGGACTTACAAGACTAGTTAGGGCCAAGTTTGACTTTAAATATATTGTCCGGAGATAAAAATTAAATTATTTGATATTCAAATTGAGTTTAGCTCGATAAAGCTCTGCTTGAAAAGAAATAATACTCCAACGAAGGCTAAAAAATGAATAAAATTACTTGATATTCGAATTAAGATTGGCTTGGTCAAAACTCGCTTGAATTTGGTTTCGCCTACTATTCAAACTAGACTTAATAAGCATTTTGTATTATGTAATTGTCAAACGCAACTCAAACTTGACTCTATTAGCATACAAGTGAAATTTACATGTAAAAATAATTTAATCTACTTGAACTCGATTTGTGTTTGATTAGATAAAAATCCATCTAAATTTGACTCTGCAAATAAACAAGTTGATGTTTAGCACAATTTCAAATTCATTGAAATTAAGAAAATAAGTTTGAATATTAAGGTGTTCAATTTGATTATATTCCTTTACTCCTCTGATTATAATATCAGAAATAAAATTTTTAAAATCTTAGGGGTTGGTCGCCCAAACTGCCACCCCACGTTAATGCATCGTGATAAGAAAGATACGAGGCAATACATCCATGTATCTTAAGGACCGGGATGGGTCCTCATCTTGATTTACAAGTCTTTGGACCGTTGCCAATCAGACGGGATCCTCTGTCCAATTTTCTGTGTCCAATTTCCTGTCCAACACAAAACTACGTAATTCCACTTATTCTTGTAACTGACGTGGCACATAAAAATAAATGTCTGTTTGGCTCAAGCACCAAGCAACAGCCCTGTCAAATTGTAACGATTCACCGTGAATTCCTCCAAAGCAAACCACTAGCCTAACGGAAAGACATAGCAAAATTTGGGACATACAGAGAGACAATCAAATCCTTGGAAGTACAAAGCAAAATTTGCAGCTGGGCCTAACGGAAAGAATAATCTAAAAAATTGGTGAAGGAAAACAAATTGTCCTTCTCGCTTTCTTTGAAGGACAACAAATTGTGTTTTAACATTTTCAGATAGAAAAAGTGTTTCTTGTACCTTTTGCAATCTATTTTTTATTCTGGTAAATTGATTCCTCTTTTTGTTTTTTAAGTAGAATTATCTCTTCATTGATACAGAAATATGGTTAAAAACTGACATATTTCATTGGCTTGGTTGACAAAGTTGCTAATTGAATGAAAAACCATGTGATGGATAAAAATTGAATACCTTTAAACATCATGGAGACCTCTGCTATTTTAAGATGTAATAGCTGTTTTCTTTTCTTACCCCCCCTTTCCCAGAGAAAAAAAAACACCACCCCACCCACATACACACATTTTATAAGGCATACGGATTGCGGTGGTAAACAAATATATGTGCTGCAATTTGATTCACGATGATTGTTGTTTCAGATGTCAATGCCTAGAAGATTATATGCTTAGCCAGTTTTTTTATTTTTTTATTTTTGGTTTTATGGAATTATATATTTCCTTTTCACATACAGTGATTTTTGTGATCACTACTAAACCGGGGGAAGTAGAAGGTGCTGTGATTTGATTGCGTTGTCTTTGAATTGTTTATCCTGTTTGAGCACTTTTTATGATGTTGCGGAGAGCGTCTATCATCGGCATCTTCTATGAGAAGCACTTGGGTCATTTGATTGATGTCATAACATCCTCATGCTCACCTAATAGCGTTGCTCAATAGGTAGTAATAGGGTATTGTTATGGATCAGTGTTGGGAATTGTTATGGTAGTAATAGAGTTTTGGGAATTGTAATAAAGATATGTAAATAAAGAAAATCCAAAAAAGAAGAGAGATCCAAAAGTATAATGGAGCCAAAGAGGCATTTATTTTTATGTGTCACGTCAGCCACAAGAATAAGTGGAACTACGTAGTTTTGTGTTAGACAGAAAATTGGACACAGAAAATTGGACAGAGGATCCCGTCGGGTTGCCAGACCAATACCAACAGCATTCGTTTTTCACATTATTTTCGCTCTTTAAGTCAATTGCAGTTTCCAATTAGTTTTTTTTTTCAGTTTCCAATTAGTTTCTTTTTGTTCGAAATTTAATTTGAGTCTTATATTTACTCAATAATGTTCATAGTCGATCAGAGATTGGAATTATACTTTGTAATCATGCTTTTCAGAGTGCAACTTCAAAACGGTTATTTCTAATTTATTTTACCATTTCATTGTATATTTTGACAATTCTTTTGATCATTCCATTTACCATTTTATATGTTTCAATGCTTAATGAGTGTAGTAGATGCAATCCAATAGATTAATTAAGAATTAGAAATTAAAAAACCAAAATAATGTCACAGTAAAAGAATTTTAATCCATTTTCTATGGTTGTTTTTAATATTTTTTAAAGAAAAATATTTTTTTTTAAAACTCATCATTGAATTAGAAGTAAAAATTTGATTTAGATGAGAAAAGAATATTAGATGAATTCACAAATATTTCAATTTTATTATTCGAGGGAAAAAATTACTGTGTAAAAACCTTTGAAAAAAGATTGTGAAAATAAAAAAAGAAGAGCACAAATTTAAAATACACGACCAACCAACTTAGTGGCAAAGACTCTCTAAGTAACATAATCTATCTATCTTGGTCAAGTGGCTAATTAACAGGCGAAATAGCTGACTCGGTCAGGCTTTGCAAGTGTTCTTTGGAATCTATCTTTATGCAATTTCATTTAGCTAACGTGCACGAACTTACATTGCTCATTGATTATGAATTCTGGCATGCTTCTAACTCTGTGAAGTACAATAAGTTTTTGGACCTTTGCCAACAGCAACAGCACTCATTTTTCATATTATTTTCGCTTTTTTAGTCAATTGCAGTTTCCAATTAGCTTTTTTCTTTTTCGTTTCCAATTTGTTTCTTTTTGTTCGAAGTTTAATTTGAGTCCTATTTTTAGTCAATTTTGTTCATAGTCTATCAGTGATTGGAATTATGCTTTGTAATTGTGCTCTTTCGAGTGCAACTTGAAAACGGGTATTTCTGATTTTTCTTTTTTTATCATTTGGTTGTACCTTTCAATGATTCTTTGGATTCTTCTGCTGACTATTTTATTTGCTTCAATGCCTAATGAGTGTAGTAGATGCAATCTAGTATATTCACCCAGAATTAGAATTAAAAAATAAAATAAAATGATGTCACTGTAAAAGAATTTTAATCCATTTTCTATGGCTGTTTTTAATAATTTTTTTAAATAAAAATAGTTTTTAAAACTCATTGTTGAAAAACAAGTAAAAATTTGTTTTATATGAGAAAAGATTATTAGATGAATTGACAAATGTTTCAATTTTATTGTTCAAGGGAAAAAATTACTATGTAAAAACCTTTGGAAAAAAGGTGTGAAGACAGTGGCAAAGAGTCTCTATTTAACATAATCTATCTACCTAGGTCAAGTGGCTAATTGACAGACCAAATAGCTGACTCGGTCAAGTTTTGCAAGTGTTCTTTCATTTAGCTACTGTGCTCAAACATGCATTGCAAAAGCATTTGCAAAGCAGTCTCCATATTCCTTTTGGTCCTACGTTTACATTCATTTTCGAAGACTTGCAAAAGCAGTCTTCATATTCTTTTTGGTCCTACTCCTTTTGGTCCTACGTTTACCTTCATTTTCGAAGACTTGCAAAAGCATTTGTCTGTTGATCAAAGTAATGATAACCAAAGTCAATCACGGAACGTCTGAAAGATATTGATGGAGGACAAGAAGGGAAATGGAGACAATTGAAGAAGGGGAAGTCTTTGCAATGAATATGATGGGGTAGGGGGGAGCTGGGAATCGCAGGAGGAGGAAACTTGGACATGTACAAAACTATGAAGGGCCAATTTTGAAATTTTGATTTTAAACATATTGTCAGGTGACAAAAACTAATTTTGCTAAGGATCCACTTGAAAAAAAATAATTTGCTAATAGGGGCTCAAAAACAAATCAAATTTTTTTATACTCGAATCGAGTTCGATTTGATTAGAGCTCGTTCGAGTTTGATTTTTCAATTACTCAAATTAGACTTAAAAATTATTTTGTATTCGATAAATTATAAAACTCAACTCGAACTTGATTCTATTAGAATAAAAATATAATTTACATGTAAAAAAGCTCAATTTGCTAAAGTTCGACTTGAGTTTGATTTGATAAATATTCATTTAATTTCAGCTCTGTAAATAAACAAGCCAATATTGAGCACAATTTCAAATTTATTAAAAATAATAAAAAATTTTGAACATTAAGATGCTTGTTTGATTAGACTCTTTTATCCCCTAATTTCAATTCCAAAAACTAAGAGTTTTAAAATTTCAGCAGTTGGTGGCCCTACCTGCCACCCCATTCCCCACATTGGTGCATCGTGAATCATGATAGGAAGGAGTCAGTGCAATGCATCTTTATACCTTAAAGACTGGGATACGTAAAAGTCCTTTGTACGTTTGCCAGCCTCAAATTTGATTGAAAACAAGCATGACTGCTCTGTCCCAAGATAGTTTTTAGTTCTGCGTCATTGGATTTATATAATAAAATCAAATATATGTTTTTTGATAGATAAAAGCCTGTAATATTAATAAATTGAGGAGTCCACATAAAGAGTGGACGGTACAAAATGTGGAGGAGAATCCCCCCAGGTGATAGAATCATCAATTGAACTAGCATGCTTTACCATCTCAAGGGCACCCAACTAACTTTCTAAGTCGAAAAATTTTGCAATGCATTCGTTACATCAGCAATTAGCTTTCTGCAATTTCTGACTTCCATTGCATTTCATGAAAATATACTGTCAAGTAACTTTGCGTAATCCATGTCAAGGAAATATAGAACTATAACATAATTTGCTCAGCCAATAGGTTCATCGTCATTAAGGAAGCAGGTGACAAGTGTTCCTTCTCCAAGAGGCACTAGAGTTATCTTTTTCTGTAGATTCAGTAGGAAAAATTAGCGGTAGAAGATAAAAATGGTCAATCTCATGGAAGCTTTCATTGCTTTAAATTTCTTGGCCCATTGGAATAGACATCATACGTGTTTCAATCTCAAAATTAAATGAAAACAAAGAAAGTGGGGCAGAGCAAGAAGACCTCTGAAGTCTTCCATGTACAAATAGGATAAATGCTAGCTTTATTTGTGGCGCAGAGTAACAATGTTGAGTTGAACTTGAAAGCAATCATGGGTTCCTTCAAAATAATCTCCATATTCGTTCTGGTAGTCCTACTTTTCCCATCTTTTCACCCCAAATGCGGAGCTTCAGCTTCTGCTGAAGAGGCTGCTGCTCTTTTGAAATGGAAAGCCAGTTTTCAGAACCAGAACAACAGCTTCCTAACCTCATGGAACCTTCAATCCATCAACGCCAAAAAGTCGTCTGTCCTTCCTTGCACTTGGGCTGGTATTTCCTGCATTGACGGAAGAGTCAACAGATTGAACCTTTCAGATTGGAGCATTCAAGGTAGCCTCTATGATTTCCCATTCTCATCCCTCCCAAATCTTGAATATCTTGATCTCAGCCAGAATCAGATCTTTGGCAGTATACCTAAACAAATAGGTAACTTGTCGAAGCTCAGTTATCTTAATTTCTATGCTAATGAATTGTCACAAGAAATCCCGCCTGAAATTTGCAACTTGACAAACTTGACTCATTTAGATTTTGGAAGTAATCAACTTTCAGGTCCCATTCCTGTGGCCATGGGGAATCTGATCTCACTTCAGTTTCTTTACTTGTGTCAAAATAATCTTACAGGTGCACTTCCAGAGTCACTAGGCAATTTAACCAATTTGATTATACTATATATCTATGAAAATCAACTTTCAGGTTCAATTTCCAAAGAAATTGGTGATCTGAAATTCCTTACCGACATGGAATTATCTGACAATCAACTTAATGGTTTCATTCCTGCTTCAATTGGTAACTTGAGTGCCTTAGAAGTACTGTATCTCCAAAACAATCAATTTTCTGGTTCAATTCCGGTCACTTTTGGTAATCTCAATAGGCTGGTGAATCTAAGCCTGGACCAAAATCACCTATCTGGTTCCATTCCTCCAGTGATAGGGAATTTGAGCTCACTTCAGTTTCTTTACTTGAATCAAACTAATCTCACTGGTGCAATCCCAAAGTCACTAGGTAATTTGACTAATTTGATTGAACTGGACCTCTCAGACAATCAATTTTCTGGTTCAATTCCTGTTTCAATTGGTAACTTGAATAACTTGGAAAAACTGTTTCTCCCAAACAATCAATTTTCTGGTACCATTCCACAAGAGCTTGGAAACCTGAGTAAGTTGGTTTTTTTGGAATTGTATAGAAATCAGTTCTCCGGTCCATTGCCAGAACTATTATGTCAAAGTGGAATTCTCCAAAAAATTTCTGTACGCGAGAACATGCTTACCGGTCCAATCCCTAAAAGCTTGCAAAACTGCTCAAGCTTAGTTAGGGCCCATTTCAACGGTAACCGTTTCGAAGGAAACTTATCAGAAATGTTTGGAATCTATCCAGTCCTGGATTTCATTGATCTTAGCAATAACAAATTCTATGGGAAACTCTCCAGCAACTGGGGTAAATGCAAAATGCTGGAAACCCTTATAGTTGCAAAGAACAACATCACTGGTGGTATACCTCCAGAAATTGGAAATTTGACTCAACTACACAAACTTGATCTTTCTTCGAATTATTTATCAGGGGAGATACCAAGGGAAGTTGGGAAGTTAGCTTCCATGCTTAAACTAGATTTACATGACAACCAGCTTACTGGTGGTATACCTCAGGAATTGGGTGTGTTAATGGAATTTCTAGACCTGTCCAAAAACTCCTTGAGTGGAACTCTACCCGAAAATTTGGGTGATATGAAGCACTTGTTTCACATGAACTTGAGCAATAATGTTTTAAGTCAAAAGATTCCATTGCAGATTGGGAGTTAACCCAACTTTCTGAACTGGATTTGAGTCAAAATTTCTTCACAGGAGAGATACCATCTGAGTTTCAAAATTTGCAGAGTTTGGGGACATTGGATCTCTCCCAAAATAACCTCTCTGGTTTGATCCCAAAGGCTTTGGCAGAATTGCCTGGTTTATTGCACATTAATCTTTCTTTTAATAATTTGGAGGGCCCAATTCCGAGTGGTAGAGCTTTTGTGAATCTAACCTTCGAAGAAGTAAAGGGAAATAAAGGTTTGTGTGGCAATATTACAGCGTTACGAGCCTGTGAAAGTTCCCGGTTGATTAAAAAGCATGTCAACGATAAAAGCAAGGAACTTGTTCTCATAATTGTATTACCTCTTCTGGGATCGTGCATACTTCTTGGTGCATTGTTCGGTGTTCTCAGATTGCGTGATCGGAGAAAACAAAATTCGAGAGCGGGAGATACGGAGGTGAATAAGGGCGGTTTATTTGCCATATGTGCTTATGATGGCAAAGCATTGTATAAAGAAATCGTGAGGTCTACAGAAGAGTTCAGTGAAACATTTTGCATTGGGAAAGGAGGTTGTGGAAGTGTTTACAAAGCACAGCTTCCATCAGGCGAGGTAGTAGCTGTAAAGAGACTTCACAACGTACCTAATGTGGCAAAGGATAAAAGTTTCTTGAATGAGATCAGGGCCTTGACAGAAATCAAGCATCGGAACATTGTGAAACTCTTTGGCTTCTGCTCAAATGCTCAGCATTCAATTTTGGTTTATGAGTACCTCGAAAGGGGAAGCTTGGCCAAAATCTTGAGCATAGAAGAAGAAGCTAAGGAACTAGACTGGCAAAAGAGGTTGAATATCGTCAAAGGCGTCGCTCATGCTTTATCTTACATGCATCATGATTGTTCACCACCAATTGTACACCGAGACATATCAAGCAACAACATTTTGCTTGATCCAGAATGTGAGGCTCATGTTTCAGATTTTGGCACTTCCAAGTTTCTCAGAAGAGACTCATCTAACTGGAGTTCTCTTGCAGGCACATATGGATATGTTGCACCGGGTAAAAAAGTTTTTTTTTCCCCTTTTCCTGTCATTAATTTGTTAACTAGTAAATTCAAGTATGATCACGTAACATGAAAAAACATTTTCCAACTTTCTCTTGCAGAATTTGCCTACACAATGAAAGTTAACGAGAAGTGTGATGTTTATAGCTTTGGGGTCCTGGCAATGGAAGTAATCAAAGGAAAGCATCCTGGTGACTTGATTGCTAATCTATTGTCTTCAAAGCTTGAAGAGATAGAGCTAAAAGACTTGTTAGACCAAAGACTTCTGTATCCCAATCAAGAAATTGAAAAGAATCTGATATCCATTCTCAAACTAGCAAGAGAATGTCTACATGTTGATCCTCAATGTAGGCCAACAATGCTCATTATTTCCAGGTTGATATCTACATGTTGATCCTCAATGTAGGCCATGTGAACTTCTTGTCCATTTCTTTTCTTGTTAAATTAATAGGTGAACCAGATATGTTGAACTTGGATGATGTTTTTGATTTTTGCAGGTACTATCAGCAGCAGATGATATGATGCAGAGTATGTATTCTGTGTAAAAATAAACTCTGCCTAGCGAATAGAGTTTATGGATTTGATACAAAAACTAGTATAGGGAGGAAATTGAGAGTTTGGAGATGTATGGTAATCTTGTCCTGAAAGTAATAATTCTATGACATTGTCTTCAGTCTTAATAGTCTTCGATCTACATTTATTATTATCTCCCTGAAAATCAAAAGTTTCTTCAGTTTTTTGGGACCATGAGAACCGACCAAGTTTCCATCACATGGCAAGGATTTGTGGTAGAAGTTTTTCGAGAGGATTAATGAGGCCTCAGTGATATTGTAGGAATAACTCTTGCAGAGTTGACACCTGATGTATATCATCAGGAAGAGATCCTGTGATCGAATTGAAACCTGCACGTAATATCTTCAGCTTTGAGCATTTGCAAAAGAGCTATTAGAACAATTGAACGAAAAGTCAAGAACAGTAATTGACGAGTAGGAGAAGTTGCATATGACGGTAGGGGGCAATAGAAATGAATCCAATTCCAGCTAATGTAGGTCTGTTGCACCCACATGACCCTGTTAAAGTCTATGACCAGTCATCCGCCCTTCTGCAGCTTGCTACATGGGAAGTCAGGATGGATAAGTTAGGTTCCCCTTCTCTTAGATCTGTTAAAGGCCTGTCTACCAAAATCCATATGATGTATGTTATGTGGCATCTTTTTTTTTTTTTTTTTTTTTTTACAGTTAATTACTGTACTCATAATGCAACAGTCTCCCTGAACTTTTAAGAAACAAAATGTATATTATTGAAAAAGGCTTTATGCATTAATTAATAACTTAGTATCACCCAGTAGCTGCCAAGTTCTAACGATTGGGAATTAGAGCCAAAGAAGCCATGCTGGTGATGGACCGTGGAATTGAAAAAAGGCTTTATGCATTGGTAATTTGATATCACCCAACAGCTCCCAAATGCTAATGTCATTTTAATATTCTACATTTAATTGAAATTGTTTAATTACGATAAGAAATTTTAAAGGCTCTAAGCCTTTGATTTCACAGGTTCGTCATAGTTAGGGGTGGCAAACGGGTCGGGTTCGGGTTGGCGGGTCGGGTTGAGGCTTAAGTATAACAAAGAACCTGCTGACCCGAACCCGACCCGCCAACCCGAAACGGGTCAGGGTACCTGACACGAACCCGAAAATTTCGGGTTGGCGGGTCGACCCGAAATGACCCGAAACTTAATTTTAATTTATTAATTTATCACTGTAATTTCTAATAAAATCAATTTTTCACAAAATTAATTACATCATCAAGTAATAAAAATTTAAATAAATAATTTCAAACCAAATCTAAAATAAATTAAACACCATAAAAGTGTTTTATCCCAAACCAAATATAAAATAAAATAAAACAACATAAAAGTAAAAAATAACATAATATATTATTTGTCCAAATATAAAATTTTAACTTCACACAAGTTAAATAAATTCATTTAGGATTAAGTAATTAATGCCTTTGGAAAAAAAGAATGATTTAGTTTAGTTAGATAAAATAATTTTTATGTTTATTAAATTAGTTTTAATTCGTAAACGGGTCACATCGGGTCATATCAGGTCACCACGGGTTGACCCGAAATTGACCTGTTTTCTTTTCGGGTTCATCGGGTTCGACCCGATTCTGACCCGAACTTCCAAAACCTCAACCCAAACCCATTAATTTCGTGTTAGGTTCGTGTCGTGTTTTCGGATCGTGTCAGGAATTGCCACCCCTAGTCATAGTTTTCCCCCATTTTTTTCCTTTGAAAAGTTACTTGTATTTTGACGAATGCCTAAATTTTTACTCTGAAAATTTACACTAATTACTGCTGGAATTTACACTAAATACTGCTAGAATTAACACTTCACTATGCAGTGATTCTTTTATTTTATTGTTAATTAGAGAGTGTTATCTACATTTTTCTTAAAGAGAAACTAGTTTTGAATATCTTGTGAATGACTAAACGTACCTCTTTTTTTTTTTTTTTATTTACTTTTAGGGTCCGTTTGGTTGGACTGAAAATATTTTCCCTAGGAAAATATTTTCCATCGAAGTCATTTTCCTGGAAAATCACTTCCTTCCCCATAATTTTCCAGTGTTTGGTTATTAAGTGAAAATATTTTCCAAATTCCTTTTTTCATAATTTTCCGGTGTTTGGTTTGTCAATGAAAATATTTTCTGATATATTTGTTGATATGTTGCAAATATCTGTTAAACCTGTGCCAGAGCCTGTTAAGATGCAACCCCCTCCCAAAACAACAATGCATGCAACTATTGCAGATCTTAGATTGGACCTCATAATGCCACACCATATCTATTAAAGGCCATAAGCAAAAATTGTCCTTCCTAAAGAAAACAAAATTCAGTTACATGCACTTCAGATTGCATACTAAACCCATGTACCATCGTATGCTGTAAACATCCAGCTAATTCAATAATCTAAGACATAAAATTGCCAGATTTTAGAAAATTCGAAGCAATAAAAGGCAATGGAGATGAACAGCAGCAAGATGTCAAAAACCATACCAGAAAACTGATTGTAATGAATCTTCAACGTCCACACTTTTAGAAACCAAAATAATGAATCAAAATATTCAAACTCCAGCCTCACGTACTATTGAAAAAGTAATATCAATCTACGTAACTGGTTTAAGCAAGTGACGGATGTACTCAGCCTACAGAAATCCAAAAGGAAACAAGTAGGATTCAGTAACTTCTCCATCATTATCAAGTACAGAAAAAACTCCTCTCATGCCATCGAAGCAGAATTTGCAACTTCAAAGTACTTTATTCGACGCCCCAATCTTTCTTGAACCTCTCGAGAGAAATCAAACGTAGTCTTTGACTCTTCGCCATAAATGCTTTTCCTATCTTCTCATTTTGCACCAAATGCTCGAATACCAAGTCTGGAAATTCTTCGCTATAGCCTTCTATCTTCATAATCTCTTCATGTAGTTGGTTGATATCAAGGTTGTTTGCACTAATTTTGTTCAAAGCAGCTGCCACTTCTCCAAGTTGTTGAAACATCTTTTCAATGTCTTTATTGCTGCGATTTCTTTTACGATGTTGTTTGGTTCCCGATGATGTTGCTCTCACTTCTGAGGATCTTGCACTAGTCACATCCTTTTGTTCTACACTTGTCTCTTCACTTGTCTCCACACTTGTCTTAGGAACAAATGGAGTTTCCAAATTCACATCAACAAATGATTTTGCAAAAGACCTGGTGGCCAGATCTTTCCCAACCACAACAGCCATTTCATCATACAACTCGATTTTATTATGAATATACTTGTCATGACCTGGATTTTTCTGCGTAATCATAAACCAGAAATTTCAATCAACAATATAACAAATCCAGGTTTAGTGCAAAAATTCAAAAGAACAAGAAGTCCTCATTTGACATTCCTAACTTCATTAAATTACCTGGATATAGGCATGATACACACTAGGACTGGCCGTTATCATCTTCAAAGTATCATCCCAGCCAAATCCACTTTTTTCACGAATTTTTACTATGGTGGACCAAGATGATCGCACTGTTCTTAGATGATTTTCCACATGGTCTACCGAGCACGTAACCCCAAACTTATCTTTCATGGCATCTACCACACGTGTAAATGAACTTGATTTAAAGCTATTGTTAGGCCTATTCCCAAGTTTCACCTCATCGGCAAGAATCTCAATCATCAAACGCTCCATAGGTCTTGACCACCTAAACTGTTTCTCTCCCTTCTTGCCCATCTTCAAAAAATTAATCAATTTCAATAGTCATCACCAATAAAACAAACTTATAACAATTATAGCCAACTATTTGCAGAAACATTAACAATTGCAACAAGAATGAAAATCATGACCCTGGAAAGCATAAGTTAGTTCTCAATGGACAATCAAGGTGGTAGTGTTAAACCTCCTATCTTGCAATAGCAAATCCCCCTGTCTATCTATCCATGTTTAAAGCAACTGCAGTAGATAAATTCAATCCATAGAGTAGTCAGAGTATACTATCCTAGTAGATAAATATTGGAATCTAGCAAAGCTCAATTCACTTCATGTTCAAGAGTAGTTAAACAATTGTACCACCATTTGACAGTGACAACATTGCTGGCCAAAATGCATGTTCTAATCTTTGCAGACCTAAATGACCCTTACTACTCAAAAACTTAGAAAAACATATATGCCAAAAATCACCAATCTCAAACTGAATTGAAACTGTTATGTCTGCTGCGGTTTGATGATCCTGTGTTTCTAAGAGCTTCTTGTCAACACTGTAAGAGTTTCTAAGAGCTTCAAGCCATTCATCCAAAACAAAACTAAAAAAGAAACTACAACCACCATCTAGATTATCTACTTTGTCTTCTTTGCATGTAATCTACATACATAGCATGTGCAATTGCGTCTCTTTTCCTTGCCCATTCTCTATTTTCTGCTCGTCTCTCACTTTGTGTTTGATAAGGTTGTGTGTAAGATGCTTGTTCAGTCAGAACATTTGGAGTTTCAGATTGTTCCTCTTGAATGACCTCTTCCATGAACATGTCATTTGGAGCTATACCCATAATGTGATTATGTATGATACAATATGCCAGAATCACATCTACTTGGGTTTTAAAATCCCAAAAGGGATCATTATCCACCACCTTAAATCGTTTCTTTAAAACACCAAAGCCTCATTCGATGGTTGTTCGCAATGAGGAGTGACGAAGATTGAAAAGCTCTTTTTCATTTTGAGGGGGATTGTCATCATACTCCTTTAGGTGATATCGAACTCCAGAATAAGGAGGAATGAAACCATTGCGAATGCCATATCCAGCATCTACAAGATAGTACTTGTGTAAAATTGAAAAAAAAAGTTACTTTTGCCTAATCTAACGATGTTTTACATAATTATATGACTCACATAAATTAAGACAAGTACCTTGTGGTACTTGTAGACCCCTTGGTCTTGTAAGAGCATCTTCAAGAACACGAGAATCGTGTGCCGATCCTTCCCAACCAGCAAGCACGTATGAAAACTTGAGGTCGAAAGAAATAGCAGCTAACACATTTTGAGTTGGGTAACCCTTTCGACCTCGAAATCTTCCTTGAATTCCAAGGGGTACACTTGCAACAACATGTGTTCCATCTATAGCCCCTACACAATCCTATTTTGTGATATCAATTAGATATAAAATAATTTCTATTATTTGAGTTAATTAATTTTTATACAAAGAACTGGACTTACAGCAAACCAGGGGTAGTATCTTCGACTATTACGGATCTCTCGTGGAGTCGCACCATTTGGCAATTGTATTAAATCTGGATATAGTTTCAATATGGCATCAAGTACAATGGAAAAATAGCGGTGTATGGTTTCAGTTGACCTATACAAGTACCCCCCAACCACTCGAAACCTCAAATTATAGCCAACTATTTGCAGAAACATTAACAATTGCTCTCTTACTGACATATGAATGGTAGGTTGTAATAATCCTCTAATGGTGAGAGTATTTAGTAATTGAAAAAATGTAGTTTGATCCATTCTAATTTGGTCTATACAATACGAACTACTTCCATATAATATGCTATCCATGTAATCCTCTCTAGCTCGCTCCCTATTAACATGAGGTGGTTTAGGTATAACAACTGGAGTTTTATAGACTTCAAGAGCTGCATATCCTGCTGCTAGGACTGAAGTGGCAGCACCAATTACAATAGCATCCTCATCGTCATCACTACCGGGATCCATCTATGAAAATTCACGTAGCAGTAGACTATTAGTAGTGTACCAGAAAAAGCCAGAGTGATGCAGGGGTCTCAATTGCAGAGTGATGCAGGTTATACCAATAGCAGTTAATGTTCTCCTTAAATGTGGACGGGCCCAAGAAAAATAAGAGTATAAAAGAGGAAACAGGCCTGAAGAATGAAAGAGTAAAACATAAGTGCCCTGCAGGTGTTAGAGAGGGATGAAATCATGAAAAGGTTTCAAGAAGTTATAGCACAATTGGAAAAAGCTCTAAGTGGAATATCTTTTGAAAACCTTGACATATCTGATGAAGTGAAAGAACAGGTATGGTATATATGCCTCTCTGCTGGAATTTTGTGCAGATGGAATATCTTTGGATTTAAATGAATTCCTTTACTTTCTCTCGATTTAAAGAAGTTTCATATAAAAATGTCTCTGTCTTACCTATTCAGCAATATTGAGATGCGGTTCACTATCTATAGCCCAATATGTTACATGTACTCACTTGGTCCGTCATTATCTTACCAGCTAGGTCTATGAGTACCTCCTATGAGTTAAGTTCATGATGGTTCACAGCATAAGTTGAACAATATCATGATCTCAATTAGCTTTGTTATCACAACTTGCAAAAGGAGTTGAAGATTTCCTGAGAAATAAATCAGCAAACAACTTTTCTGTTTGCAGGTTGAGCTTGTTCTGCCAAAACACAGAAATAAGTACAGATATTCAATACTTCGGATTGTTTTTTCTTTCCTTGTGGAAAAGGAAATAATGCACCAGAATGTGAAATACCTGATAAAGCATTGACATGAGATTCAGATACTACATTCAAGAAGTGAAAGCAAAACAACCAACGGAAGCCTTCAAAGGAGCTTTATTTGATGCTAAATAGAAAACCAAATCATGTGCACAAAATCTGCTGCCTTTGCAGCTTGTTGCTGAATGAAAAATGTCTTATCATTACCACCACAAAAGCCTATTCTTCTTTTCTATACTAGTTTTCATTGCATCACAATGCCAAGTGAAATCGTAATAGAGAAAAGCCAGTGAAATTAATAATCAGATTCCTAGAATCATAAAACCCCCAAAATTCAGCAGCCAAATTGATTCATTAGCATCAATCAAACCAAATGTAACCCTAATCAGGTAAGAACAAACTAAAACAAAAGCAACCCACAAAAATTCATTCAAATCCAACTTCGAAAGGAAACAAACGAAATTTGTGTGCAACTGTACATACAGACGCAGTGAAGGTGCTTGTGCGTGAAGACGAGAAATTGAGAGTTAAAAAAACCTGTAATGAAGACGAGATAGTGTCGCCGGAGGAGGTGATCGCCACTGAGGACCGACGCCAGAGGAAACGGGAATGGGGGTTCTTCGGGAATGAAAGGGAAAAAAATGAGAGAGAGAGAGAGAGATGTCGGAGTAGTTTACCTGGTGAGATGCCGGGAATGAAAGGTATTGTCAAGTAAGCCTTGCGATGTCGAAAATCATTGCGAGGCTGAAAGGAAGGCTGCGGAAAATAACTTCACAAGGAAGGCTAAGGAAGTTATTTTCCATCGATGGATGTAATTTATTTTCTGTCTGAAATTATTTTCCCCAATTATTTGGTTACCAAACATTGGAAAACGTGGAAAATGTTTTCTGGAAAATGTTTTCCACCCAAACAAACAGACCCTTAGTGTAAGTAGAAAGCTTTGAACCTGATCTTTCTCACTTACATTTTTTTGGTTCGTATGACCCAACCTAACCCATCCCTCTTCTCCCCCTTCCCCCAGCGATTCAATGAACTTGCTTCCATACAAAACATTGACTTTTCATTTGATTTAAGCTTAATTAATCATACACTTTGCAATATTGATCAAATCTTCTTTTTTTTTTTTGGTGGGAGGCTTCAGTCGAAACTGAAGGCTAATTGTTAATTGTGAGTTGCAGCTGCCACATCGGATGATAATTACAAGAAATCATCTCGTACGATTTGATTTATATCGATGCAGTAATGGCAAGTTAAACGTGTACTAGAATAGATCTACAATATAACAGGACAATAGATCTGAAAAATTTTTGAACAGATCTGAAAATTACAAGAAATTTTCAAATTATCTTCTAATTATTAAATCCCAGCAAAAATTAAGACTAATCTTAATCAAAATATCAGTACAAGAATTGGATTTTGCATT
Source organism: Coffea eugenioides (assembly GCF_003713205.1). Classification (NCBI taxonomy): domain Eukaryota; kingdom Viridiplantae; phylum Streptophyta; class Magnoliopsida; order Gentianales; family Rubiaceae; genus Coffea; species Coffea eugenioides. Next base: position 17,562,277 of record NC_040037.1, read on the forward strand.
CTTAATTTCGGCTTGACTTATCTCAAACCTTCCTTGCGAGATTAGAATGGCATGATAGACTAAATGCACCCTTACTTTAAAGTCTGATTCAACCTCCAAATGCTTAATCCCCAAATTGCAAGCTAATTGAAGTTCCTTCCAAAGAGTCCATAGTTCCACCACTAAACTTGTACCAAAACCCAAAAGCGCTGGGTTTTCTAGTGTGGACCTATCAGCATTAAGTTTATACCATTTCAATTTGGGAAAATCCCATCCAAGCAATATTGGCCGTCGAAGATGAACATCAGCTCTCTGATTGCATCTTGAATGATGGATCGCCTCCTTTTATTGTATACACATTTCATGTGTCTATCAAAGGATATGGTCTTACTTGAGAGGACTCAGCTATTAAGCATTTGAGCCAATGTCACAAATGCAACGTTAACACCGCTACTCAGAACGTCATTTCCCAATCAAGATATCTCGTGAGGAAGCCCAATCTATCCATTCCTCCAGCCAAATTTCAACCACGTAAGAGAAAGTACATTGCTTGAAGGACCCTTTTCCAAGACGAATCATCCACTGAGCAAATTCCATCTCGCTTTTGGAAGAGTTGCTTTAATTAGAGTAGCCGGATTGGGAATTAATACTTAAGTTCATTAGTGTGTTAGAATCAGAATATTTTGGTTCATCCTTAATGAAAATAACTTAAAATTTGAGCCATAATGTGATTTAGATTGAATAAATCAATTTTGACAATCACAACTAATCCAAAAACAAAGACGACAATTAAATTGTACCACACATGAGGCGAAATGGAAAAGAAAAAACAGAAAACGAACTAACTATAATAAAACACGATATTTAATAATGTACGCATGGAATATTTGTAAAAATTTTTAAAAAATTTAAACTAATTTTTAGATTACCTTTTAGAGTATTTTTTAAAAAATTGTATTGTATTTGAAAAACTAGTTTTTGAAAAACACTCCCATCCAAACAGAGTCTTAGGTTTTAGCTTTGTGTTTTTCTTTTTTCTTTAGCACTGATTTTAATTAGCTAGTGTGGAGGAACTTACATTGCTCATTGATTATGAATGCTGCAATGTTAACAGGCGTGATAAGCTTTCAAGTTTCTTCTAATTCTGTGAAGCACAATAATTTGTGTTAATATAGGATATGAAATGATCAACAGATGTATACTTGAAACGATTCTTGAAACAAAATTAATAGCTCAAATGCGGGATAGTTTTAAAACCCTAAAATAAGTATGATGATTTAATAGAAAAAATATTTACCTCAAGTCCTGATTGTCTTGTATTCCTAGGTGCCGTGCTTCTTCTTTTGCAAGAGATTTCTAGTCTCTCTCTCTGTCTCTCTCTCTCTTCAACTTTTTAAAAGTAGCAAGGCTGGTGGTAGTTTAGTAAGAACCATTTCAATTCGATGATTCACTGGTTCAACCAGACAAACCAATTCATTTCCATTTGTAATGGCTTTTTGATTCCTCTATGTTTGAAGTTCAACCCGACTCCGAAATAAAAGTGTTGATGGTTCAACCAAATGGTTCAAGTAGGACCTATCTGTACATACTGTTAGGCCTATAACGAAAGGCCCAAAAGATAATTATTGTCATAAGGGAAAAAAATGATGAATCGTTAAGGAGTTTATAAGGAGATAAAATTTTCATCTCAAAATTGGAGGCAAATTCACTGATTTGTTCGTATAAAGACTGAGAACATGATCAGAAAGATAATACACACTTGTCAATAGCAACAACCACTCATTCTTCATATTATTTTCTCTCTTTTAGTCAATAGCAGTTTCCAATTTGTTTCTTTTTATTTGTACTTTAGTTTGAGTCTTATTCTGAGTCCATTTAGTTCATTGGATCTTTTAACGATTCGTTGGATCCTTCTGTTGACTATTTCATTTGTTTCATGCTTAATGAGTGTAGCAGATGCAATTTAGTACATTCATTAAGAATTATAATAAATTAAAAAAAAATGATGCCACTGTAAAAGAATTTCAATCCAATTTTATGGTTGTTTTTAGGTTTTTATTCCTTTTTTTTTTTTGGCAAAACAACAATAGTTTTTAAAAACTCATCATTGAAACGCAAATAAAAGCATGTTTTAGATGATTAAAGATTATTAGATGAGTTAATAAAATTTTTGATTTATTGTTTGAGGAAAAATGTACTATGTAAAAATCTTTGGAAAAACATTGTGAAGATAAAACAAGAGCAGCACAACTATGACATGCATGATGAGAAGCTTTGATTTAGTAGCCAAAGGTGAGGTTTTAAGACCTAGAAATCTTGAATTTAAATCTCCTTTCTCCCTCTCTACTTTTTAAATCCTACTCCTGTCCTACTAGACAAAAAAATATATATATTAGAAACAAAACGACATATACAATCAACTAGCTTAATGGCAAATACTCTTCTCGTAACTCATATATAATAAAAAATTTTCATTTCTCAATAATTACAGCTGATGAGAACACATGACCTCGTTACATGCCTAATATTACGAGGTTTATAAGCAATGCATTAAGAATAAGTAATTCTTTTCAACTCTTTTGTACTAATACAAAATCAAGGGATGAGACCTTACAAGTTTTTACAACTCTGTTTTCACTTGTTCTAAGATTAAAAGAAAAAATTTAAATGTAGAATGCAGCCGTCAATACACTTTTGAAAGCAAAGTTCGAGCATGAAAACAAATCAAACTCAATCTCAATCTACTATTGCTTGACCTCTTCCACTTAAAATTTATTTGATAACACCTTCTGTCAACGTTCAAGGCATGAAGGAAAGCTATCGTTAAAGAAACTAGAGTCCAGCAAAAATAAAATCAGGAAATCAGTAACTGCATCGGATTGAAATTTTTTTAAATTATATAGTCGCTGGACCTTTTGGTTGGTTGCTAATTCTTAAAAGGGAAATTTGCCAAATTGGTTCCTAACATTTGCCAAAAAAAAACTTTTTTAATCCCTAACATTTAAAATCAACCAGAATTATCCCTAATATTTAAATTATGATTCATTTTGGTCCTAATGCTCGTATTTGCTCATTTCTCTGACTGAAAATAGCACATCTCTCTCACGTGGATATATTTTCAAGGGCAAAACTGAAAAACATACTTCATTTTCGGTTGAGTAAAGCCATCTTTTCTTCATATTTCTCCATTTGTATCCTAATTGCCTCACTAAAAGAACGAAATTGAAGAGAAAAAATGCAGCTGCAATTGAATGACTGTGTAATGGAGGAAGAATAGCAAGAAATGTGAAGAAGAAGCTGACATGTTGAAGAGTAAAATGGATCCAAAATATGGTCCACAAAGACATCGCTCGTTTTCTCTCACACAACAATGACAATGTCTAATCAGCATAGTTGTAGTCTTTTGTTTCAAGAAACAATGTTATGAATCAAACATAATCAAACACGTTTATGTTCTGCTTTTAAAAGCAGAATAAGTGTTTTGATTCATTTATAGCAAAGAACAAAAATAGAAAAACATAAACGTTACCAAATGGCCCCTAAATAACTCTGTCCATTGTAAATAAATCATTTATGAACAACTCTATTTTCCTAATAGTTAAAGGTGTAAACCATGTCACTATCTCTCACTTCGACATTTGAACAATATTGTTTTATAGTTTAGTAATTAAAAAATCATATTAATGAATTTTATGATGTAGATAGTTGCCAAATATCAAGTGAAAATCTGTATACACTAAACGCTAATTTAAAATTTCTAAAAATAGATTACTACCAAATTAACGGGTGCAATATGTGTAAGAGTTAGATTTAATTTAGTAGTAAAAAATAAAAATTGGGATTTGGATTCCCATTTGCAATGGCATTCTGTTGAAAACATCCATAAATACCCAGAAGCAATAAGCCTCCTTCATGCCTCATTCAGCTTTCAAATTTATATTTTCTTGATAGTCATAGTCTGTACTCAATCTTTTGAATGATCAACTAATGGCCAAGTTCGCTTTCTTAGTTGGTTGCTACTATCTAAATACAAGATATGAGCTAAAAGGCTGCTACAATGAGCTAAGCATGTAGGCGTATACAAGTGTAGAGATAATTAATCTCGATCCCACAGAAAAACTTATCAACTACCAAAGCTCTTAAACTTACTCTATTATTTAGAGAATGCAATAATTCAAGCACATAAATCTAGAGTACTACTACAAATTGCAAGTAATTAAACGATGGAAATACTTATAGAACAGTTAGGAGATCGAATCCTAGGGTTTTCAACTTCCTTACTTGCTCAACATCAGGATTTAATTTGGTTGGTTAAAGTTATTAATTCATGTCTTGAGACGACCCCACCTCCCACTAAGACGTACCCAAGAGTTTGGCGGACCGTTTGCCCAACTCTCGTCAGAATTCACTCACTAACGTTCTTGAAATAGTCATTCAAGCCTCGAAATTAACATAACAGTTTCATTTCCAATCAACCATTCAAACTTAATTTACAATCCAAGAATAAAACATAGGATTACATTTTTAAAGATTTCAAATACATCTCATCTACAAAAGTACAAGTACGAGAGATTATATACACTAGTTCACGGCTACTTGCTCCATCCTCCACCCCTATAAGGAAAACAAACTAATGGGATGGGCTAAAAGCTCAGTGAGGTTTCCAAACAAGCAATCAATGTGACAGCCCCACCTCCCCCTAAGGCGAACCAAAGGGTTTGGCAGACCACCTACCCAGTTCTCGTCAGGACTACGGAGTCAAATCACACAAAACCCTGCATAACACGCGATAGAACCCCACAAAAACAAACAATCGAAGACTACTATGTTTATAGGCAGTAAAGCTTAGAAATTATTTTTCTAGTATAAGTTAGTTTATGTGACATTAGTAGTGTATATTGGTCGTGGGACCCGCTAGTACGTTAAGTGCGATAATTTTTTTATAATTAGGGGAAGTTTTGCATAAAGGGTTATTAGTGTATAAGGTGTTAAGGGATAATTAGGAATTAGCTAGGTAGATTAGTGTTGGAAGACAAGGAAATGAGAGAAAACTCTAGAAGAAGCTAAGTGTCATGACACTATTCGAAGTTGGACTTTGACCAAGGTTTAATAACTTTTCTAAAATCAGATTTTTGACCAAAACTCCCTTCATTTTCTTGTCTTGCTGGCCGAAATTTTGAGGGAGAGAAGGGAGAGAAACCTTCAACTCCAACTTCAATTTGTGCTTGAATTTTGAGTTCCAACCAAAGTTTGTGCAAACTACTCCATAAAACTTGTTTACTAAGGAGATTTAAAGGCTTTGGTGGAGTGATTTTTGAGAGAAAAGTGCTAAGCTACCATCTTTCTTGTGGTTATAAGGTAACTTGCCAAGAAAACCCCTCTTTACTTCTACTAGTTGTATAATAATGGGTTAGAGTTGTTAAATGTGTAGTTTTGTGAGAAATTTTATGACTTGAGGTGGTATCAGAGCTGTTTCGCGTGGTCTCTGCGCGGAGTGAGTTTGGGCCAAGTAGTGTTACGGTCCTGATTTCGTGAATGTGTGTAAAGGTCTAAGTGCTCCTTTGAGCATAAGTTATGAATCATGGCATGTTATAGGCTTCAAATCTTTATTGTGGTACTTGGAGTCATCACAATCAAGCAGGCATACACAGGAATATTTACATTCGTACACTTGGCGTAGTAATAAGTAGTCATTTAGGAATCAATCATTCATTCGTTGAAAGAATACATGCGTTCACTTGGAGACATTCATTCAAGTCATTCATTCATTCATTCGCCAACCATTTTCCTTATCCCTCTGACATTAGAAAACATTTGCAAGTGAAAATTCCTTCAGTGTTCATGTCATTCATTCATTGATTTCATTGCATTGAATTCACTGGTCAGTTCTCCACCAGATTTCGTGGTAGTACTCGAGTATACCAAACATTGTCCCAGGGTCACCAACCGCCCGACCAAATTCGCTTCTGGCTCGAGTTGACTGGCAACGAAGGGTAAGGGACCAGTTCAGCCAAAAGGTTTACATTCATGCACAAGCAACATTCAATCATTGAAAATTCACTTTTGCTTGGGTCGAGTGCGATAAAGTACACATTTGCCCATCGAAAATTTATTTAGCAATCATTGGAAAACATTTAACATTCCGGCAACATTCACAACATTTCACATAGTCATTTAAAGCATACACATGCAAGGAACACTCACCTTTTAAAGTAGACCAAAGCTAAACGTTCGACACCCGATCGTGCTCGTTCCCACCGTTAAACCCTAAAAGTAACCAAGACAAGATGTCATGGTCCAATCATTCAAAACTTAGGTTAATAAGGTGCTCACTTTATCCTTAATTATGAGCCATACACCTATCTAAAATTGACCCCTCAAAACACGAAACTTAAAAACAAACTTGAAAGCCAATCGAAGAATGTCAAAGTGCATTCTAGGGCTATGAAGTACAGTTGTTTAAGGCCACAAAACTAACCAAAATCACACTAATTAAAGTTTAAAACCTAGAAAAGTTTTCTCAAAGTTTTTCAAGTTCCACTCAATTCATTTGACAAAATTTTCCAGCTTTGGCGACATTCTTTGAAAAAGTATAACTTGAGTTCCGTAGGTTGAAAAATCACAAGACTTATACCATTAGAAAATAGACTCTAAGTACTAATATGCATTAGAAGACATATTCATGAAATTCAACTCATAGATTTGTCAAATTTTCAATTCAAAATCACTGCTATCTCATGTGCAAAACAGAACAATCATGGTTTTTAAGAAATTTTGTAAATTTGCTGGTATTTATAGGAGTTGAACTAACCCCTAATTTTTACACGGTTAAAAGAGCTATGAGTCTAGTTTCAAATGCAACAAACAAAACTCAATTTGGATTTTTCGACACCAAGATATAACAGATTTCCCAAGACTGTTCAAAATCTCCTGCAGGAAAAATTTTCAACAACACTTCCCCTTATTTTCCTTAATTTCCAGCCATTTTCAAGGCTTCATTCTCAACACAAGACAACCTTATTTTAGCCACAAAACTAGCTATAACCAACATATACCTAAGCTGGAAAATTTTCTACCAAGGCTGGAATTTTGCAACTAAAGGCTGAAAATTCTTGTTTGAAAAATAAAAAGTCACAATAAAGCTACAAATCTTCATACAAGTCCATAACAAAACTAGATACCATCATACCATAGCTGAAAAATCAGAAACAAAGCTGGAAAAATGAAACCCTAGGCTAAAATTTCACCAATCTTGGTTATCAACCATAAAACTTCTAATTTCAAGTCATCTTCTCCATAAATTGCAAGATAAGAAAGAGCAAGGAAGTTATCCAACTTGGTACCTTCAAAACCCCTTGAGAAGGTGAAGAACTAAGCTTTCCTCTCCAAAACCTCTCCACTACAAGCTTCCTTGCTTCCTTGGAGTAACTTTGTTCGGTTTAGTTTTATGATTCTAACTTAAACAAGGCAAGAATCAAGATGAACTTGGTGGTTTTTCTTCTCTCTTTTCCTCTCTAAACGGCCAAGAAGATGAAGAAATGAAGGAAAATTGTAGCTAAAGGAAAGATAAGAAGGAAGAAAGTTTCTTAGTCAAAGGTTGCATGGATGACCAACACTTGGCAAGCCACCAATTTTCCTCTTGTTTTTGGTCAAAAATTTCGGCTAGGCTTAAGGTTAAATTAGGGTAGGATAAATGATAGGAAAAAAAGAAGATTAGGGTAAGAAAGTATTGGTCAAGTGGTGTACTCAACCGATAACAAACAACGCAAGTCGGTTCAAGCCTATTTCCTTAACTCGTTTGTACTTTTGTTTTAACTTATGATTCACTAACTTACTCTTAGAACTTTTAATCACATACTTCCTCTTACTTAATACCCACTTTCATCCACCAAATTTAGTGCACACAACTCACTAATTAATCACACTACCATTATACACCTTAAACCCTAGTATGCACTAACTATAAAAGTAAAGGTAAAACTCTCAACTCGATTATTTATTATACCTACTAAGGCAAATAATTTAGCATTAAGGAAATTATAAATTAACTTATTCAAGAATAAAGGAAATTATAAGAAAATATAAACTAATTTGCAAGTGCTCACATGTCTTGCCATGAAGCAATTTCTTAATGTATACAATACCTACTTTTTCCCGTGCATCAACTATACTTATAACAAGTTTATACTAATTTTTGTAGTTGAATAAACTAGCACAAGTTCATTAAGGTATGTGAAATTGCTTGGTTAAATCCACCTAATTGTATGTCTACTTTTGTGAGCTTATTCCTTAGGACTCATGTATTTCTATCCACTATTGAAGTTCAACTTTTTGATTTATTCAATAGATTAAATCATTTGCAATTAATGACCAATTAATCACGAATATGAAACATGAACTAATAAGTACACAATGTAGCAACAATCGACCATACGTAATCCATAATTAAAGTATAAGAAAATCTATCTCAACCCTAGGATAACATAACTTAGCTACACATAGATATTATCAAGAGAAACTTCATTATTTTCTGGCAACAATTCACGAAATAAGATACAATAGTTCGAGAGAGAGAAAAAAAAAAGTAAAGATTCTCTTATTTCACAAGTGAACAATAAGCTCCTCTATTCCTCTTCCAAACTTGTCTTCAATCACCAAAAGTATGAAGAGTATTTCACCACTAAGTAACTAAGACATGTTGAGTACAAAAAATTTTCTTGTTGTTTTTGAGGTGGGAAGCTAAGTTGCTTAATATCCTAATAGGTCCCAAAAATCTCCAATTTTCCCTTATAAGTTAGTATTTATCGGGGCCACATGAAGTCAAAAATTGACAGGAAAAATCTTAGTCACTTTCGAACCACCTTAAGATCCACAGCTAAATTTGACGTCGGATCCGATGAATAGAGGGCTAGATCTGCTTTGTTTGTTTTCTCAATTTTGTTTCTAATATAGATTGGATCCTAGATCCAATACTGATCACTTCGTATCCCGCATGGATCTGATGAGCTCGGTTTGAACTCTGCTTCCTCTATCGATCCACATCTGGATCCGGCCTGCCTAGCCTTGATCTAGGGTTGGATCAAATTAACTTCTTTTTGTATTGCTTTCTGCTTTGGATCTATGCCACGTATCCGATTTGATTGGTAAGGGTTCAGACCGGATCCCACCTTTGTCCTTTGTCTTGGTTTTTCTTCTTTTCTTTTCTTAGTTGCACTTTATTCAATTGAACTTGTGACTTCTCGCAAAGGATTAATTTAGTTGGTTGAGATCGAATCTAGTAGGGGTGAGCAATTACGGTAAATACCGATTTATCGACCGAAATCGATTTCAATTTGGTAAATCGAATTTGGTAATTCGGTAATTCGGTCGGTAAATCGGGGATATAGTACTAGTTAAAATCGAATTAGGTTCGAAAACGGTTTTATAGTTTTTGAATTCGGATATACCGAATTCGAATTAATTTCGGAATTCGAGAAAGGTGGGATTAAGGTGAATGGGAAGATGCAATCGAGCAACACTTCAGTCTATGCAGTTGGGGATGTTGCCGCTTTTCCAGTAAAAATGTTTGCTGAAACACGCAGACTTGAGCATGTAGATTCTTCGAGGAAGTCAGCAAGGCATGCTGTTGCTGCTATCATGGAGCCAGAAAAGACGGGTGAATTCGACTACCTGCCATTCTTCTACTCCCGCGTCTTCACATTGTCTTGGCAGTTTTATGGAGACAACGCAGGGGAAGTAATTCATTTTGGGGATTTCTCGGGAAAGACTTTTGGGGCTTATTGGATTAATAAGGGTCATCTTGTTGGTTCTTTTCTGGAGGGTGGAACCAAAGAGCAGTACGAAGCTATAGCCAAGGCCACGAGGCTTAAACCGGCAATTGAAGACCTGGGTGAGCTTGAGAGGCAGGGACTGGGATTTGCTTTGACAGCAAGCCAGAAACCATCATCATCATCACCTCCTCTTGTTGCTGGCAGTTCTAATCTCGTCATCGAGAAACCATTACACGCTTGGTACGCAACTGCGGGTGTGATTGTGGCTGCATCAGTAGCAACCTTTGCATACTGGTATGGCAGGAGGCGACGAAGCAAAACAGGCTGCGATTGCTTCAGGAATTCGGACAATTCGGTCAATTTGTGTTTACCGAATTCAATCCGAATTGAATTCGAATTCGAAATTTGGTAATTCGAATACGAATTAGGTCGAAATATCTCAACACCATTTACCGAAAATTACCGATTTCAACCTACCGAATTACCGAATTCGAATTCGATGCTCACCCCTAGAATCTAGATGTGTTGCCCAAATCATCCTCGAATTCGCTGTACATCATGTAGTTCTGTTCTAACGTGATTCGAATTGATGATTGATCATTCAAAACTACAAAAACATAAAACTTTGCAAATAAATATATAATGCCACAAGTTTTGCTTAACTTTGATCTCTTATTGCAAATTCTAACCAAAATTACACCAAATGCATTCTTGTAATGACAAAACACATCGAAAAAGCACAAGATATAACCACACAAAAAGCTCAAAAAACGAACAACTATCATTTAGTGTAGAAGTTGAAAATGTGAATACACACACACACACACACACATATATATATATTGTTGTGGGAATAAATAAATATTATATTGTTGTGGTTGTTATGAAAAAAATGTTCCTAATAAATTTAAAACTACATTTTGTTTCTAGTTTTCATTTGCAATTATTAGTGATGTTATTTCTATAAAGAAAATTCGATTGATGTTGAACTTTGTGTGGATGGAGTACATTAGATGTTGATATTAGTAGTGATGGTTTAAACTTTTGGTATTTGAAAGGTGGCAGTCATGGATTGAAATTTAGGGATATTGATAAATATTGTTGCGTATTAAGCAAGCTTTGAGATTAATATAAGTTTGTAAGTAGACTTTTGGGTATCTCATATGGTGTTTGTAGTTGATACAACGATCTGCACCGAAAATTTTTAGATGTTGATGTGTATGTAATCGTGATAACAAATAAGTATGAATGAAATAAGTACAGTGAACCATTTCTTTCCTTTTTTTTTATATATTGTTGTGAATCATAATCTAAGGGCATTATAGGATTTTTGAGAAAAGTCTAGCCTTTTGGATCTAGAATATTACTTAAACAATGAAAATATGGGAGGTTTGTGAAATTATCCCAAATGCTTAATATCTCTCGTATTTATAATTTTGAAAAGTTGAGATAAAGGAGAAATTGGTCAAAATGGCATTGACGAATGACTGTCGGCCGATCGGTACGCAATAATGGCCGCGACCGCACAGATTCTCCACCAAACAAACAAAGACAAGTAAAACGGCAAAAACAGCTTTGACTTCATTAGTAAGTGATCGTTAGACAGAATATTCTTCCATATGATCTTTTTGTCTCTTTTAATTAAATTGTTTATAGTTTAAGGTGTATAACAGTTAAGATAATAAAATAGTAAAAAATTACATGGCATGATGTGATAAGATGCCTAAAAGGGCTCAAATCAAAGTTTCCAATATAGTTTAGACTCTGAAAAATATTACTGCTTATAATAAAATATTCAGGTTGCATTTCGAAATAAATATATTGTCAAGTTTGAATGTAATACAAACTTAAAAAATTCAATTACCTAAATGTGCGTCTCTTGCTTTTGTCATGGACTATAGTATTGTCCACTAAACTATATGACATAAAACCTAAGCATCAAATTATCGACAGGCATTTGTCTAATGATTAAAGTTAAAATTTCAGGATTTAGAGAACTGAATTTAAATCCTCCCTTCCCATTCCTATCTTTTAAATCCCACATCTTTTATGCTAGGAAAAAAATTTTAAAAAGAAAAGGTTTATGTCTAACCTACTTTTTTGTTCTACCCGAAAAAAAACTCTACCCAAAAAAAAAGGAAAACTACTGTTTTCTTTAGCATCAATCAATGTACATCCTTCCTTGTTTGGATTATATTTTTCGCAGAAAATTTTTTTAGGTAAAATTTTTTAGGTTTGTATGAGAATATTTATTTTCATATTTTTCAATCACTTTTTTATCTCACATATATCATATTTTACAAAAAATTCTAGAGTCATTTTTTCCCAAAAAATACAATCCAAACGAATATTCTCCTACATAGATCAAAGAAATGACTGTAGAATATTCTCATACATCCGGTCTACCTCTAACTATTTTGTGATGAAAAGACAGCCCAAGTTATTATAGCAACCTAACACTTGCAACAAAGATGGGCCTGGTGAAAGCCTCGAGCCTTTATTAATAAAGAATAAAATTCCAAAAAAAAAAAACCTCGTTAGCTGCGCATCTCCCCGAGCCAAAAAGAAACAAAAAAGGAAAAGTCACATGTCATAATGAGATAAAACATAGAAAAGTGTTCAATACAAAATGCACCCTCGAACTATACTCAGTTTGCAATTTGCCCACTATACTATCAATTATAGCGATTTATTGTCTTATACTATGAATTTCAGCACTTTGCTGCAATTAAATTAATGTGACAAGTAATTATTTATTGAAAGGACAACAATAACTCCATAAATAATGTGTTGCCTTGAATATCCATTTCTTTAATTTATTTTATCTTAATTTTTTGTTCTTTTTATTTCAACCATAAACAATCTTACATCTCTTGCTATTACCACTACAAAAAAATACCTACCATTGAACCACCACAATAGAAGAAGAAAAATTAAGACTAGACTATATAAAACTAGATCAAATCAAAGCTTTATATCAAGGCTAAAAACCCATCAGTAATCTATGCAAAAAAAAAAATTGAAGATGCACCTCATAAATCCACACCAAATCTTCAAATAGCAAAACCCATATCACAAATCTTATCATATGTAGAACCAATCACACATTTAATCAAACGTCAATATGTAGCAAGAAGAAATAAAAACACACAATAGCATAAACAATTATAGAAATTAGAAGGACACGAAACGATGGGATCTGAGCTCTTGATTTAAAAAGTGCTGGGAAATTGGCTAGTACCAATGAGGTTGGTAAATTTGAAATGGGTTGTGATTTTGAAACTTGAGAAACGATGAAGATTCAAAGAGAAGGCACTCAAGAGATGGAGGTGATGATAGGTTTATGAAGTTAAGGACTTGAAGAGGTAGATTTGAGTGGAAAACGTGAAAAGCGATCCATCTTAGAGAGTTTGATATGAGAGATGGAATGGATAATAACTTGATAGCATAGTTTAGAGAAGGAGAAGAAGGGGGAGGGGGGTTGCTAGTGATTTTAGAAAAGAAGGAGGAGAGATGGGGGCAATTTAGTTAATTGGTCATTTAATTAGGATAAATTTGTCACATCACCTTATTTTAAGCGATCTACAACGAAATCAGTAGTATAAAGTGCAAGTCTATGCAATTGATAGTTTAGGGGGCAAGTCGCAAATTAAGCACAGTTCAAGGGTGCATTTTGCATTTAACCCTAGAGAAAAAGCCAAAAAAAAAAAAAAAAAAAAAAACCTTCTTAGCCTCGCTTATTATTATAAGTTTAACATTTTGATAATGTGTTTCTCGCAGGATGAACTAAGAAAAGAGCATACAAGAAAGTATATACAGTTTTAGAGGTACTTTTCACTGGTTTTGATGAGGTTTTAGGTGAGATTATATGATCGTAATTGCATAAGTGAAACTGCTTGCTTTAGTGGTATACAATTATCTAACATTTATTCTGTGTTTGGATAAGAGGTTATTTGAAATATTTATTTGAGATAATTATTGTAGCACTTTTTGTGATATAATATATGTGAAATAAAAAGGTGATTGAAAATTATGTGTATAATGCAAGTAAAACAAAATTCGAAATTTTTTTTTGAAAATCTTGTTATCCAAAAAATGAAAAAAAAAATGATTATGAGTGGACTAGTCTGTACTTGGAGCCTTGGACAGTTTTGTGCGCGTTTCTTACCGGAGCCATGGTACTCTTAAGTCTTATCTGTATCGGTCCAATTTTGTCGGATATCCCCGAAGGAAAGGACCCTTGGACGGCTAGGTGTCTCTCACTATCTGAAATCGAGCTATGATAGACGCCGGTACCAGCGGCCCGTTGGCGCTTGAGAACAGTGTGTGAAACGCCTCCGGTTCGATGTCGTACTACCTTTTTTTTTTTTTTTTTTGGTTAATTTCAGAAACCTCACCTCAGGGAGGTTTTCTGAGGTGAGGTTTCTGACAATTTTCCTGACCTCCTTTAATATTTAAAAAATTACACTAATCTCTCTTGAGATTTATGATTTGGCAACAAAATCAGTTCATTTCTAAAAAAATATGATTAAAAAATTACTTCCAAGAGAGATGAAAATTTTGTTCCTCAAATGCCCCTTATGCATTCCGGTCGAGGTGTATTAGCAAAAATAATTATCAATTACAAATAATTATCGATCAAGATGTATTGCAATCGTGATTGTCTCGAAAAATTTCATAATTTTCAACTAAAATTGTAACTTTTAAACATTAAACTGAGAACAACAGGCATTATTTACCTGATTTAGGGTATGCCTTTTGTGATTTTGCATGGAAAAGAACGCCCAAATTTGCATTTTTTTTCTACCTTCTTTCTTAGCCACTATCACGAAATTACTCTAATACAAAAGCCATTTCTTTAGTTTCTAAATCAAGAGGAAAAACCCTCAAGAAAATACTTGTTTTTCTATTTCTTTCCTCTGTACTTCCTTTATTTTACCCGAGCCTTTCCTATATACGATTGAAATGTGGTCATGTCAAGTTCTATCAATCACAAAATGAAGCTAATCGGTGCAGCAAAATGGCACCATTTTGTATTTTTCACATTACAGTCCATGCTATTAACAGATAATTCCATTAATTAGTGGATTTGTGCTATAATTACTTAATTCTCAAATTTTAGTTTCTAATCTTGGATAATGCATGTGTTGGGATAAACCAGTAATTTCATAGTAGGGGATGTCAGTAAATGAGCCCCTTATTTTTCCAAGCGAGGTTTGTGTAATTTTTCAAACCATAACATGAGGATTCTTAAATATCCTCCATTAATACAGCTTTTAATTTTCGCATCAGTAACGGAATTTGAATATATGACCTTTTATGAGAAATGTCCATCTCTTACCACTTTTATGTGTGTGCCCTGCTAATTGCTTTTGGCTATATAGAAAAGGTTTCTTGGTGACATTCTATAAATACTTTCTCAATTGTTGATCTTTAGTTTTTTTTTTTTTTTTTGTTGAAAACAATAGGAAAAACGTACCTTGTGAGAAAACATTTGAAATTGATAATCACTATCAAACCCCCGTACAAAAGAGCCTTTCGAATTGCCGAAAAGAAATTCTAGCAAACCAGCCACGCTGCTGTAAGATGACGTTCTGTAATAGATATTTCCTTCTTAGAATAAATCGTTAAAAATATCTTCTTTTTTTTTTTTTTTTTGTAAGCAAATTTATTGAAGCAAACATCAATTTGGCTACTACAGTCAAGCGAATCGACAAGCAGATTAGGTGGGCATCAAGGTGACTTTCATTCTTACTTTTCGGGTTCTGCCGCCGGAATTTTCACTTTTTTGGCCTCGGGAATTTCCACTTTTTTTTTTTGCCTCTGGAATTTGCACTTTTTAGTACTAAATTGATATCTAATGTATGTCACTTCTTTACCGCCCAAAAAAAAAAAAGTGAAAATCATGAAGCATGGTTCTACCAACTTAGTCAAATCTTTCTTATTTCCAAGCTAGGGGCAAAAAATCATTGGCTGCAACTACAGGGAAAAAATGGTTAAAAAACACATTGAATTGAAAGAGCTTTTGGAAACAAGAAGAAAATGAACCCTCAATAAAGAATTTCTTGGATTAAGAAATTTAAGAGTGAAACCAAAACCCTCTCCCATCCTACTCCCTCCGTCCCATTTTAATAGTTTTGTATTCCTTTTTCATCTGTTTCAAATTGTAGTCAACTTTTCAATTGAAAAATGTAGTTATATTTTAATTTTTCTAAAATACCCTTAACCTACCCCATTTAATGAGAGTTGATTTTTTTTTTACCATCAATTCAAATTCCGATAAGGTTGTACCATATTTAATATGAGGGTATTTTAGAAAAATAGTAATCTAAATTTATTTTTCCAACAAAGTTAACTACTTTTTCTTAAACTGTGTGAAAAAAAAAATAGAACTATCAAAGTGAAAAACTGTGTGAAAAAAGAAACAGGACTATCAAAGTGGGACGGAGGAGGAATATTTTAGAATAAAGTCTTGCAACCATAAGGTTGGCCTTTATGGTTTGTCGCTTTACTGATTGGTTCATTTATATCTTCGCCTTTGTTTCTTTCTTTCTGGATGTCTGGTCCATCTTTCTGGTAGATAACCTATACAATTCTTCATTGTGCTGTTTGAGCTTTACAAATATTCTTCCTCGCTTTTCGCCTTTTCGCACCCCAGCACTCCCAGCTCCTAAAATCTAAATCACATCAAATTTTCCAGTCCTGAAAATCCAGGGAAGATGACTGGCTTGAAGGAGTATATGGTGATGATACCATTCATGGCTCATGGCCATCTAACCCCTTTCTTAGATTTAGCCAAGAAAATTCAACAAAGAACTGGCTTCGCCATCACCCTGGTTAGCACCCCTCTTAATGTCAAGTACCTCGAGAATACTATATCAAAGGATTCATCCCAAGAATCCCGAATCAACTTAGAATCTCTTCCTTTCAACAGTGTTGAACATGGCTTGCCACCAAATACTGAGAACACTGGGGCCTTGTCCTTGGACCATATCATCAAACTCTTCCAGGGTGCAGCTAATCTTGAAGGCCCCTTTCGCCGTCTCATCGCAAAAATCATCGAAAAGGAGGGACATCCTCCGTTGTGCATAGTTTCTGATATTTTTGTAGGGTGGGCTACTGATGTAGCAAAGGATTTTGAAACTGTAAATGTAACTTTCACCACAGGTGGTGCCTATGGCACTGCTGCCTATGTTTCAATATGGCAGAACCTCCCTCATCGATCCTCCGGCAAAGATGAGTTCAGTCTTCCAGGTTTTCCTGATTCATGCCGGTTCCATATCACCCATCTCCATAGATATCTGCAAGCTGCAGATGGTACCGATGAATGGTCAAAGTTTTTTCAGCCGCAGATATCAAAATCTTTGGGATCTCTTGGATGGTTATGCAATACAGTGGAGGAAATTGAGCCTTTTGGCTTGGATGTGCTTAGGAAATACATAAAACTCCCTGTTTGGTGCATTGGACCCCTTCTTCCACCACAAATGCTTGAACAAGATTCTTCTTCAGAATCCAAAAGCATCAGTCAGCCCAGCGGGAGAGAAGCAGGTTTGCCTACTGAACAATGCCTGGAATGGCTGGACTCACATCCCGAGTGTTCTGTTCTTTACATCTCTTTTGGTTCCCAGAACACTATAAGTCCTTCTCAGATGATGGCATTAGCTATGGGGTTAGAGCACTCTGGGAAACCATTCATTTGGGCTATTAGGCCTCCTTTTGGCTTTGATCCTAAAGGTGAATTCAAGGCTGAGTGGTTACCAGAAGGTTTTGAAGAAAGAATGGCGCAAACAAATCAAGGATTGTTAGTGCATAAATGGGCACCCCAATTGGAGATTCTTCGTCACAAATCAACAGCAGCATTTTTGAGCCATTGTGGATGGAATTCAATCATGGAGAGTTTGAGTCAAGGTGTTCCCATGATTGGTTGGCCACTTGCAGCTGAACAAGGGTACAACTCAAAGTTGATAATGGAGGAAATGGGAGTTGGTGTTGAGTTAACTAGGGGATTGCAGAGTACTGTAGAGAAAGAGCATGTGGAGAGGGTAATAAATACTGTGATGGAGAAAGGAGGCAAAGGAGAGGAAATGAAAAGAAAGGCAGTTGAGATAAGAGGGTTGATAAGGGCTGCCGTAAGGGAAGATGAAGGACACAAAGGGTCTTCTTTGCAAGCCATAGATGATTTCATCTCTGTAGTTTTGTCCAAGAGAAAAGTTCTTACAGCATCTTAATAAATTTTAAGTTGCCCTGCCAATGAAGTTCACCTTTGGCTGTTGAGGAAATTGGATATGATTTAATCCTTCCTCCACTTTTATCTCAAATAAAGCTTATTGGAGCAATCTGATTCTTTGAAGTAATTTCTTATGAAGGATTATCTTCTTTCTTGGGCTAGAATTACCCTTTCATTTGATCAACCTTTGGCCTCTCAACCAACCAGCATAGTATACATCAAAATCAATGCAACCTTTCAAGCATCAACTCCTCAACACAGGAAACGTTAACAACGAAGTTTAACTTTTAAATATCGCAATCACATGGTACTTGATAATTGAAGTTTCCAATTAAGCACTAGTAAACTAGAAAATCCTGCTCGCACTACCTCCTTGTCAATTCATGTAAAGGCTAATATTAAATTTGCTGAAAATGAAGACTGTCCTCAACTTTTAGCATTAATCTTCTATACACTAACAGTGTATATACTTTTACTATTTAATGCATAACATACAATCCAAAATTTACATATATGTTACATATTCAATCGTGATAATATATATATTATCAGCGTACATAAGATTTACTCAAATTTTTATAGCTTTTAAAAATAGGAAAACGGTGTGATAATATATATACTATCAGCGTATATAAGATTTACTCAAATTTTTATGCCTTTTAAAAATAGGAAAACGGTGAATAAATTTTTGCTGTATTGATGAAAGAAGAGTGTTTTCAATAAAAGCTTAAACTGCTCCCACGCCCTTCATCTATACTAGCTGTATTTCTCATGAAGATTCAGAACAGTTTAGAAAGACTTCACTGGAATAATTAAATTCCAAAACAGTAATTAACAACTTAAAAAAAACTAATCTTCTTTTTCCAGGCCAGGAGAATTTTACACCTATGGTAATACGAGGATTCCTTGTTTGCTTTTTTTAATCCAAACTGGCACAAAAGATTACTGGCACTAAACTCACTTTTTTCATTTTCAGGAACCAATTATATGCCCAATCACTAAAATCTACTTTACTCATTTAGTACTCTTGGTTGGCAGAAGAGCTTAAATGGCTTCTGAGTCCAACAATACATTCCCCAGCTCCTGCACAACAGATCCTGCAGGTCACTTCAACTCAGCTCCACTTAAGTATGAAAAAGCCTGCTAATGCCCAAATCTCTTAGTTGAAATATTAGCATCTGCAAAGCTCCCTCTAGAGCTGTAATCCCAATAGGAATGACAGAAATCAACTCACATTTCTACTCTTGGCATTTTTGCATTTTGATTGGCCAAATGGAACTAATACCTCCATCCATCCACTTCCTTTCCCACCCAACATTTTTCCTTGATTCTAGCACCTGTGTCCATAAATTTTTTTTTTGGGGGGTTTCTTTTCTCCCTTGCTGGAAAATGAGCTTCATGGGCAAGTTAAAGATCACGAAAGTATTTCTCCAGTTTCATTCAGCTAATGCAAATGCTGGAAAATAAAAAAAATTAAAACCCATTTTACTGAAAGCAAGTTGCGAAAGCTTAATCATACAAGTTGACCTCCTCTGAACGCAAGAAACCAAATTATTCTACCATGACATTCTTACATAACAGTAACTAGCTGGTATTCCTTCTGGCACTGAAGCCATTACTACCATTAATGCCTGGTTTGTTAGAAAGCAACATAAAAGTGTAGTCATTATGTAACAAATCAGTCATAGATTAACAGATTAGTTATTAGTCCAAGAAGAGGGAGCAGAGCAAAGTTCAATTGTTTCTCTCTTTAGCAATTAGCTGAAGAATAGGTGTGCATGTCCTGAATCCTTGCTCATGCTGAAACAAATCTCCAATGGTCTCTAAAGAAAGAAAGAAAGTGGAAACCTATGTATATCTTGACAATTACAATTTTAGTTGCTTGCTTTTGACAGAGAACCAAGAGACCAAGGTACAACACATACTTCTAGATAAATGGCAGGTGACCTTTTGCTGAGCAACATTCGAAGGGCTCAAACAGCATGCGTATCTACAAACACTTCCAAAAATAGTTAGAGGAGGAACACATTCTTCTAGATAAATGGCGCAGATCACAAGTCTTAACAATATTAACTGAAGATCAAGCTTCTCCAGAAGGTAACGGTGGTTGAGTTGAATCAGTGCTCGTTGAATCGCCATCATAGCTCCAAAGTTCTCTCAACTCACCTCTCACCAAACCCAATATAACACAAAGTCCTGTGTTATAAGAAATCCAGTGAAGGCAACAAGATGGGGCAAATAATTAGTGGTAAATGAGGTTCACAAATACAATAAAAACAGATAGCACGGGGATAGCAGAAATTCATACCTAATGTGCAAGGAACAAGGTACAGGAGAGCAGGTTGACCATGTCCATCCATTAGATACAAGCCTAAGTAAGTAAAGAACAAGCCTGCAAAAATACATCACCATGTTAAACAAGAAATTGAGAACAGTATCTGATACAGTTTCCTATAAATCCAAGTAGAAGTCTAACTGGACAAGAATAAACATAACCGGAATTTGTAAAACCGATAAAAGGGCAGAACACAAGTTATGGGAAATAAATCACTATAAAGTATCCGTTCCTTCAGTGAAGAAACCACATAAGTTCATAAAAAAACTTTATTAGCTCTACGCTCATTTTGAGGGATTTGACCACTCTCTTTTGGAGTTCCGCTCCACTTACTAATTTTTAGTACTCTAATTGGTCTAAAGATCTTCCAGCTGATTCACGTACTAGAAGTTCAGCTTTATAGCACACATCCATATAAAGATGTTTCCTCCTTGGACTTGAAAGACTACATCTTAACTCTACCTAAAATATGTTGTATCTTGCAACATGATAGCCCTGTCTTCTTAAGAGCCTATGCTCCCATCTCTCTCCCGCTCGTCTATCTCTCTCTCTCTCTCTCTCTCTCTCTCTCTCTCTGTTGACTCAAGTTGCTTGGCTGTAGACTAATCAAAGTTTCTCTTCCTTGCAACACTCAACTGATCTTTGCAAGCACATTCACTACAAGACATCCAAAACCCTGCAAAAAATTCTCTTCCCTTGCTTGTAATTTGTCTTAGAATAGGCTTGCCAAGAATAAATGAAGGGAGTTCTTTTTTTTTTGGCAAGGAAAGAGAAGAGTATCCATGTTGCATTAAATGTAGTTGTTTTACAAAGATCATAGTGAAGGAAACAAAAGTCAATGCTACTAACCACATGCATAGCCAATGGCCAACCAAAGGAAGTATCCATGTCGACCAGTCTTCTTTTTGGCTTTATCAAATCTGCAGCAAAAAATCACACACACTACTTACCAAATAAACAAAAGAACATACAAGAGAAACAGGAGAACAGCTAAAAAAAACTAACCACTCTATAAAATAACTACGTTGCTGCAACAAAGGAATGAGAAGAAATAAAAACTTTTTACAATGAGAAAAATCTAACAAGCATACAAAGCCTAAGCCTAATCAATACTACTTGGTTATACATGTCTTCTTAAACAGCAAGTTATGTAAGGATTCGAGAACAGGTCCTGGTTGAGAAACGTTGCAATGTTAAATAAAATTTGACATTTTCTAGAAATATTAGCCAAATGAAAACACCAATGCAGCATACTGGAAAGGCATCACAACATACTACTATTCATAAGATTGTATGAAAACAAAAAGCTACCTATGTGCAAAGGAAACAAGCAAACCGGGGAAGAGTATGTCCCCAAAGCCAATCATGTTATAACCACCCCAAGGATCAAAAAATCGAGGAATTCTCAAGAGCATCGGGATTGATTCTCCGCCAGCCTTGTCACCTTGAGCAACCTACAAAGAACAAACAAATAAATGACATCTAAAATTTGAAAAAGCTCGAGAAATTGATTGCTAAACCAAAACTATTAAGATAAAAAATGACAAAACAGCCAAAAATACAGCAACAGTTTGGTTGGTATTCACGACTAATAAACCTAGAATACTTCAAAACCTGAAATTGTTAATGCAATAGTCACAGACACAAAGTAACCCCTCACATAATGGACGGTTTATCTTGAGCAAAATAACCAAGTTCTTGAATGATTCGAACATCTAAATTATCGTGAAGTGAAATCAACAAAGGAAAAGATGAAATCATCAATTAAGTTTTACAAAAGAAAAGAAGAGTTTTATGTCAAGCTTAAAAGTGAGTTCAAGGATCTATTAACTAAATGAATCCATCAAACCAACCATCTATGAGATGTATTGAGGAAAAGAAAGCAGAATAAGTGGAATACAATCCAAGTAGCTCTAGAAAATTGCAACGTTGTCGGAATTGCATATGAATTAAAGAGCATCAACAATCCAAAAACCTCCTTTCAAAATTAATAGAACTAAAATAACTAATAGCCTAAACCTTCCCAGTAATCCTGCAGAAAAATCACCTCTCATGCAACTGCCAAAGATGTTTACTGATCATTCAATAAAAGTTCCTAACAGAAGGGAATCAACAAATCACAAGCCAACCAAGACCCTATGCCCAAAGTTACAAATCAGTTGGAGCAGTTCTCCGGAAGAAGGGTTAAATATGAATTGAGTAGCAATCAACTTTATAACCACGCCAAGTTTAAAAAAGTTAATGATGTAAGGTAAAACATATTAGAAAACTAATATGGACACTAGCAAGAACATAACCTGCATTGATTCAATGTCAACATTAACATCTGAAAAGCTAATAAAATCATCAAAGGCAATATGCTTATTACATATATTGTACCCATGCTGAACTTTTCAAAATTTTGTTGGCACATCCTCTCAATCACACTATCGACTACTTCATAAGAGATCAGTGGCAAGTCATTCAAATACTCATCCTAAAGTATAGAAGGAAAAAAATGGACTAGGGAAGAAGACTAGAACAGAATTTAACTTGATGGAAGCAAAAACAGAGGCTCCAACCAAAGCTGAAAAACCTTAACCATCCATCTCTCCAGCCCATTGCTTGCAGGCTTTAAAAAGAATCAATTGGCCCATGTGGAAAAATTGGCCAGCATTTAGGGTAAAAGAGGGAAGGAACATGACAGAAAAAGGATGCTTTGTGATACACAATCTGATTTCAATTCTCTCATATTCCAAATGGTCAGGCCATACACTGCATAAATTACCCTCAACGAGAAATAAACTGTTTGTCTCTTCCTTTCATATATTTGCTCCTATTTGGGGTGGGTGACTACCAAAATCAATATACAAATGCGGGATCTAAGCTTTGAGTATAGACATTTATGGAGTTTAGAGGTTAAAGTACAATAAAAACATAGGAAGGGAACACAAAAGTAAATAATGTCAATCCACACACCATTTCCAATATTTTATTGCCTCTAAATTTAACTAGCAATACTTTTCACTGACTTTATAAGTTTAATGGTTAAGAAAAGTAAACTAGAAGAATTTAGTGAGATGCAAAAAGAATGTAGCTGATCTCTGCAATCAAAAATATTGTTCACCTTGACAACAAAGAAAAACATCTTTATAGGAAAAGAGAACGTACCGCTATCATAACGCTGTCATGGAAAATGTAAGGTGACAGGAACACCCAGAAGATGTCATAAAGAAAAGCGCAACATAGAAGCACAGTAGCAACCTAAATTAAAACAAAATTCTCATAAGCTGGGAAGGAAAAAGCACGGCATAAGCAAGCAAGTGTAGGAAGATATGGAGAGGTTGCATCTCTGGCCTCACAAACCTTTATATTAGGTAATTGTGCCAACTGCAAGACAGTTATCATCAAACAGATGCCCTGACAATAAAATTACAGACGGTCATCCTCAAAATTTAGAATGATTGCAGAAAAGGAAGAGAATGAAAGACAAAACTTTGCAACAGCCAGTTTTAGATGTTAGATCTTTTCAGAACAATACAAAAATGCAAAATGAAACTTTTTTCTTAAGCAAAATGGAACAAATTAACCTACATAATTAACTTTAATAAGAGTAACTGTAACAAGAATAAGATAGCCACATATAGATGGCTAAATCGAATACGAAGAGAACACAGTTCTTCAGGTTAATGCTAGAGCTCGCAGAGATATCCTGTCAACATTTAGAGTCCAAATAGAATAACAAAGATCACCTAGCCATACAACTTTCCCCAGAACAATGATATCTGAATTAGGACAGCAAAATCATGCAGTGCTTTATATTGGTAAGATAGCACCCCTTATGTTTAAGTTTCTTTAATCATACTTTAAACTGTAAATATGAAGAACTGCTAATTAAGAAAAAATTCCAAAAAAGACTCTAGGCTCATAAAACACAATAAAAGATTTTCTCATAGGTACGCAATGGAAAAAAAGTGAATTGCAGAAGAAGAGAAGAAAAGACCCAGCTCCGTCTAGGACTTTATCAAGCCATACTCAATGTGGCTGGAGGAAACCATGCTCAACAAAGTAGTAGTTTTAGCCCAACCACGTATTAGCCTCCAACCACAAGTTAGAAGAAAGGATAGACAAAGAGTACTGATTAAATAGAGTAAATTGTTTAGACGACGCTACAAGCTCTAGTAGTACCTCATCTTTCAGCAATTAAACTCCTAGACGCTCGGTATTCTTATAGGCTACAGACAAAAACAAGAAGTAAAAAAAATATATCGTATGTTTACGTAAATCCAAAATAAATAACCATAAGAACATCATCCCCACCTGCCACTGCATCAGCATGCGTGGCAAATAAAAAAAAGAGCTAAAACCGTAGTTCACATGAAAAAGGAAGTCAATATCATTCACCATCAGAACAAAAGAGAAGTCTCAAGAATACCATGCTGGTATCATGTTTCTTACACACTCCAAGAAATGCTAGTATATCTACTCCCGTGCAGCCAAGTACCATATCAAAACAGCAAGCAAACATTGCAAAATGGGCATGTAATAAACCAAGGAAGACTTAAGCCATACTTACAAGAATATCCTGGCCTATCCAGGAGTATGATGCCTTACGATTTGCAGCCCAGAAAATGGCAAAAGCCAAGCAAAATAGCAACACTACCAGAGAGAGAATGGAGACCTCTCCTAGAAGTGGCAAATTAACAATTTTCCTTCCACAATTTTTGCATTTGCTGCTCAATTAACAAGAAAATATAAATATTCAGAGTGCAAGAGGATTTATTAAGCACATAAAAACAATTGACAGGTTAGGATGAGGGAAAAAGAAAAGAGTAAGTGAACTGTACCTCAGAACAAGAGATACTATACAAGAATGCATTCCCTGCCAAAAAGTATTGCCCACGGAAAAGTACATATTAACGGAGTGAAGAGGCAAAAAGGTTGTTTAGAGTATTAACATTTTAGCATGAAGAGAAATATAGCAGAATCAAATGAATGGCCACACAAAATCATAAATCAAGTTGAAAGGAGTTGAACAATTCTTTAAATTGCAAGGCAAGCTTCACAAAGAAAAATAAACCTGTTGGCAGATACAAATAAGGGAACTCTATAAATACTAATATATTTAAATTTGTCACAAGAAACAGATTTGTCATCCCAAAGTATTTTTCACCTTAATAAAGTTTTAGATACACAATTGAATGCACTCATACAAAATAATGAGCAACCTTCCTACTTCTTCAAGCTACTAGAGGACCAAGAAAAAGAAAAAGTAGACATAGGAAATGGTAAGATCCATAATAAATGGATAAGTTACATCACACCAAACAGGTAGAAGAAAAAAGTGATCAGATTAAGATCAGATCAATCCAGGAACCTCTTCAGCAGGAGTAATGATGTAAAGCCTATTAATTTGTCAAATCATTTTGCTCAGTCTACCAGAAAATGAGTTATCGTTAATATTACAGATTGGTGTTATTCTCTTAGTTGTCCATTCAGGTTGATTGGATTAATACACACCAAAAAATGAAGAAACAGAAATAAGAAAATAAGCATTCTTAGATGGGGAATTTGATCAAATGAAGAAATGAATTTGATTTGTGACATCCTCTGCATTAGCTTAGGCTCAATCCTTGTTTTTTTCCCAAGTCTGTAAATCAGACGAAGCAGTTCAATGTTTTTACATCTTTCACCAGCATTTCATAAAAGAATTAAATGGCAAGGAACACCAAAATACCAAACTCAATACACGTAAGAGCAACTATGAGACAAACAGATCAATAATCTATTCGTTCTTACATTGTACTCTACAAAATTTCAGTGTGCAATATTCATTATTTTCCATTTTACACTATTTCTGCAGACAGAAAAAAAGCCTGGGTACCCCAAACATCTTTGGTCTCTAAACCTCGGGTTGAAAATCCATCAAAAGGAGAACCGGCAGGTGTTGGATGTCTACGTTTATCCACAATGATATTGAGTAAAGAGATAAAATTAAATACCTCAACCGCACCAAGACAGAAAAGTACGATCAGCACCCAGACAAACCAAGTTGACATAAATAAGTAAAGCAGCACCAGAAATGTGGACGCTGATATGACAAAAATAATAGCACTCTTAATATTAATGCTGATAATCTCCTTCTCTGTTTCTTCCTTGGCAGCATTTGATGATTCCTAGCAAGCATAGAAGAAAACTTAATCCAGGGATCTTTAAATCAAAATTGGAAGGTTGAGCACAGACATTTTGTGCACTGCCATTTACATAGAATGCCAAAACCCAATGAACAAGGAGAAAAAAAAATGCATGCTATGCAAAGGCATATCATGAACAATGGCTCTTTATAAAAAGAAGCAACTTTGCAGTGGCTATGTTCCTCAAAATATCACATGTTTTTGCTTAATTTGAACATCAAGTACACTGCTGATAAGAAGAAACTTTGGTTTTGATTCTTCACGTGATCAAGACTACATGAGAGCATTTATAATTCAATCTTCACAAAGTTGACTTAACTATGTTAAGATTGAACTTATCTTCCATAACTTGCATTCTATTGATACCAATAATGCATCCACATGCGAGTTACATATAGGGGTCAACTTGTTTTGGATTGAGCCTTTGCTTATTAACAACAGCTATTGAAAGTTCCCCTTCACATTAAACAGTTTAAAAAAACTTGCAAGCTTGGCTTCTTAATAAATGGTCCTTCTTGGAGTAGGAACCTAAAATATACATAATCATAGTTGTATAGACTAAAATGCAAAAGTAGGTATAATCACTTTGACAGAAGTCCACACTGAACAACCAGGGATTTAGCCCCTTTCTGCATCCCAAAAAGAAAAGATTAAGATGCCTGGATTACAGAAGCCAGAAGTTACAAGACATATGAATGGGCATCTAAACCATACCAAGTATAAAATAGTTTGGGAAAGATAGAATTTCCTATAGAAACCAGCCTGAATTAGCAGGAAAGTTTTAACTAAGCTTATTTTGCAAAAGGATTCCACCAGGCATCATTATAACAAAAGGACAAACAAATAAGATCCCAATAGTATTTACAAATAACTAGGTAATCATAATTAGGCTATCAAAGCCCCATAACAATTTGCATAGCATGAAAAGCCAAATCAAAATTGATGAATGCTAAGCAAGACAATTTAAAAATTTTAAGTACATGACCAACAAAAGCAAAATCTAAGTACTAGGAAATTCAGGGCTAGTTGAGGAGATCGCTTTTGTACCTTAGGTGACAATTCATTATAGCGTTCATCAGTTTGCTCAGATGCTGTAAACTCTGACCAAAGTGATGCGCAAACAAGTGTTCCAACAGCCATCAACCATAAGAATACCACAGAAAAGTCGACAATTGGGCGATTTGGTGAATATAACAAAATTTCCACTACAGTGAACAATGCAAAATCGTTATAACTGAAATCATCAATGTGAAGATATTAAGCACATCCATAGCACACAGAAAAATGAATAAAAGATCTGCAAAAAGAAGATGAACACATGTAGCAAATAAAGACGCATCAATTTTTTTTTTTTTTAAAGAAAGGAGACACAATGTATATACGTATATGTTTGCTGTGTGTACATGTGTGCATATACATGTTATTTTGAAATTATATATTTCAAAATGAAAAATTAGATTTTAACAAATAAAAATCTGCAGAAAGAAGAAGAAGACGTGCAGCAAATAAAGAAGCATCGATGTGAGATAAAAATGGAAAAAAAAAAAGAAAGAAAGACAGACACAGTATTTAAATATATGTTTGTGCATGTGTGTGTATGTGTATAAATGTTATTTCGAAAATATATATTTCAAGATGAAAATTAGGTTTTCTATTTCAGAAAAAAAAAGGCATATATCAAATATAATTGATAGGATAATATTATGACACATAAATTGCCAAGCCAACAAAAAGGGCAACACTCACATGGCAGTGAGTGATAATCACACTAATAAACCATGAAAGCAGCACAGAACAACTATTGGTAATTGAATATAATTACCAACTCAATCACAAGTTCTTGAAACTGTTCTGCTAATTATTACAGAATCATTACCAAACCCTGCATAATTATTACACCATGTCCATTCTTTTTTATTCCTTTTTCCATTCCCCTTTAAACTATGCCACCCACAAGTTTTCCATCTTGTCAATAGGATATTAGGTATGTTAAACATGCCAAATCTTGAACAAAATAAATAAAGTCAATGCTCACCACTATGTCCACCAGACATAGATTTTTTTAAAACCTCTCCTCCTGACTTTGAAATCATTACAACAGGGATTGTAATGTTTAAGTTAGTATCTTTTTCAGAACATCCCATCTCTATGAGATCTGCATAAAATCAGAGGAAGAAAAAGTGTCATTCTTGGGAAAGAACATGTGCTGCATAACCTATTAGTTTCAAAAATATGCATATGCTGAGAGAGAACAATATGCTCTTGTGTGTGTGTGAGAAGAGAAAATTCACTCATAATTGTCCAATGATCTGATATTAGAAAAGAATCAAGGTAATAACCTTCTGCATCATTTATTATCAAAAGTCCGGCAGCACCTTGTGCTTGTGCAACTTCAGCCTTGGTTGTAAAATCACAATCACCACGAAAGGCGAGCACAATGGAGCCTGACAACTACACAGATTACAACACAAACCAATTTGCAATGTAATTAAAACTCATAATGATATAGAAAACAATGGCTTCTCATAATCACATGAAAAAGACAGTGACTTCTTAAATTTATATGCAAAAAATACTCCACTAGTGTACAGTAGGTGTCCCTCATGCATGTCCTTTGCTAAGTGATTCTCATACATGAATTACTTTCTCAAATCTATTATCTATAATATGAAAAAAGGAACAAGATTAGTTTCTCATATTATCAAAAAAAAAAAAATAGATTTCCTAAATCTGTATCTTAAAACAAGACAAGACATTTATGAATTTTATACAATCACTAACCGAACTAAACGTTGAGTACTCAAGGTATCAATAGCTTGTCATCAGATGTTTACGATGAATATTAGAAAACCGAAAGGATACAAATCCTAAACTTCAGCATTACCTCACATGTTTCATTCAAGGTTTTCTCATGAACAAGCATGTATTTCAAAATTCACAATCCCTATTTCTCTTGGGCAATAATAAGCAAGAGAATTTTGTATAAAACAAATATACCTTGGAAGTGGAACTAGTACAGCCACTCAATGGATTAGAAACCACAGCAGGCAATTTGGAGCCTTTTTCAGCTTCAGTAGGCAACAAAGAACCAAATGAAGCACTTATCCCACTTAATGTTTCGTCTTCATCACCATTGACCCATGATTTGACCTTAACCTGTAAAATATGTGGGATTCAGTGTATTGCTGAAGCAATAACCTCATTGATAGTAAAATTTTATAACATGAATCTTATATGATGATTGCAATTCCATCTTCTCCGTGGCCGCTTATCTACTTATATGAGAGAAAAATTATATGGATGCTCCTCTGTGAATCATTAAACAGTTTTTCACTATTATCTGTAGATTATAACACCAAACAATAACAATCAACCAGATGGCACAAGAAAAAAAGTCGTTCTGAAACCAAAATTATATACTTATATATCACCAGAGATCTTAAAACCCAAAAGAACCAAAAAAAAAAAAAGAATAAACAACTTAACAAAAAATAGCTGCAATTTTGACAAAGATCAAGAGGCCCCAATTTTCTACTTTCCCTCTGCTAACTTCATCATCCCCAAACAAATCCAGCTTAATCCAATATAACACATTACTATTCTCAGTAGATTTATCTCACAGTTGATGTACTTTCTTTCCATATTACTCCGAACAGTTCTTATAAACACTCTGGGTCAATCAAATTGCAACTGTTTCCCAGAAATGAAGCATTTCAAAAATTAACCCAGCACAAAAGATTGTTTGCAGTTTGATATTCTGTGCAGATAGATCTCTTTGCTAGCAAAATCCAACACCGAGTCACTCACATTGCAGCCCAGAAATAAAGCATTTTGAAACTTAAGGTAGCACGAAACACTATTTACAGCTTATATCCCCTAAATATAAATTTCTTTACCGTCAAAATAAAATCCGGCAATAACAACCAACATTATGCCCTAACATATTCGTAGAAAACTTCACATCCATGTTGCTAATTCCTACCATCAAGGCCGAAATTAACAAATATACATACTTAAATCGTCTAGCCTTAATTAAGCCCACACATTTCCAGTCAGTGCAAAGCAATTGCTAAATTAAGCAAATTTATTTATTGATTTAAACAGAAACTAAAAAACCAAAATCTAGGAAGTAAAAACCATCAATATTGGGAATTCCACAGAAGTAAAACACAAATTCCACTAGCTGAATGAAGCGGAATAACAATACAGAATAATTAAAATAACCAACAATTTACAAGAATTGGTGAAAGAAAAGAAAAAACTTACCAACCGATAAGGGTTGTTGCAGGAGCTAGAATTCAAGGCGTTGGGGGATGGGCGTGAGATATCATCAGCTTCAGCAATTGACGAGCAAAAAAGAAGAACAACAAAACCTAATTGAAAAATTAAACCGAAAGAGGAAGAAAAAACTGAAGCCATGACAAACCCAATTGGTTATTATTCACAAAATTTTGGTTTTACTATAGTATTTACATGAATAACTATCGATTAAATCCCCAAAAAATTTTCTTTCCCTCCCTCTTTCTTTTTGGATTTGATCTTTTTTTTTGGAAATTGGGACTGGTTGGAGAGAAAGATGGGAGAAAAAATGGGGAAGAAAGGTAAAGGAAAAGAAAGGAATATAGAGAGAGAGACGTGGGAAAAAATACTGCTAAAGAAAATGACCCAAATTTGCGTTGGCTCATTTGATACAGAGAGAAGAGGGAGAGAGATAACTGTTGAAAGGGTAGTTGGAGCATTAAAATCGCCTTTACAAACTAACACTGGTTAACACGTTTCTTAATTTTTAATGTGAAACGTGTTTGTATTAACGCGTTTAATTATGTTTTTATTGGAAATACGTTTGTGAATAAAAGGAAAATGGGATAAAATGGCAAACAATTACTATTGCTATCTAACTATAATTTTAGGATTAATTACAATTTATTTCCTTGACGTATACCCTAATTCTCAGTTTTATCTCCTAATATATATATGTATATATTATATAAACATATATGTGTGTATAAATATATATATGCATATGTATATGTATATATCGTCACTTAATTCTCCACAGGACAAAATTATTTTCCTCTCTCTTTTCTTTATTTTTTCGAACTAGTTTTCTTTTTTCAAATCCTTATTCTTGAGCAACCAAAATATTCCTTTGTTCATTATTATATTCATCAAAGAATTAAAATTTAATTGAATTAAAATTGAATTATTAATTTTTTACATATAGAAATTTCTATATTAATTTGTGTCTCTGTTATTTGGCATAATCTACCCTAATTAATTTTAGGATTTCCATTCTCTTACTACACTAAGAAATAACATATGTTTTTCTTTTTTCTAATTAATGTTCTCCCCTTTTCAGTCTAAGAAATTAAAGGGAAATTTTTTATTTTATATCCTTATAATTGGACAATTTGAATAAATGACTCTTTTTTAACAATCACGTTTACATGCCGATTATTTGGACACTCTTTCGTTCCTTTTCCTCTGAAGAATTATTAGATCTTTTACTATTTTGATATGCAAATAAATATTAATATATATCCTAATAAATCAACTTCGCTCCTTTGATACTTTATCATCACACATTAGAGTGATCAAAATTTAGCCACGACTTAAGATTACTTGAGAAAAGAAAGAAATAAAAAGATTTAAAAAATTTAGCATAATAGAGGGGTAGTTTTGTCTAAGGATATTAAGTGAGAAAAAAATATAAGTTTAGGAGATAAACAGTAAATATGACTACGACTTAGGAGGAGGCGAGGAGCTTTGAGATTTACTGACATTGGGCCTTTGGTCCAGTGGTCATTCCAAGCCTTCTTAGCCTTGGTGGTGTGGGAGGTCAAGGGTTCGAACCTTACCTCCCACAAAAATTTGTCACAATATGTGACGGTTTTCATTGACCAGTTTCGATGGAGTTTCTATTCACATCGAGTCCCCTCCCTTTGCCCTCTAGAATAGGCTAGTTTAAGTTATAGGAATTCTATCGTGTCGACAAAAAAAAAAAAAAAAAAGAGGAGCTTTGAGATTTACCCACATGTTTGTCCTACGTGACAAAGGATTGATGTATATTCAAGAGTAACATATGAATTATACGGCAAATAAAAATTTGAAGTATCCATTTCAAAAAAATAAAATAAAATTTTGAAGTATCAAACTGCCCGACATAACTTGCTTCACATGTTCAAGGAAAGTATCAATTATAGAAAAGTGCCAACATATTTATCTAAAGTTCAACTCCAAGTTGATAAATAGAACGATTTTGTGGTGATTCTTAATGGTATATTTAGATTTGCCAGAGTGAAAGGTTTATTCAAAAGTTGTGTCTTAACTATGATATTCATTTGATTTTATTTTGCTAGGAAAAAGATTTAGGAAAGTTCTTTTTTGGCAGGAAAAAAAATTTAAGAGAGTTCAGCTCATGTCATCAATGCAAGTCAAGGCATGTCCTCAATATCATAAGTCACTTAAACGGTTTCATCCTAATCACTTATCAACACAGTTCTCACGTCGTCAGTAAAACTCAAATACAAGACCTTTGTTGAGGAAGTGGTTCAACCTTACCAGTCGAAT
The DNA here is from genome assembly GCF_003713205.1 of Coffea eugenioides. Classification (NCBI taxonomy): domain Eukaryota; kingdom Viridiplantae; phylum Streptophyta; class Magnoliopsida; order Gentianales; family Rubiaceae; genus Coffea; species Coffea eugenioides. Next base: position 17,595,331 of record NC_040037.1, read on the forward strand.
CAGTTTGTGTTGACATGATATTTATTTGATAGTAGAGTAACATATTTTTAAGAAAGTGTTAAAAAAACACACCATCCAAATCTAAATTTTTTCACACCATCCAAATTTAGTATTATTATGGGTATAAAGAATTTTTTCTAGCTATGGTCCTATTAATACCAAGTACCGATAAAAAGTTAGTTAAACCACGCTTAAATGTCATCATTAAGCAACTGTTGTTGTGAAACAAGTTTATTTAGGCACTAGTGAAATGAGAATCACGGTTTACATTTGGTTAAGCTTTTTGTTTAAAATGATCCTTCTCTTAAATATATGGTTTGCTAAAATTAGGAACTTCTTGTGAACAGCTAATTAACATTTATTTGGCATTCAAAGATAATATAAACATAAACATGAATAATCCTACCATGTTTAGACATATATAAAATATTAAAGAATTAATCCAGATTGATGACTTGAGTTGCTCTTTATATCATGCATTTTGAATATTTCATACATGCGAATATTAATTTTATGTCCCTTTTAATTAAGACATTCAACTTCTACACCATCCTCTGTTTATCGTTATTGACAAAATTGGAGTCTTCATTCTTAGATTTATTTTTGTGCAATAACAGTTTCCAATAGGTTTTCTGGTTGGACGTTACAAAAGAGGCAATTGCCTCTGATGGAGATCAATATCGAGGTCTTGCACAAAAATGTTAAGGACAGCAGGATAGGGTCGAAATCCTGGGATATGATCAGGATCAAGACCCCGGGACTACTTCCATACCTTAAGTCCACGGCAATTATTGTAGAGAAGAAAAGGCAGTAGATGAGGTGAGGATATTTAGGGGTAAAGGGCAATTATAATGGCAAGAAGGAAAAGATGCCTATTTCATTTGGGTTCAATCAACAGCTCCCTATTACTAGATCAGAGCCTCATAAGTTGAAGTATGTTCAATTCAAACCGATTCATGTAATATGTAGTATAATTGGTGTAATTTGTAAAGTTTTGTTCAATATTTTGAAACTCGGCTCGATAAGTGAATCGAATAAACTTTTGATTCATAATTCAACCGATTTGACTATTCAACCCTGATTCGGTGATTTTAAAAGTTTTAAGGCAAAAAATGTTTAGTTGGCTAGTTTTTTAGTAGTTTTGACTGGTTCAACTGGTTCAATTGGTTCTTGATCGAATTTGATCGATTCATTTGACATTTCGGGTTGAATATAAATTCAAACAAGTGGCACGGCCAGTTCGCCGGTTCAATTGTCAAATCGACTAGTTCGATCTGATTTTCAAAATATTGGTTTAAATGTAATCGTCAACTTAGTTGCATGAATTGACAAATTCAAGTTCACATTTAAATTGTAGGAATTAATACCGAAAGTTGAAAGAATTACACAAACCAATATGAACAAGACAAAAGTCAACTTGTGAGACTCTAATCCCCCTTAACATGTATGGTAAGAAGATATTATTAGATGTTATATCTATGTATCATCAACTTCCACTGTCTCCATGCTATCTCCATTCCTGATTTAATGTACCTAGTAGGTGGTACCGACATGTTTGTAGCACAGGTGCAGGGTAGATACATAACTTGCTATGGCATAAAATTTTTTTGTTTGGAGCTTTAGATTACTCAAAGTCAATACTTAATAATGGAGTCCGAAGGGCTGCAACTACAAAGAAATGTAATATTCAAGTTAATATGGAATTAAGGTTTTTCAGTTAACTTAAACAATCCAAAACGTATCTTGTACTACAAATTTTCTGCAGTTCCCTCAATATACACACTAGAAACACGAGTAAATCTTTATGAAGATAAGACATTCCAGTAATATGTTGCATTGATACTAAAACAAAATTGAACAGAATAGATGCACATCAAAACTGTGAAGCAAAAGATGTTACAAATATGATAAGATGAAATTGGAAAAAACCAAAAAAGCAAATACTAGAATACATTGAGGTTGAAGAACCATATAAAACTTCAGGAATTGAAATAAAATACATGTAACTTAAGATCCATTTAGCTGTCCAAGTGTAATGGAAGGTGGTATGCTCTTCGAAGGAAGTCCCTTAGCTGATAGCTGGGTGATGACTTCCTGCATGGACAACCTTAATTTAGGATTGGAGTTTATGCATGATAGTGCTAGTTTAGCAACCAAGACCACTTGGCCTAGTTCTTGCTGAACAGGAAGTGGTAATCTTGGGTCCAAAACATCTTGCAACATCATGTTGTTGGAAGCTGATGATGATGATGAAATTTCTAATGAGGAAATGAGGTCACCAGGATGCTTCCCCATCATCACTTCTAAAGCTACCACTCCAAAGCTATAAACATCACATTTTTCAGTTACTTCCATAGTGTAAGCAAGTTCTGCAATCAGTTATGAGAAAAAGAAACATGAAAATGAAGAATAAGAAGAAGAAGAAAAGCGGAAAATGAGAAAACCAAACATTTCGCATCAACTGTGAAAACATGAAGAAAATTGGTTATGGTTATTGAGCTAAATTCTGAATTGACCGAAAGGTAAGTAGGTCACCAATATCTTCTAAACCACAGATTGCAATAATGAAAAAACATGAATTTGGATGTTATGATGTTAGTACTAGTGAAATGGCACCAGTGAACATACCTGGAGGAGCATATCCATAAGTTCCAGCAAATGAAGACCAATTAGATGAGTTTGGCCTTAAAAGCTTTGCAGTCCCAAAATCAGATATATGAGCCTCATAATCAGAGTTCAACAAGATATTCTTGCTTGATATATCTCTATGAACTATAGGAGGTGAACAATTATGATGCATATAAGACAATGCATTTGCAACATCTTTCACAGCATTTATCCTCTTGATCCACTCAAACTCCATTGCTTTTTCATCTTCACTTAGTGTGTGCAGCAAGCTTCCTCCCTCGAAGAATTCATAAACCAAGAAAGAGTGGCGTGGATGTGAACAATATCCATGAAGTTTCACAATACTGCGATGTCGTATTTCTGTCAGTGCTCGAATTTCATTTTCAAATCCTTTTGCAGTGCCTGATACTCCACTTTCTGTTGCATGAAGTCTCTTCACAGCAAAGACTTGACCATTAGGCAATTGAGCTCGAAAAACACTTCCACATCCTCCCTCTCCAATGCAATGGTTTGGGTGAAAATTCTCGGTTGCTTCGATGATGTTTTCATAGGCGAACTTCCCATCAAAGCTCCAAATGGCAAACAAGTTTTCAGGTAATGTAGAACTTCCAGGCTGAGCAGTACTTCTTGTACGTGGTCGTATAATCAAGAAAATCCCAATACTGATCATTAGAAGAAATATGGTTGCTAAAACAGGAAGAACAATTAGAACAATGATTCTTTCTGTTTTGCTTTTGTTAGCCTTATTTCTCAACGATGAGTTGCAGGAATTCAAGCCAACAACATTGCCACACAGAGCTTTATTATTTCTCAAAGCATCAACTTTTGAAATGCACTTATGTTGGGGAGAGGGCCCTCCAATTGGTTGTATGATATATCCACAGAAAGCAAACTGAAGCATGTACTAAAGCTCTTAGGAATGGACCCTGATATGTTATTATGTGATAGATTCATGTTCTCAAAGCTTTTCAGGCTTCCAAGGTTCTGTGGTATATCACCAACCAACATATTTTGGCTCAGATCAAGAGTCTCCAATACATTCAAGTTTCCTATTTCAGAAGGAATACTTCCAGTGAGTACATTTTGGCTCAAGTCCAACTTCCGTAATTGTGCACACTCTCCTATTTGTTCTGGAATCGGACCGCTAAGATCATTTCCAGACAAACTCAGAATTTGGAGTTGGGACAACTTGCCTATTTCTGGTGGTACATTACCTGAAAATTTGTTGTTGTGCAAATCAAGGTAGAGTAACGAAGTCAAACTACCAAAACTTATTGGAATCCTCCCAGATAATTGATTGGAAGAGAGTTGAATTCGACCCAGTTGGATTGCCTTTCCAAGCTCAGGCGGTAGTGAACCAGAAACGTTGTTGTTGTTGATCAAGAAATTTGTCAATTTATAGCATTGTCCCCATTTTGTGGACAACTCACCACAGAACTTATTGTAACTTAAATCAATATACGACAAGTTTGGATACACACCGAAACCTTCAGATAAGTTTCCTGATATTTGGTTCAATGCAAGGAAAAGAACTTGTAGGCTTGAGCAATTTTTCAAGCTTCATGGGATGTCACCAAAAAAATTATTTTCGAACATTACTAAGTCTGTGAGTGATTGACTGGCGCAAATGTTTTCCGGCAACTGGCCAGTGAGATGGTTTCTGCTCAGGTACAGCCTTTTCAAGTATGTAATGTTACTAATTGCTGATGGAATGGTGCCAGTGAGCTCATTTGCATACAATGTCAACTCAACTAAGGACTTGAGTTCTCCTAATTCAGATGTGATGGAGCCAGATAGTTGATTTCTACTCAGCCACAAAATATTTAGTTTAGTCAAGTTTCCCAGTGAAGAAGGAATGTGGCCTGATAGATTGTTTTCCGAAAGATACAAAAGGGCTAAATTTCTCAAATTCCCAAGGGATTCTGGAATTACGTTGGTCAGATTGTTCTTTTGCAAGGCAATCTCTCGGAGAGAGGTTAACATGCCGATCTCTTTTGGGATGGAACCCGAAAGCCTGTTCTCGTAAAGATACAAGCGTTCCAAGTTAACCAAATTCTTGACAGAAACAGGGATGGAACCACTAAGATCATTACCCCGCAATGAGATTTGAACAAGGGATCTTAATTTCCCAATCTCTCGAGGGATGGATCCATTGATATGGTTGCTATGCATATCAAGGTATTGAAGATTTGTCAGCTGACCTATTTCAAGTGGAAGTGTTCCATAGAAAGCATTGCTGGAAAGATCAAGAAATTCGAGTCGAGAAAGGAAACACATGTTTGATGGAATGGTACCATAAAGTGAATTGTTAGAAAGGTAGATGCCAATGAGATGAGGCATGGCTGAGAAATTTAGATCATGAAGTGTACCTTTTAAACCAAAATGTGTGAGGTTAATTTGCACGATGTTTCTGGCCTTGTTGCATCCAATTCCATCCCACTTGCATGGAGTGTCTGAATTCCAGGATGACAAGATTGCTTGGCTTTTGTTATCAAGACTGGTTTTCCATGTTAAAAGGGCGCTGAGCTCTCTTTTAGAAGCATTCATTTGGGAACTGGACAGTGCTGCTAGTTGAAGAATGGTGAAGCATAAGAACATAACATGCAGAGAGAAAATATTGCAGGAACTAAGTAGCTCATACATTTGGGATCTCATTGTCACTGGTGAATAGATTTAGGAAAGATGTACAAGTGTTGTTAAGGCCTTGGAGGGTTTTTCTTAGACATGGGAGTATTTATAGATCCCAAGACTTGCTTTGGTGCATGAAGTAGCCTGGTAATTAACGTACTGCCATCGAAAGCATTCGAAATTAAGTTGCTTAAGTATAAATGTGTCTTTTAAACCATTATGACCACATGGTATATATTACATTATCCATTGAGCTAATCTTACATATACTGATATTGTATATAATATCACGACTGAATACATGACAACATAGAAAATTTAGATTTCAAATTTAAATTTAAATTAATTATCATGCATTCAGCAACAATAATGTATATACTGCAAGTGTACAAGAGATTTATTCTTACTCGTTTTAAAGCACAAGTGTATTACTATATTCATAGGGAATTTTCATGAAAATAATGCAACAATGTGTATTCAGGCCTAGTCAAGATATATGCTCAAAATTTCCTACTTTTGAGTTTTTTTTCTCCCTTGAAAACGGTGTTCCATGGCCCAAGTCATGGAATTCCTTGTTTGCTATGAAGATCTTGGTGGTTGACTGAGATTTTGAGAGTGACTGTTTGAAGAGTAGTTAAGGTGGCGTTTGGTAAAAGGGTTTGGGAATAGAAAATTGGAATAAACCCCATAATTCATGTTTGGTTCACTATTATCGGAATTGAAATTTTGGAATGATGTCTCAAAATTTAGCATTCCACCATTCCTTAGTAAGTTGATGGGTTTTGTCCAAAACCCAAGTGTGATTCCCAAATCTTATAATTACATAATATTTAGTATAATTAATATTTATATATATTATATATTTATATTCATATTTATATTATAATATATACATATATATATAATATATTATAATTATAATATTTTATTATAATATTAGTATATTATATAAATATATATTATAATTATTTAGTTAAATATAATTATAATTATATAATATATATTATAAATTTATTAATATTATATAATAATATATTTATAATATATATGTATATTTGTAAATGTATATTATATGTGCATATAATTATAATATATACAAGTATATAATATTAATAAATTATATAATTATATTTATATTTATTATTTTAAATATAATAATATATAATAATAGCTATATTTAATATGTAATATACATTATATTTATATAAAATATTACTATAATTAATATTTATATATTATATAATTATAATTATATATTTATATTGTAACATTTGTATAATTATAATTAATTATATATATAATATTTAATTTAATTAGTTACAAACTTATAATAATGATATGATTATATTATATTATTATATATTATAATTATTTAGTTAAATATAATTATATTTATATAATATATATTATATAATAATATATTTATAATATATATATGTATATTTATAAATGTATATTATATGTTCATATAATTATAATATATACATGTATATAATATTAATAAATTTTATTATTACTATTATTATTTTAAATTTAATAATAACTATATTTACTATGTAATATATATTATATTTATATAAAATATTAGTATAATAATATTTGTTTATATTATATAATTATATATTTAATTATATATAATATTTAATTTAATTAGTTACAAACTTGTAATAATAATATTATTAGTTATATGTATTATATAATATATATTAATCTCTGTAATATAATTGATATTATTAATTATACTAATAATTATACATGTTTAGTAATATAAATTATTAATTAGTTATACTAAATTTACTAATACATTTATACTAATATATTTAATTAGTGAAAATTTCTTATATCCCATTTACAAAGAGCCAACGAACCAAACATCAACTATAGTAATGATACACATTCCTGGCATTGAACCAAACAAATGTATTGTAATGATTGATTCCATTTCAAATCTAGGATGAATGATTTCGAATCCGAATCCGATCCCAACATGCGTACCAAACGCCACCTAAATGTACCAAACAACAGTCACCTTCAAAACAATAGTTGATTTATTTTTTTATTTTGTTGTTAGATCTAAATTTATTTTACGTCTGGTTGTCAGATGTGAAATTTTTTTGGATTTTGAATTAATTTCGACAGATCTCATAATCATTATTGGAGTTCCAAACAGCTGATTAGCATATTTACCAATTACAACATGTACAGAAGGAAGTTGCAGTGATTTATCTATTCAAAGACAATTAAGAAATTTCTTGCAATTTTCAAATTTGTTGAAAAATTTTTAGATCTATTATATCTGTTAAATTGCAAATATGTAATTTATAGTGCATGTTTAACCTATCATTAGGACAATGATGTAAATCAAATCGTGTTGTACAATTTCTATGATGTAAATCAAATCCGTAAATGAAATTTTCTTTTGTGAAAAAATCTATTTAAAAAAATTGAATATGCTAAACTTCCATAATTCATCTGTCAAACTTCTTCATGAAAGCTAACTCTACTAGTTTAGAACACGAATTTTTCATCAGAGTAATTGTTCACATTTTCAAAACTTGTAAAAATCAATAACATGGTCGAAGTCCAAAACTTCAAGTTTAATGAAAATAAATGTTGAATACTAGAAAAAAAATATAAGGACTTAATAGGAGTTCCTGATATAAAGGGGAATTTTTATGTCATATGTCAATTGGAAGTTTTATGCTCAATATTCGCATACTCTTTCATGTTTAATTGGCACTGTCCATCCATCTTCAGACTTTTACGACTGGGATATTTTTCCTCTTTTTTTATATTTGTGCGCCACACTCTAATTTAGAGTGTTTAGACGGGAGATTATTTGAAATATTATTCAAAATAAATTTTGATCAAATAATGACTATCCAAACACATTTTATAATTCCTCTTTAATATCACAGATCAAATTAATGAAAGTTGTTTTTTTGGTCAATCATCAAATATCTACTCTACATTTACTTCTATTCTAACTTATTCTAAGGGGAGGTCCCAATTGGACCTATAGGATAATTAACGGAATTGAATTACTATCAGATCAAACGGATACGTAATCTACTTTTACTTTGACTTATTTTAGGGGGAAGAGTCCAACTAAACCTACAGGAAAACTGACGGGGACTGAACCATTATCAGATTAAACGGACGCATAACACACTCATATAAACTTTTAAAAAATCACATATAATGACAAGTCATATATATTAATAAATGATAGAAGATAATGTTTGAACATTGATCTCCCACCCAACTTTGGCGGTGGTTAGATCAATGAAAGTTCAGTTGATAGGTAAGCGGCAAGGACATCCTGACTTCCAACAAGCTGATTTGACACCGGAGACTTGACCTCTAGCTTTAGTACTCACGTTTGCGTCTCGAGTGCTGAGCAAGCTGGGTGCGTTCCCGTGCACGTTGGGAAGCAATCATGTTTGCTGGTTGAGCTAATGGGAAAATGCCATTTTGATCTCTCATATTTGGGGTCTTGAAAATTCAGTTCCTTATCTATTACTGTGATTATATTAATCTTTTTTTTTATTTAAAAAAACTTTTAATATAAAATGTCTTTTATTTTTTATTAAAAAATAATGTAAGATTTTCAACAGAAAATTGAAAATTTCTAACAGAGTACAATACATTCACACGATTGAAAATGACCATTTTGATCTATCATTCTTTCAACAATTTAGACCCTCATTTTCACAAAATAAATTTAACATAGAACTTTTTTTTATAAAAAATTAGAAAATCCTAATGAAGCTGGTTTCATGCACTATAAGTCTACCTTTGAAATGGGAAGGGTTGAGTTGAGTGATATTGATAAAGGAATTGTAAGTAAGAGGAGGTCCTAAGTTCAAGACCTCTTACTTAAAAAAAATTTACTTTTAAAATAAAAAAAAGAGCAGAATTAAAAAAAAAAAAAAAAAAAGCACATGCACCAGTAGGTATGCGGTGACATATAAGGAATAAAATTGAACATGACTCTAATAATAATGAAGTAAAATGGTTATTTTTAATAGTGCGTGCACTGGGCTAACTTAGTTAGCAATTTTTAGTTTTCTAGTAGAGGATCTAGATCGCGTTTGTTTAAAAAAAAAGAGTAGAGGATCTAGATTGGCTTTTTATAGTAAAGATAAGAGACTAAAATGGTTACGTTGATAGGTAAGGGACTAAATAGACCAAAATTCCAAAAATAAGGATCAAAATGACCATTTCTCCTCTTATACATATGCTATTGGGGTCAAATTATCCATTGAGCCCCTACAAGGACCAAAACGAATAATAAAAAGCATAGTTGGATGCATGTTATTTAGTTTTAATTTGAATTTGAATTTTGTTTTTTCTATTTATTTTTGATGTTTTCTTTTCTTTTTTTTTTCAAGGTAATTATTTTAACAAAATGTTATCTAATACTAATGCCACAAGTACAATTTGTTTATTTTTTATATTTATAGAATCAAAAGTAGTTTAAGAATATACTTAATTATTAGGGTATAACATGATGAAAGAAAGGAATTTGTTTAAGATGGGACAAATTTTCATAGGGAAGTGCAAGAATATATGATAATTAAATATAATTTTTAGGAAATTTAAGAGTTTTTCTAAGTTGATGAGTGTGTCATTGCATACCTTTCATCAATGAAAATTTGTTGTCCTTTACTTTCATTTAGGGTCTGTTTGGTACGAAGTAAAATATTTTCTTCGGAAAAAGTCTTCCATGGAAAATCTTTGACAGGAAAATAGTTTCTTTTCTCTATTATTTTCTGGTGTTTGGATACTTATTTACAAAAACACCCAAGCTCGTCGTAATGACTGAGCCCATGTTACTGTGATTAACTTATTCCTCTTAGCATCCTTGTCGGCTCTTCTGCTATCATCATCTTCATCTATTTTCCCACATTTACATCTGTTGAAGAAACCAAAACCACGCATAGACATACTGATCATCACCACCAACCTTCACCCAAATATAGACAACTTGAACAGTCCTTTGGATCTAGATTAGTTAATTTCCCGAGATTTGAGTTTGTCAAAATTTTTTTGCCTTAGCATATATCTGTGTGTGAGAGAGACAAATAGAGGACAACGAAGAGGGTGCATGCGTAGGAGGAGGAGGAGGAAGCATGGCGATGTGATCGTTTGACTTCGATGTTTCCATTTCTTTAAGATAGGGAAAATAACTTCAGTTTCTTTTTTGCGGAAGTTATTTTACGCCATCGAGCGTAAAATCTTTTTTAAAAGAAAATATTTTCCTATGTTATAATTAAACCAAACACTTGAAAATTAGGAAAACATTTTCCAGAAAATGTTTTCAGTCCTAACAAACAAACCCTTAAAATAACACATTTTCATAGAGATTGACACTAAAATTGATACTATTTTTCTTTTTATCCTTTTCTTTTGAAATAACTCTTTTTTAACGACAAAAATTTTATTATTTTGATTTGAAATTATGCACGGGCCAGAATTCTAGTATGAGACAATTGAAAGCGTTAATTGTAGAGGGCCCTAAAATCTAGGAGTTTTGGTGCAATCACAAATCATATTTAGTGTATAGCTACTTTTTAATACTACATATATCCTTTTTTTCCTTTTTTTTTGGCCACGGACTTAATTAATTTTCAGTTACAGCCCAAGTCGATAGTACCTGTTTTTGGGACGTCCAGCATCAAAAGTTACTGAATGGAAAGATAATCTAATTTCATTAAGTGATTTATTATATAATAAAGAAATAAAAGATCTTGAAATTTCCTTAAAAAAATACTATTGAGATTCAGAAGAACTTTGTCGTCGGCCCGGGGCCGGGGGTCATTGAATACTTGTCCCCATTGGAAATCTGAAATAGTTCAGGGTCATTGAATAGTTGTCCACATTGGAAATCTGAGATAGGATTGACTACCGAATTCTAAGGAACCGGAGTTAGGGTAAAAGATTTTTGAAGCATTAATCAGGGATGGAAACAATTCCTAATTTTCCAAGATATAGATGGCAATTATGTAACGACCGAAAATTTTTCCAAGAGACTTGACCACGAGATTCCTTGAAATTAATGACAGAAAAACCACTTCATTTGATATGGTGAAGATGATGAACTCGGACAGAGGTTTTTTAATATTTTAGGGTTTTTTCCGTTGAAAATTTGTGATTTTGGTTAAAGAGTTTTTATTTTTCTTGGTTTTGGTTATATTGGTTAAAGAGATTAAATTTCTTTGTCCGGTTAATCGATTAATTAACTTAATATAGTCTGAGTTGAGTTGTTTGAGGGTTTGGTTTATTAAGGGACACTTGGCGAGATTTTAAGGAGTGGGACAGGATGTGGTACAGAAGATCCGTTGCGATTGAATAGTTGTCCACATTGGAAATCTGAGATAGGATTGACTACCGAATTCTAAGGAACCGGAGTTAGGGTAAAAGATTTTTGAAGCATTAATCAGGGATGGAAACAATTCCTAATTTTCCAAGATATAGATGGCAATTATGTAACGACCGAAAATTTTTCCAAGAGACTTGACCACGAGATTCCTTGAAATTAATGACAGAAAAACCACTTCATTTGATATGGTGAAGATGATGAACTCGGACAGAGGTTTTTTAATATTTTAGGGTTTTTTCCGTTGAAAATTTGTGATTTTGGTTAAAGAGTTTTTATTTTTCTTGGTTTTGGTTATATTGGTTAAAGAGATTAAATTTCTTTGTCCGGTTAATCGATTAATTAACTTAATATGGTCTGAGTTGAGTTGTTTGAGGGTTTGGTTTATTAAGGGACACTTGGCGAGATTTTAAGGAGTGGGACAGGATGTGGTACAGAAGATCCGTTGCGATTGAATAGTTGTCCACATTGGAAATCTGAGATAGGATTGACTACCGAATTCTAAGGAACCGGAGTTAGGGTAAAAGATTTTTGAAGCATTAATCAGGGATGGAAACAATTCCTAATTTTCCAAGATATAGATGGCAATTATGTAACGACCGAAAATTTTTCCAAGAGACTTGACCACGAGATTCCTTGAAATTAATGACAGAAAAACCACTTCATTTGATATCAAAGAACCAGGAACTAGTGACTGACCAATTTATTAGATCTGTCTGACGGGTGCCTGTGCACTCGTCAAAATATATTTAAGGTGTCATGTTTTTTGAAATGTAAAATTAATTAGAAAAAATAAATAAATACAAAGAAAGATATATAGATATAAGGGAGAGAGTAATAATTGTTAATATATATATATATATATATATATATATATATATATACATAGTAAGTTAGGTAAATGTTAGGCGCATCAATGAATGCCCATAGGTACCCGCTAGAAAATCCATTTATTTATTCAATATAGCGCATCACTCGGTAATGTAAATTTTGACAAACTTATGAGATTAAGATTAAAAAAGGACAAATAAAGAAAGAAAAGAAAGGAGCTCCAGAATCTAACAATCTACTTACTTATTTGACAAAGATATGATATCAAACTGGAAAATTCACCCTTAGCAAAGCCCACATCAACTAATCTCAAGTCTCCAACAATGTTTTATACTCTCCTAAAATTAAATGATATTGTCACAGTTACAATTTTAACGCCACAACAAAAATGATGTAATTTTCCCTTCCAAGTTAATTTGTCATAATGTACGATTTAACTCAAGAAGGGCAATTTTGAGCTCTGGCATATAATACCAGCCCTCTTGAAATCCTTTTGTATTCAGTTAAATTCTGCAGGAGGAACTCAATAAATTCTAAGTAGCAAAAATTTAAAAGCTTGTTGTATGAAAATGTGTTGACCTTACCCCATTCAGAATAATCTCATCATCTTTTTTTCCTTGGTAATATTAAATTTAAAAATACACGCTATTTTTTCTAGCATGTTTGTCTATTCCTTTGAATTGACAAGAATGCAATAATAAAAAAATATAACTATATTCTTAAAAAAAGAAGAAGAAGAAGCCATTCCTTAAGTGCCATGATAAAGGTTAATGCTTTAAGATTTTGCTGGCGCACAAATCTTGCACCGAGAGAGAGAGAGAGAAGGAAGGAGATATTGGGGTTGAAGCTAGTGACACTCCAATGCTCAAGTCAATAAACTGTTCCTTTTAGAAAGAGGAAGCAGTTGACAGCATAACATAGAGAGTTTGCTTTATGTGCTTATGTTGTTGGTACTCGAGGTTAATTCCTATTAAGTGATAAGAATTTATTAGTGAAAAAATTGCATTTAAAAAAATACTTAAAAAGGAAGAAACAGAAGAAACTAAAAGGAAAATTGGAGCCAAACCTAGGACCACCTATGACCTAACCTTTTAGTAATAGTATACTAATAGATATTATGAGTTTATCTTGACAATTTTGCTCTTATTAGGTGGCCCCTTTTGCTATGTATCATGATATTAATGGCTGTCATGTTTGTTTATATATCATCATGCCAGAATTGTCTTAAAAGCAGCTGCATCTAGAAGGAGTTGCATGAGAGGAAAAAACCAACCATATGAAGAATAGAATTTTTTGCCTTGCGGGGTTAGAAAATAGATGTGATAAAGGAAGGGTGAGGTCCAAGGCAATGAATTTCTTGGAGCAATTAATGAATGATGCTACAAGAAAATAAACCCAAGGCATGGAATTCTTGGTACGATGTAAAGATGATGGTTGCATGGCTGAGGTTTTGGAAGTGACAGTTTGAAGACTAGTTACCAAACAATAGTCACCTTGGAAACAATAATTGACTCATGTGATTTTGATTCTTAATCTAGCAAACTTCTTTATTAAAGCTAATTCTACTTGTTTAGAAAATAACCATTGAAATTTTACTTTAACCCAAAAAAAAAAAAACATTGATATTTTACAAATTTCTAAAACACCGTTTATGAAAAATATAAGGACATAATGGGAGTTGCTGATACTAAAATTAAAGGGAATTCATATGCCTTACTTTCTAGGTGAACAATTGGGGGCTCATTTGGTGAAACAATAATGTTGTCATCTCCATGTTTGCTCACATAAATTTTTATTTCCATTATGCAGCTGTTTCTTGGGATAAAATTTCTAAAAGGAGAATTGGAGGATGCTGGTGGAGTAGGGGATCCCTACCGAAATTTTGATATAGCATGTAGAGGTCCAGGAATGTACTGTAGGGAGGAATGTAATAATGATGATAAGAGGATTTGTGTGTAACCTGATTTCCTGATATTAATAAAATTTACCATTTTTGTTAAAAAAAACAAAGTTGTTGAATGTCCCTTTTTTTTCTTTTTCTTTTTATTTTTGGCCTGCAATTGCTTCGTTTATGGCCTATTCACAAAGGCATTGAATGATGTAATCATGTTTAGAGAGAAATCAAAGGACGGCTACTGGAATGATTATGTTTATGTGATTATTGAGTTGTGTATGGTAAACCAGTACTGGATTAATCCTATCGATTTAAATGGTGACTCTAAACTTCGACATATGGTGGCCCGCACCGGCAATGACTAAACTGATGGGCCTAAGGGTGGCAATCGGGTCAGAAACGGGTTAGCAGGTCGGGTTGAGACTTGGGTATAACGGAAAATCGGCAGACTCGAACATGAACCGCCAACCTGAAATGGGTCAGGTGAACCCGAAAATTTCAGGTTAGCGGGTTAACCCGAATGACCCGAAATATAATTTTAATTTATTAATTTATCACTGTAATTTCTAATAAAACCAATTTCGCACAAGACTAATTACATAATCAAGTAATAAAAATTTAAATAAAATAATTCCAAACCAAATCTAAAATAAATTAAAATACCGTAAAAGTGTTTTATCCCAAACCAAATTTAAAATAAATTAAAACAGTATAAAAGTAAAAAATAATGTAATGCATTATTTGTCCAAATATAATAATTTCAACTTCACACAAGTTAAATAAATTCATGTAAGATTAAGTGATTAATGCTTTTGAAAAAAAAAACTTAGTTTAGTTAGATAAAATAATTTTTATATTTATTAAATTATTTTTAATTTGTCAACGGGTTATCGGGTCACCCACGGGTTGACCCGAATTCAACCCATTTTCTTTTCGGGTTCATCGAATTCTACCCGATTCTGACCCGAATTCGCGAAACCTCAACCCAAACCCATTAATTTTGTGTTAGATTCGTGTCGTGTTTCAAATCGTGTCGGAAATTATCACCCTAACAGATGCCATACATAATAAAAAGGCATACAGTAAAAGGGCAGAATTAATGTCTGACACGCAATGACACAATCAGCGCTACAGAGTGACTGCAACGATTCTGCTGATCAAACTCAAAAAAGACTGGTCTAGGCTGACATAAAAAACCCACATCCTGAAACATACAGGAAAATGACCTAAATGTCATACAGCTTGACTTCTTGAGCTCAATTTTCCTATTATGAAGGTCCAGCATGGCACCTATTGCTGCTGAAGCTCTTTTCTGGTCATTGATCGTAAAATTTGTATAGTTCTTAATTCCCAGAACTAGGAGTGCAAATCCGTCAAGTTTGAGCAGCTCACGAGTTTGCTCAATCAAAATTCAAACTTAAACTCGAGTTCGAATAGCCCGAACTACTTGACGAGTCGAATTCGAACTTAATATTTAAAGTTCGAAAACTCGTTAAGCTTAATCGAGCTTAATCAAAGTTCATATATAATAATGCTTTTATTAATTTTTTATTAGTATGAAACATCTATTTTGTCATTATTTAAAATTATTTATATTTTTTAAACTCGATTAGACTCGTTTAAACTCGATTGAACTCGAACCAAGATCGATTGGCCTCGATGAGTACGAGCTCGAGTTCGAGTAATACAAAACAGAATCAGGTTCGAGTTCAAACTCAACTTTCAAGAGTTTGAGGATCTCCAACTTGAGCTCAAATCCAAGTTTTTTAACTTGAATTGAGTACTCGAACTCGATTATACCCCTGTCCAAAGCTTAAAATTCAATGCCTGCTGAGCCCCTCAAATACATGCACCCACCAAATGACAGATTCAGTTCTTTCCGCTCAAACTACTCCTTGCTAACTCTCTTATCCTTGAAACAACTATACTGAGGAAAAACTTAAATGTAAGCCTCAACCCAAAGCAGGACATCCGGCCCCTACAAGTGAGCTACTTTTTTTTTTTTAGTAACAATAACTGTTTGTATAACCTATTCTAATTTAATCTAGAGGGAGGGGGAGAGAAAGCCACAAATAGTAGCCGGTGGGAGCTCTATACTTCAAGGAGCAATTTATTACTTTTTGTTAGTCTATTAGTGATTTCATATATAGAGTTAGTCTTTGCAGAGGGAATACTGATTAACAATTGGTAGAAAACAAACCATGGTCCAGAAAAGTATAGCATCTGCTTTAGCAGGTTATTTGCGCAAGCCTTTAACCATTTTCCCAACGCAGCTACATTCCCCTGTACCAGCTTGATATCAACAAAATTTACACCCAGAGTAATGTAGCTGAAACTTGAATAAAAGGGGCTAATTAACGGATGGATAAGAGAAGATATGTGGTGCATAGATGACCCGTCAAAAGTTCTCAGATAACCATCAAAGGCACTGGGAAAAAGTCACAGACAGTCAAAAAGCGGGTAATTGCAGAAACTTTCTTAAATTTTCTTTTATTTGGTCTAGTCATTGCAGAATTTATGTCTAAATTGACTATTATCCCCTCCAATATCACCTAAGCTTTTAGGTAAAGTTATAAACTAAAAAAAGAGCTAAAGCAAGCAAGTAAATCTAAATTAATTTAAACGCATTAACTAGTGAGAAGATTTCTTTAAAGATAATTACTTATCTTTAATGGCAACCTTTCTACCGATCAACCTTTATATGTAAGACTTTACTTTCCATAGTCTTTACTTTAAAGATTCTCAGGCACCAAAATAGGCTTTTACACCCTTAGTTGGATTGACTGAGGACAATTCTTCTTGTCAAATATGAATTCCATTTTAGGGTTACGGTTCTTAACCATTTCTAAGAGTTATAAAACTATTCATGAGTCATTAGGAACACATGATCAAACATCATTACTCTTCACAAGAAATTTATATTTCTAAAACTTTATGAAACCCTTATTTTAACAGCTCTCACTTATGCAAATGCAAGTTCCAATTCCATGTTTTTTGGTTCAACTTCCTTTTGTGATATTTGAAACTCTTTCAAATTTTAAATTCTATCTTACTCACACTACTTTATCTAGAATAAACTATTTATCTAAAAAATACTAGTTTTAGAGAAAAACACTTTTACTCTTTGAGAAGATAATAGTATTTTTGGAGAAGATAAGGAAAGTCTAACTTATGAGTTATAAGAAATCAAACCAATGAAGTAGAGAGAGCGATTTGCTCTTCTTCTTTTTAGCCGATTCTTGTTGTCTTTATAATTCTTTTTTTTGGTCCTTGGGAGATTTTCTTTTTAATTCTTAAGAACTCTCCACATAAGGTTTTAATCGGATCTTAACTCTAATTTGTCCGATTATAGATGCTCACTTCATAAGTCGGGCAATTCAAACTTTCATAAAGATTTGGATTTTCTAACATTTCATATCTCATGTGGTAAGATTTGAACAAATATATAAGATTTAGTGTATAGGAGATAATTTTATCTAGGACAAACCCCAAAACTATTTTGGTAAATTTACATAGTGCATCTTATCTCATAAGATATAATTCTTTATCTAGATCACTTGATAATATTCGACATATTTAGGAAGAATTGTTTTACTTGAAAATCTCATTCTTCATTATACAATTTTGAAACTCTTGGACTAAGTATTCTCTACCTTGATCAAATCTTGGTGCTCCAATTCTTCCCTTGGATCAAATATTATTCACCTTGATCATATCTAGGTGTTCTAACACTTGACTAATTAGTTCCTCTACTTTACACATAAACTCTTTAACTTCTCAAAACGTTGGATTTATACTTAAAGCACATGTATCCATTCTTTGAGCAGTTATTAGTAAGAGAAATAAAGCATAAGAAATGATTACCTCTAACATGAATTGTTAATCTTTCACATGCATCACAATGTATGAATTTTAACAATTCTTTAAGACTTTTCATATAAAAGGACATCTTAGTCTTTTAGCAGTAATAAGATCCACATTTCTCAAATGATTCATAATCAATTGAGTGAAATCATGGTATAGTTTGAAAGAGTGTTTCTTGTTCATAAGACCAAATTCATAAATGCCAAAGATAAAATGGTTTTAAGTCATTTAACATCATATTGAGCAAATGACTTTCTTTTATTTTAGAAATGAATAACACTCATTAAGTTCTAAAATAAGTCCACTGGATTAAGAAAGATAATTTGTCATTACATTTTAATAAAGTAATTTTTACTTTACAAAAGTAGATATTTATTATCATTCTCTTCAATTTACTTCTTTTAAACTCTAGTATCTCATACCCCAATAACTTAACTTGGAGGTAAACATCCTAGTTATTCTCAATTATAAACTTAACTTAAAATGAAGGGTAGAAGAGTGGAGTTGACTGGTGTTGTGTTGCAAAAGAATTCCTGAATTTATCCGCCAAACTTCCACTCCTACTCCTACCCTTCGCTTTTTCTTTTATCTGTATTTTTTTTCATAACAACTGTGCACTAGTCTGATCGGCTGAAGAAGGAGAAGGGGAAGAAATGGAGGAAGACAAGAAAGAAAATGAAAAGTACAAGTCCCTCGAAATTATCCCAACATCCCCTCATTCTTCCAGAGCCTTTAATTTATGCCTCAATCGTCCCCCTCACCTTAACGCTCTCTCACCTCACTTCTTCACCGAATTCCCCCACGCCCTTTCATCCCTCGATCAGAACCCCGACGTCTCCGTCATCATCCTTTCCGCTGCCGGCCGTCACTTCTGCTCCGGAATCGACCTTCAAGCCCTCAATTCCATCTCCTTCATCCTCCCTTCCGCCGACCATGGCCGGATCCGCGAAAAGCTCAGGCGAGATATCAAGTTCATGCAATACGCCATCACCGCCATCGAGCGTTGCCGGAAGCCTGTTATTGCGGCTGTTCACGGTGCCTGTGTAGGTGCGGGGATTGATATCATTACAGCCTGCGACCTAAGGTTTTGCTCGGCCGATGCTTTTTTTGCGGTGAAAGAAGTGGACTTGGCCATCACGTCGGATCTTGGGACCCTTCGGAGGCTTCCGGCTGTTGTTGGATTCGGAAATGCTACGGAATTGGCGTTGACTGGTCGGCGGTTTTCAAGTTCGGAGGCCAAAGAAATGGGTTTGGTTTCCAAGGTTTTTGCATCCAAGGAAGCTATGGAGGAGGGAGTTAGAGCTGTAGCTGAGGGAATAGCTGCAAAATCTCCTCTTGCTGTGACAGGGACCAAGGCAGTGTTGCTGAGAGGTAGGGATCTTACTTTGGATCAAGCTCTGGATTACGTGGCGACCTGGAATTCTGCTGTTATGCTATCTGATGATCTAAAAGAGGCAATTTTCGCACAAAGCCAAAAAAGGAAACCTTTATTTGCAAAGCTCTAGAGTTGAATGGATGGTCCATAAGGTTACTGCTAAAGTCCTGCATTTAATTTATGCAATGACATGACGTAATTCGGCAGTAAAACTGTGGCTTCTTCCTCAGTGTCTTCATAAGAAGGCTTTGTAAGAATTTAAGGAAGAAGATGCAAGGACCTATGACAGGTGCCGAACCTGTGCAATAATAAAAACCTACTCGAGAAAAATACAGATTTTTTATATAGCGGTGAGTAGGGTCGAATCCACAGGGACTGGGGATAATTCGTTTCTTCTAGAGTCCAGAGTATGGGGGGTTTTGGTATCGAATGCCAACTAAACAAATTAAATGCGGAAAATAATTAATTAAAAGAAATAATTAGGAGAGTTCTAGCCAAGGGTACACTTCAGAAATGATTCATGCACTGATCATTGATGCAAAAATAGTTCCAACATTTATTAATAGATCAGTTATAGTTGTCATACATGCGATAAACAACCAACCCTTCCTTAATTTATCGATAGTCAAGGTACGACCGTTATCTACTTCCCTAACCCAAAAACAACCCTAGGTACGACCGTAGGATTTAATTTCTGGTTTGCATTAATAATTAGAAAGACCCAATCCTAACTAACAAACACGCTACGAGGGTTTGTTTAAGCTAGATCGTATGTTCCCCTGACATAAACCCAATTACGCCAGTTGCTACTAAGATAGAGATAACGAACAATTACGGATTCAATTACCTCTATTTAGCAAAATAGCCTATATGAATAATTAATTATTGCGCACTAATCAATCATACATAAGGACTAAAACAATTAAAAACAGGAAACACATAAATACCAATAAATGAGGAAGCGATTAAAATAATTTCGATCTCACAGTAATTGTTGAACCAAGTCTTTAGTTGTCCCCTTGACTAGAATTAAGAGGTTAGTCCTCCATTAATGGAGAACAACCATGCGAAAGAGCTAAGAAAAGAAATCTAAAACTATGCTAAAAGCCTAAACTAAAACTATTGATTGATAAGAGTTCTCTGTACGTTTGTCTCCTTTTTAAAGCCAACAATGACTAAAGCTTCTTATCCCTGTGGTCCTCGCTGGAATTGAGAATCAAACCAAAAGTGGGGCTCTACCGAATTCCTTGCTTTTAGTTTCCTATTGCCCGTAGGACTCCAATCTCCTAATCAGCAAAGGAAATGCAATCTCTTTGTAGCACCATGTGGGCCCGGTTGTTTGAAATCCCAATTATCTCCAAAAAGTCCCTCATTTTTGTAGTTTTCTGTTTCACTTCCTGAAATTGAGTCCAATACCAAATATAAATAAATATTAATAATTAAAACAATATTTGGCAAGGATAAAGGGGAAAATTAACAATAAAATAACCAACAATTAACACCCTATCAATTCCCCCCACACCTAAATCATGCTTGCCCTCAAGCATAAGAACAGCAATTGAACACCAAAATTTGACAATGGCTATTGCTCTAACTATCATATTGCCAAGATACCCAGAAAAACATATATCAAGCATCACAGTTAAGATCCAAGAAAAATCACTCCGGTTAGCTTCTCAACCACCAACTCCTCCAATTTAAAGCAAACTAATCTAAGAAAAAGGAATGGTTGCTCACATTTATCAGCAAATGGTCCAACTATTAACCAAAATCTCGACATTAAGATCACAAACCGGCAAGCTGACTTATTCACATACTAACACAATCTTTATTTTATTTTTTCCTTTTTTTTTTTGAATAACAAAAGACTTAGTCTATGGGTTTGTTTGGATTGTGTTTTATTTGGAATATTTTTACTGTAGCATTTTTTGTGATGTGATGTGTGTGAGATAAAAAGGTAATTGGGAAGATAAAAAGGTGTATTGGAAATTGTAATGATGATGTAAGCAGATAAAATTGGAGAAATAAAACACAATCCAAACAAACCCTATAGCCCTTAGAGCCTTTTGACGCGAACTCCAACATTTGACAGATGGAGGAGCCCGGTTACTCAGTTCTAATTGCTACGGGACCACGCACTCATAGTAACTACTACCTTTTGACGCGAGAATCGACACTTTAGGTGAAGATCCCCGGTTACTCAGTAGTAACAACTAGTGGAGTACAGTCACCTCTTATTTATGATAACATACCACAATAACTAGAAAATATCACAAAAATAACAGCAGCCAGCCTCAAATTTCCAAACATGGAGAACTAAAATTAATAATTGGACCAATTCACATGAAAAATGCCAACAATCATTCCCTATGCCTAGAAAAGTTAACCAAAAATTGGAAAAGTTAAGCAATTATTGCTATTCACCAAAGAGATATTCCTGAACTCAACCACATCAACTTGATATCCTTTTATTACTAAAACTTGGCAATAGCAGAATTAGAGGCAACAATCCAGCATCAAAACTTGGTAGTTATAGAAGAGCTGACCACTAGAAAAAAGAAAAGAAAATAAACGAAAAAGGAGATAAATATCAAACTAAAACAAAGGAAAAACCTCTAGAACCTAAAAACTAAAAATACTAGCACCCAAACTGACCCCCCCACACCTAAGTCACACATTGCCCTCAATGTGATAATGTAACAACAGAAGAAAAGAGAGGGGCAACGGTACTTCCCTGAAGTCATCAAAACAGGGGCGGTTCAGGTGAAAATTGAGGATCAAGGCCTGCATGGGGCATAAATGCTGCCAAATTCTGCACATGTGATGCAGGTTGACGTCAATGTGGGTCATCCGAGTTGCTAGTCGTTCAACTCGCATCTGGAGCTGGTGCCATTCGTCAGCCCCTGGGGTAGGAGGAGGCTGCGAGTGTCTAGGTGTCCTAAACCTAGAAGCGGATCTTGGCCTTACCATGATCTCTAGATGTCACTCTAATCACAAGGGACTACAATTGCCAACAGATAATGGAAACAGGAATTTCAAAGTAATAACAATTTTTTTGGTTTAAAACCAACCCAATGAACAATAGGCACAATTCAACCACCCAGAGGACATACAAATACCCCAACACTTAAAGCAATGGCAATCAATGAGCACCTATGGTCCAAACGTAGTCAAATTCAGAATCAAGACAGTCCAAAATGCAACAAGTGTTCCAAAGAGCTTAGTAAAGGAAACCAAAAGGATAAAATGCTCCTGAGCAAGGCAAGTAAAGGTAACCACTTCAATAAGCAAATTTAAGCGTAACAGGCACCTCTTAATTTAACCAACAGCCGCAGCAAATTACCCACAACGCGACACAAATTATACAAATTAGACACAAGTGGACCCAAAACCGTAACAACTGTCTCCAATTGGACAGTTAAATACCCAATTCAACCTGCTAAAATTAGCAATTGACCACAGAAATTGGCAATTCCAGCAACCACAGTTCAGGATTCGAAAAATAATTTAAGCACTAAGGATCAAGAAACTGTAAGCAACAATGCAACCAGTACCACTGGTATATACACAGGGAGGATTTAAATCAAACAGCAGTAACTCAATAAATATCAGAAAATATCCCCACGTATGGCAGCAATTAAACCCAATTCCACTCAAAATCTCAGCAAATATCTCCAATGGACAGTCTTACACAACTTAACCAACTGAAATTAGCAAATGTCCCCAAGAAACTGACAAAACAAGCAATAGTAGTTCAAAATTTGGACTACAACTAAATCAAAATGTTGTTTCAGTTTTCAATCAGGTAGCCAACCAAGTAGAATCAATAAATGTAGACAAAATACCCCAACCAGTACCACTGGTGTATTCCACAGAAAAGAATTAATTCAAATGCCAATCCAAACGACTGAGGAACCCTAACCAAGACCAAACCGCACCAGAAATTAGAAGAAATGAAAATGGGAATCAATCGGCAAGCAACTCCCAAATCAACCCCAAAGAACTCCCAAATAAATGAACTATCAGAGGTGCCTTCAAAAACCAAATACCAAAAATGCATAGAAACTCCCAACCAATTCAACGGGAAAAACAAAATGAAGCAAATCACCTCCTGTGTTTATCCATCAAGGAACCCAAAAGCACAAATTCCAGCAACTGAGGATTCGGGAAAAATGCCAAAACAAGGGTAGAAAGTTAATATTGACAGGTGGTGACGCGCGGTAAGGAGGTGGTGCACGAGGTGGTGGCCGCGAGCTTTGGAAGATGAGCTGGCGACAGAGGCTGTCAGCTACGCGTGCAGCTGTGCACACAATGGGAGGAGAGAGGCGCGGAGAGAGAGAGATGAGCGCGGGCAGCGGCCTGGGCTGGTAGTGGTCGCGACAGCTGGAGCTGGGCGTGCGGCAATGGCGGAGCTGCGGCGCTCGGCTGTTGGAGGTGGAGGTCCATGGGCTCCAGGCGGCAGGCGGCGGTGTGCTGGGGTCGAACTGGGGGTGGGCTGGCCAGGTCAAGGTCGCGCGATGGAGGATCTTGCCGTGGGCTGTGGCGGCGCGTGAGCTGAAGGGCTACTGGTTTTCGCGGCTCCCGATGGTGTGGCAGACAGCAACGGCGGCCACTTGGCTGCGAGGTTGGGCAGACGCGCGAGGGGATGGAGATGGTGGTTGTGTGTGCGGCGCGTGGCTGGAGCTTGGAGGCGCGCTGGTCTGGTGTCGCGCTGGTGGATGGGCGCGGCTTAGGAGGAGGCGATGGCAGGCGGCTGCGTGGCTGCAGCTCGCGAGGTGGTGGTGGTCGTGGAGCTTGGGGCCAGCGGCGGCTCTGGTCGCGGATGACGCTGGAGGCGGGCGACCAGGTGGGGAGCGGCGGCGGTCCAAGAAGAGGAAAAGAAAGAAAGAAAAAGGAAGAAAAGAAGAAGTAGGGCTACGGTTTTTTTTTTTTTAGTCAAGGAACCTCTGGCTAAGGCGTGGGCACGCCTAATTGCCCCTAGACTTTTGATCATCCGTCGAAAATTCTCGATCCGTTAGCGTGACCACCTGGCGTGGGCACGTTTAACTACTATAGAGTCCGCAGATTCTGAACGAAAATTTCTTTCCCTTAGGCGTGACCACCTGGCATGGGCACGTTTAACTACTATAGAGTCCGCAGATCCTGAACGAAAATTCTTTCCCTCAGGCGTGACCACCTGGCGTGGGCACGCCTAACTACTAATTTCCTGCCACCAAACATCAAACTATTAATTGACACTAACACTTAACTAAAACTTAAAAAACATAAGAAAATTAAAACAAAAGCCTTGGGTTGCCTCCCAAGCAGCGCCTTTCTTTAATGTCTTTGGCTAGACATGCTATGCTTGTTCACGGAGGATAAAATCTTGTGGCTCGTTTCAATGCTTCATCTTCAATATGATCCTGGTAACCCTCATAGATGGAGTAATCTTTGAGCACACGAGTTACGATTTTCCATGGACTCGTTGATGGCGCCAAATAATCAAGCATTGATCGGAAATCTTCATCCACTCCTCCATCAAGAGCATTCAACGGTTCAAGATACTTGACCATAGCTACTCTTAACTCATTCCTGCCATGAGACTCAAGAACTTCCGGTATAACAAAATCAATCTCATTAACAGAAATCATAGAGTCAGAGTTAAGAAAATGCGGGTTAGGGAATAGAAGTGGTGTCACCACATTTGATGATTCTTCACTGGATTCTTTCACTTGAATGGGTTGCGGTTGGGGTTCCATTTCTTCATTTTCAGCTTCTTTTTCAACTGCATCTGTAGATCTCTCATTTTGACACTCTTGCATCTCCTCATCACTAGTCAAGCAAATTGCACTCTCATTTTCTTCTAGGTCAACAATGGTTTTCGAGGGCAATTCTTCCATTTGAGAAGTCCATCGATTTATTCTGGATGTCAATAGACATAGTTGATCTGCCAGATAACTCATTGCATCCTTCATCATCTCATTTCTCATTTGTGTCTCCTGTTGGAATTTGTATGTATTAATAAATAATTCACTCAATTCCTGAAGAGACATACCTGACATGGACGATGGTTGTTGAGACTCTTGTTGTTGAAAATCCATTGGCCCGGTCGCATAATCAAAATTGGAATTATCCCACCATCCTTGATCATACCCGTTTGAATAAGGGTCATACTGCGTTTGATATTGGGGTGGAAAATCTCCAAAAGTATCAATTGGAGCGCTTAGATTATCTTGAAATGCGGGGCATGTGTCAGTTGAATAACCTGAATCAAAATAAGTTTCACAATTTGTAACAGCCCATTGATCATTAGGGAAAACATGAGTCTCATAACCCCATTCAGGAACAAAGTCCAGTCTATCATCAAAATATGGAATGTTAGCAGCCATAAAAAATAATAAAAAAAAGAAAAAATAAGAGAAAAAAAAATTTAAAAAAATGAAAACAAGATAAACTCAAAAGGAAACAAATTAATCAGGCACCAGTCCCCGGCAACGGCGCCAAAAATTGACAGGTGCCGAACCTGTGCAATAATAAAAACCTACTCGAGAAAAATACAGATTTTGTATATAGCGGTGAGTAGGGTCGAATCCACAGGGACTGGGGATAATTCGTTTATTCTAGAGTCCAGAGTATGGGGGGTTTTGGTATCGAATGCCAACTAAACAAATTAAATGCAGAAAATAATTAATTAAAAGAAATAATTAGGAGAGTTCTAGCCAAGGGTACACTTCAGAAATGGTTCATGCACTGATCATTGATGCAAAAATAGTTCCAACATTTATTAATAGATCAGTTATAGTTGTCATACATGCGATAAACAACCAACCCTTCCTTAATTTATCGATAGTCAAGATACGACCGTTAACTACTTCCCTAACCCAAAAACAACCCTAGGTACGACCGTAGGATTTAATTTCTGGTTTGCATTAATAATTAGAAAGACCCAATCCTAACTAACAAACACGCTACGAGGGTTTGTTTAAGCTAGATCGTATGTTCCCCTGACATAAACCCAATTACGCCAGTTGCTACTAAGATAGAGATAACGAACAATTACGGATTCAATTACCTCTATTTAGCAAAATAGCCTATATGAATAATTAATTATTGCGCACTAATCAATCATACATAAGGACTAAAACAATTAAAAACAGGAAACACATAAATACCAATAAATGAGGAAGCGATTAAAATAATTTCGATCTCACAGTAATTGTTGAACCAAGTCTTTAGTTGTCCCCTTGACTAGAATTAAGAGGTTAGTCCTCCATTAATGGAGAACAACCATGCGAAAGAGCTAAGAAAAGAAATCTAAAACTATGCTAAAAGCCTAAACTAAAACTATTGATTGATAAGAGTTCTCTGTACGTTTGTCTCCTTTTTAAAGCCAACAATGACTAAAGCTTCTTATCCCTGTGGTCCTCGCTGGAATTGAGAATCAAACCAAAAGTGGGGCTCTACCGAATTCCTTGCTTTTAGTTTCCTATTGCCCGTAGGACTCCAATCTCCTAATCAGCAAAGGAAATGCAATCTCTTTGTAGCACCATGTGGGCCCGGTTGTTTGAAATCCCAATTATCTCCAAAAAGTCCCTCATTTTTGTAGTTTTCTGTTTCACTTCCTGAAATTGAGTCCAATACCAAATATAAATAAATATTAATAATTAAAACAATATTTGGCAAGGATAAAGGGGAAAATTAACAATAAAATAACCAACAATTAACACCCTATCAATTCCCCCCACACCTAAATCATGCTTGCCCTCAAGCATAAGAACAGCAATTGAACACCAAAATTTGACAATGGCTATTGCTCTAACTATCATATTGCCAAGATACCCAGAAAAACATATATCAAGCATCACAGTTAAGATCCAAGAAAAATCACTCCGGTTAGCTTCTCAACCACCAACTCCTCCAATTTAAAGCAAACTAATCTAAGAAAAAGGAATGGTTGCTCACATTTATCAGCAAATGGTCCAACTATTAACCAAAATCTCGACATTAAGATCACAAACCGGCAAGCTGACTTATTCACATACTAACACAATCTTTATTTTATTTTTTCCCTTTTTTTTTTTGAATAACAAAAGACTTAGTCTATGGGTTTGTTTGGATTGTGTTTTATTTGGAATATTTTTACTGTAGCATTTTTTGTGATGTGATGTGTGTGAGATAAAAAGGTAATTGGGAAGATAAAAAGGTGTATTGGAAATTGTAATGATGATGTAAGCAGATAAAATTGGAGAAATAAAACACAATCCAAACAAACCCTATAGCCCTTAGAGCCTTTTGACGCGAACTCCAACATTTGACAGATGGAGGAGCCCGGTTACTCAGTTCTAATTGCTACGGGACCACGCACTCATAGTAACTACTACCTTTTGACGCGAGAATCGACACTTTAGGTGAAGATCCCCGGTTACTCAGTAGTAACAACTAGTGGAGTACAGTCACCTCTTATTTATGATAACATACCACAATAACTAGAAAATATCACAAAAATAACAGCAGCCAGCCTCAAATTTCCAAACATGGAGAACTAAAATTAATAATTGGACCAATTCACATGAAAAATGCCAACAATCATTCCCTATGCCTAGAAAAGTTAACCAAAAATTGGAAAAGTTAAGCAATTATTGCTATTCACCAAAGAGATATTCCTGAACTCAACCACATCAACTTGATATCCTTTTATTACTAAAACTTGGCAATAGCAGAATTAGAGGCAACAATCCAGCATCAAAACTTGGTAGTTATAGAAGAGCTGACCACTAGAAAAAAGAAAAGAAAATAAACGAAAAAGGAGATAAATATCAAACTAAAACAAAGGAAAAACCTCTAGAACCTAAAAACTAAAAATACTAGCACCCAAACTGACCCCCCCACACCTAAGTCACACATTGCCCTCAATGTGATAATGTAACAACAGAAGAAAAGAGAGGGGCAACGGTACTTCCCTGAAGTCATCAAAACAGGGGCGGTTCAGGTGAAAATTGAGGATCAAGGCCTGCATGGGGCATAAATGCTGCCAAATTCTGCACATGTGATGCAGGTTGACGTCAATGTGGGTCATCCGAGTTGCTAGTCGTTCAACTCGCATCTGGAGCTGGTGCCATTCGTCAGCCCCTGGGGTAGGAGGAGGCTGCGAGTGTCTAGGTGTCCTAAACCTAGAAGCGGATCTTGGCCTTACCATGATCTCTAGATGTCACTCTAATCACAAGGGACTACAATTGCCAACAGATAATGGAAACAGGAATTTCAAAGTAATAACAATTTTTTTGGTTTAAAACCAACCCAATGAACAATAGGCACAATTCAACCACCCAGAGGACATACAAATACCCCAACACTTAAAGCAATGGCAATCAATGAGCACCTATGGTCCAAACGTAGTCAAATTCAGAATCAAGACAGTCCAAAATGCAACAAGTGTTCCAAAGAGCTTAGTAAAGGAAACCAAAAGGATAAAATGCTCCTGAGCAAGGCAAGTAAAGGTAACCACTTCAATAAGCAAATTTAAGCGTAACAGGCACCTCTTAATTTAACCAACAGCCGCAGCAAATTACCCACAACGCGACACAAATTATACAAATTAGACACAAGTGGACCCAAAACCGTAACAACTGTCTCCAATTGGACAGTTAAATACCCAATTCAACCTGCTAAAATTAGCAATTGACCACAGAAATTGGCAATTCCAGCAACCACAGTTCAGGATTCGAAAAATAATTTAAGCACTAAGGATCAAGAAACTGTAAGCAACAATGCAACCAGTACCACTGGTATATACACAGGGAGGATTTAAATCAAACAGCAGTAACTCAATAAATATCAGAAAATATCCCCACGTATGGCAGCAATTAAACCCAATTCCACTCAAAATCTCAGCAAATATCTCCAATGGACAGTCTTACACAACTTAACCAACTGAAATTAGCAAATGTCCCCAAGAAACTGACAAAACAAGCAATAGTAGTTCAAAATTTGGACTACAACTAAATCAAAATGTTGTTTCAGTTTTCAATCAGGTAGCCAACCAAGTAGAATCAATAAATGTAGACAAAATACCCCAACCAGTACCACTGGTGTATTCCACAGAAAAGAATTAATTCAAATGCCAATCCAAACGACTGAGGAACCCTAACCAAGACCAAACCGCACCAGAAATTAGAAGAAATGAAAATGGGAATCAATCGGCAAGCAACTCCCAAATCAACCCCAAAGAACTCCCAAATAAATGAACTATCAGAGGTGCCTTCAAAAACCAAATACCAAAAATGCATAGAAACTCCCAACCAATTCAACGGGAAAAACAAAATGAAGCAAATCACCTCCTGTGTTTATCCATCAAGGAACCCAAAAGCACAAATTCCAGCAACTGAGGATTCGGGAAAAATGCCAAAACAAGGGTAGAAAGTTAATATTGACAGGTGGTGACGCGCGGTAAGGAGGTGGTGCACGAGGTGGTGGCCGCGAGCTTTGGAAGATGAGCTGGCGACAGAGGCTGTCAGCTACGCGTGCAGCTGTGCACACAATGGGAGGAGAGAGGCGCGGAGAGAGAGAGATGAGCGCGGGCAGCGGCCTGGGCTGGTAGTGGTCGCGACAGCTGGAGCTGGGCGTGCGGCAATGGCGGAGCTGCGGCGCTCGGCTGTTGGAGGTGGAGGTCCATGGGCTCCAGGCGGCAGGCGGCGGTGTGCTGGGGTCGAACTGGGGGTGGGCTGGCCAGGTCAAGGTCGCGCGATGGAGGATCTTGCCGTGGGCTGTGGCGGCGCGTGAGCTGAAGGGCTACTGGTTTTTGCGGCTCCCGATGGTGTGGCAGACAGCAACGGCGGCCACTTGGCTGCGAGGTTGGGCAGACGCGCGAGGGGATGGAGATGGTGGTTGTGTGTGCGGCGCGTGGCTGGAGCTTGGAGGCGCGCTGGTCTGGTGTCGCGCTGGTGGATGGGCGCGGCTTAGGAGGAGGCGATGGCAGGCGGCTGCGTGGCTGCAGCTCGCGAGGTGGTGGTGGTCGTGGAGCTTGGGGCCAGCGGCGGCTCTGGTCGCGGATGACGCTGGAGGCGGGCGACCAGGTGGGGAGCGGCGGCGGTCCAAGAAGAGGAAAAGAAAGAAAGAAAAAGGAAGAAAAGAAGAAGTAGGGCTACGGTTTTTTTTTTTTTAGTCAAGGAACCTCTGGCTAAGGCGTGGGCACGCCTAATTGCCCCTAGACTTTTGATCATCCGTCGAAAATTCTCGATCCGTTAGCGTGACCACCTGGCGTGGGCACGTTTAACTACTATAGAGTCCGCAGATTCTGAACGAAAATTTCTTTCCCTTAGGCGTGACCACCTGGCATGGGCACGTTTAACTACTATAGAGTCCGCAGATCCTGAACGAAAATTCTTTCCCTCAGGCGTGACCACCTGGCGTGGGCACGCCTAACTACTAATTTCCTGCCACCAAACATCAAACTATTAATTGACACTAACACTTAACTAAAACTTAAAAAACATAAGAAAATTAAAACAAAAGCCTTGGGTTGCCTCCCAAGCAGCGCCTTTCTTTAATGTCTTTGGCTAGACATGCTATGCTTGTTCACGGAGGATAAAATCTTGTGGCTCGTTTCAATGCTTCATCTTCAATATGATCCTGGTAACCCTCATAGATGGAGTAATCTTTGAGCACACGAGTTACGATTTTCCATGGACTCGTTGATGGCGCCAAATAATCAAGCATTGATCGGAAATCTTCATCCACTCCTCCATCAAGAGCATTCAACGGTTCAAGATACTTGACCATAGCTACTCTTAACTCATTCCTGCCATGAGACTCAAGAACTTCCGGTATAACAAAATCAATCTCATTAACAGAAATCATAGAGTCAGAGTTAAGAAAATGCGGGTTAGGGAATAGAAGTGGTGTCACCACATTTGATGATTCTTCACTGGATTCTTTCACTTGAATGGGTTGCGGTTGGGGTTCCATTTCTTCATTTTCAGCTTCTTTTTCAACTGCATCTGTAGATCTCTCATTTTGACACTCTTGCATCTCCTCATCACTAGTCAAGCAAATTGCACTCTCATTTTCTTCTAGGTCAACAATGGTTTTCGAGGGCAATTCTTCCATTTGAGAAGTCCATCGATTTATTCTGGATGTCAATAGACATAGTTGATCTGCCAGATAACTCATTGCATCCTTCATCATCTCATTTCTCATTTGTGTCTCCTGTTGGAATTTGTATGTATTAATAAATAATTCACTCAATTCCTGAAGAGACATACCTGACATGGACGATGGTTGTTGAGACTCTTGTTGTTGAAAATCCATTGGCCCGGTCGCATAATCAAAATTGGAATTATCCCACCATCCTTGATCATACCCGTTTGAATAAGGGTCATACTGCGTTTGATATTGGGGTGGAAAATCTCCAAAAGTATCAATTGGAGCGCTTAGATTATCTTGAAATGCGGGGCATGTGTCAGTTGAATAACCTGAATCAAAATAAGTTTCACAATTTGTAACAGCCCATTGATCATTAGGGAAAACATGAGTCTCATAACCCCATTCAGGAACAAAGTCCAGTCTATCATCAAAATATGGAATGTTAGCAGCCATAAAAAATAATAAAAAAAAGAAAAAATAAGAGAAAAAAAAATTTAAAAAAATGAAAACAAGATAAACTCAAAAGGAAACAAATTAATCAGGCACCAGTCCCCGGCAACGGCGCCAAAAATTGACAGGTGCCGAACCTGTGCAATAATAAAAACCTACTCGAGAAAAATACAGATTTTGTATATAGCGGTGAGTAGGGTCGAATCCACAGGGACTGGGGATAATTCGTTTATTCTAGAGTCCAGAGTATGGGGGGTTTTGGTATCGAATGCCAACTAAACAAATTAAATGCAGAAAATAATTAATTAAAAGAAATAATTAGGAGAGTTCTAGCCAAGGGTACACTTCAGAAATGGTTCATGCACTGATCATTGATGCAAAAATAGTTCCAACATTTATTAATAGATCAGTTATAGTTGTCATACATGCGATAAACAACCAACCCTTCCTTAATTTATCGATAGTCAAGATACGACCGTTAACTACTTCCCTAACCCAAAAACAACCCTAGGTACGACCGTAGGATTTAATTTCTGGTTTGCATTAATAATTAGAAAGACCCAATCCTAACTAACAAACACGCTACGAGGGTTTGTTTAAGCTAGATCGTATGTTCCCCTGACATAAACCCAATTACGCCAGTTGCTACTAAGATAGAGATAACGAACAATTACGGATTCAATTACCTCTATTTAGCAAAATAGCCTATATGAATAATTAATTATTGCGCACTAATCAATCATACATAAGGACTAAAACAATTAAAAACAGGAAACACATAAATACCAATAAATGAGGAAGCGATTAAAATAATTTCGATCTCACAGTAATTGTTGAACCAAGTCTTTAGTTGTCCCCTTGACTAGAATTAAGAGGTTAGTCCTCCATTAATGGAGAACAACCATGCGAAAGAGCTAAGAAAAGAAATCTAAAACTATGCTAAAAGCCTAAACTAAAACTATTGATTGATAAGAGTTCTCTGTACGTTTGTCTCCTTTTTAAAGCCAACAATGACTAAAGCTTCTTATCCCTGTGGTCCTCGCTGGAATTGAGAATCAAACCAAAAGTGGGGCTCTACCGAATTCCTTGCTTTTAGTTTCCTATTGCCCGTAGGACTCCAATCTCCTAATCAGCAAAGGAAATGCAATCTCTTTGTAGCACCATGTGGGCCCGGTTGTTTGAAATCCCAATTATCTCCAAAAAGTCCCTCATTTTTGTAGTTTTCTGTTTCACTTCCTGAAATTGAGTCCAATACCAAATATAAATAAATATTAATAATTAAAACAATATTTGGCAAGGATAAAGGGGAAAATTAACAATAAAATAACCAACAATTAACACCCTATCAATTCCCCCCACACCTAAATCATGCTTGCCCTCAAGCATAAGAACAGCAATTGAACACCAAAATTTGACAATGGCTATTGCTCTAACTATCATATTGCCAAGATACCCAGAAAAACATATATCAAGCATCACAGTTAAGATCCAAGAAAAATCACTCCGGTTAGCTTCTCAACCACCAACTCCTCCAATTTAAAGCAAACTAATCTAAGAAAAAGGAATGGTTGCTCACATTTATCAGCAAATGGTCCAACTATTAACCAAAATCTCGACATTAAGATCACAAACCGGCAAGCTGACTTATTCACATACTAACACAATCTTTATTTTATTTTTTCCCTTTTTTTTTTTTTTGAATAACAAAAGACTTAGTCTATGGGTTTGTTTGGATTGTGTTTTATTTGGAATATTTTTACTGTAGCATTTTTTGTGATGTGATGTGTGTGAGATAAAAAGGTAATTGGGAAGATAAAAAGGTGTATTGGAAATTGTAATGATGATGTAAGCAGATAAAATTGGAGAAATAAAACACAATCCAAACAAACCCTATAGCCCTTAGAGCCTTTTGACGCGAACTCCAACATTTGACAGATGGAGGAGCCCGGTTACTCAGTTCTAATTGCTACGGGACCACGCAC
Source organism: Coffea eugenioides (assembly GCF_003713205.1). Taxonomy (NCBI): domain Eukaryota; kingdom Viridiplantae; phylum Streptophyta; class Magnoliopsida; order Gentianales; family Rubiaceae; genus Coffea; species Coffea eugenioides. The sequence goes on from NC_040037.1 coordinate 17,629,485, forward strand.
TCATAGTAACTACTACCTTTTGACGCGAGAATCGACACTTTAGGTGAAGATCCCCGGTTACTCAGTAGTAACAACTAGTGGAGTACAGTCACCTCTTATTTATGATAACATACCACAATAACTAGAAAATATCACAAAAATAACAGCAGCCAGCCTCAAATTTCCAAACATGGAGAACTAAAATTAATAATTGGACCAATTCACATGAAAAATGCCAACAATCATTCCCTATGCCTAGAAAAGTTAACCAAAAATTGGAAAAGTTAAGCAATTATTGCTATTCACCAAAGAGATATTCCTGAACTCAACCACATCAACTTGATATCCTTTTATTACTAAAACTTGGCAATAGCAGAATTAGAGGCAACAATCCAGCATCAAAACTTGGTAGTTATAGAAGAGCTGACCACTAGAAAAAAGAAAAGAAAATAAACGAAAAAGGAGATAAATATCAAACTAAAACAAAGGAAAAACCTCTAGAACCTAAAAACTAAAAATACTAGCACCCAAACTGACCCCCCCACACCTAAGTCACACATTGCCCTCAATGTGATAATGTAACAACAGAAGAAAAGAGAGGGGCAACGGTACTTCCCTGAAGTCATCAAAACAGGGGCGGTTCAGGTGAAAATTGAGGATCAAGGCCTGCATGGGGCATAAATGCTGCCAAATTCTGCACATGTGATGCAGGTTGACGTCAATGTGGGTCATCCGAGTTGCTAGTCGTTCAACTCGCATCTGGAGCTGGTGCCATTCGTCAGCCCCTGGGGTAGGAGGAGGCTGCGAGTGTCTAGGTGTCCTAAACCTAGAAGCGGATCTTGGCCTTACCATGATCTCTAGATGTCACTCTAATCACAAGGGACTACAATTGCCAACAGATAATGGAAACAGGAATTTCAAAGTAATAACAATTTTTTTGGTTTAAAACCAACCCAATGAACAATAGGCACAATTCAACCACCCAGAGGACATACAAATACCCCAACACTTAAAGCAATGGCAATCAATGAGCACCTATGGTCCAAACGTAGTCAAATTCAGAATCAAGACAGTCCAAAATGCAACAAGTGTTCCAAAGAGCTTAGTAAAGGAAACCAAAAGGATAAAATGCTCCTGAGCAAGGCAAGTAAAGGTAACCACTTCAATAAGCAAATTTAAGCGTAACAGGCACCTCTTAATTTAACCAACAGCCGCAGCAAATTACCCACAACGCGACACAAATTATACAAATTAGACACAAGTGGACCCAAAACCGTAACAACTGTCTCCAATTGGACAGTTAAATACCCAATTCAACCTGCTAAAATTAGCAATTGACCACAGAAATTGGCAATTCCAGCAACCACAGTTCAGGATTCGAAAAATAATTTAAGCACTAAGGATCAAGAAACTGTAAGCAACAATGCAACCAGTACCACTGGTATATACACAGGGAGGATTTAAATCAAACAGCAGTAACTCAATAAATATCAGAAAATATCCCCACGTATGGCAGCAATTAAACCCAATTCCACTCAAAATCTCAGCAAATATCTCCAATGGACAGTCTTACACAACTTAACCAACTGAAATTAGCAAATGTCCCCAAGAAACTGACAAAACAAGCAATAGTAGTTCAAAATTTGGACTACAACTAAATCAAAATGTTGTTTCAGTTTTCAATCAGGTAGCCAACCAAGTAGAATCAATAAATGTAGACAAAATACCCCAACCAGGAACTAGAATCAATATGTTATCCCCAAACTCTGGGATAAGGACAAATTTCGTCCCTCAACTTTTGGGTACGACACATTTGATGGCTGAATTAATAATTTTTGACCAATGTCATCCTCAAACGGCAATTTAGCCAATTTTTAACGGAACTGGTCATGTGAAAATCACATGACCGTTAAGTAAACTTAAATCACATTTTTAACAAAACCTGCCAGTTTCCTGCATGCAATCAGTCAACTTTTGGCAATTTTGACTAAGCATCCATCAATAAACACTTGCGTCCCGTACGTAAGGGGGGAAAAAGCTAAAAATAAGGATAAAATGAAAAATAGGCAAGAAAAGAAATAATCATCATGAAAAATGAAAAGGGATACTTTCACAAACATCCCTTGAGATTTTTAATAGCTACAAAAAGCTCCCCTCAAAATTTAAAAATTACATATACTTTGCATACTTTTACTATTTATATAAGAGCAAATTATTTGAGCAGCCATTGAACTATTTGAATAGTAAAAATTTGGCCCTTCAATTATTCATAACATATTTTTACCCATTGAACTATTAAAAGTATAAATTTTGAGTTATTCATAACATATTTTTACCCATTGAACTAGTATGTTTTGTATTTAACATAAATTAAATATGTGAAAATTAAAAAAAATTAGTAAATTGCCCATAACATACCAGCTTTTTATGGGAAACTGGCAGGTTTTGTAGTATGTTTTGTACCAACTCTTTATGAGAAACATACCAGCTTTTTATAGGAAAAATTGGTTAAATAGTGCCCAAAGGAAAACTAGTATGTTTTGTATTTAACATAAATTAAATATGTGAAAGTTAAAAAAAAATAATAAATTGCCCATAACATACCAGATTTTTATGGGAAACTGGCAGGTTTTGTAGTATGTTTTGTACCAGCTCTTTATGGGAAACATACTAACTCTTTATAGGAAAAATTGGTTAAATAGCGCTCAAAGGAAAACTAGTATGTTTTGTATTTAATATAAATTAAATATGTGAAAGTTAAAAAAAAATAATAAATTGCCCATAACATACCAGCTCTTTATGGGAAACTGGCATGTTTTGTTAAAAATGTGATTTAAGTTTACTTAACGGTCATGTGATTTTCACGTGACCAGTTCCGTTAAAAATTGACTAAATTGCCGTTTGAGGATGATATTGGTAAAAAATTATTAATTCAGACATCAAATGTGTCGTGTCCAAAAGTTGAGGGACGAAATGTGTCCTTACCCCAAAGTTTGGGGATGAAAACCGGCATTTTCCCTGTTAAACCTTGATTATCCATCATTCAACTCTTGAGATGTCTAGTCAGGGTGAAAAAAACAAATTCTTTGTAACATAGGAAATTTAGGGAGCATTTATAATACACTATCATCATCTCTTTCATGCTTACTATAAGCATTTACTATTTCTCTCTCTGTTCTTCTTGCTGCTTTTAATTTTGAATTTTGAACACTAGGAATCCGCTGCCCACTATTAAGATGGAGCAAAAGACAAGAATTTGGATTGGTGATGATAATTGGAGCTTGTGGCAACTCGTTGAATTTGAAAATATGCTAGTTTTTGTCAGTTCTGTTCGCGTACTGGCCATAATGAGTCCTCTAGTCACAAAAAGTTTCTAGAGATGAGGGTTTCAAAGCCCCAAAATAAGGGTTTCTGAACGGCGACATGGAATCCAGAAATTTTATATTTCGAAGGTTAATCAGGCGAAGAATGCCAATTTAGTTCAACAAGCTGATGTCCCTTTGTTAAACCCTAGTGGCCGCTTGGAGATGGATGAATTTTTTATTCTTGGAGTGAAGCTGCATTTGATACCTTTGTTTATGCAAAGTGTACGCGAGCTGAACGGCATTGCTTATAGGCTGGTTTGTCTGATATTACTTCATCTATTGGCGATCGCCTGTGGGTAGTTGGGGGGGGGGGACTTTAATGTTATATCCTCTTTGGAGGAATACTGGCCATGCGCCTCAGGATTTACAAGCAATAGCAGATTTTAACAAATTTATCTCGGCTGCTTCATTAACACAAATTTCCGGCTGTGGGTGGTAAATAAACGTGGACTGGAGTTAGGTATGGTGTGCGCATTTGGAAGCTTTGGAGTTTGGATAGAGTGATGGTAAGTGGATAGAAGATGAAGGACAAATTAGTCAAGTCACAATTTCTTTCTTTCAAGATTTGTTTAATCAAGATGTTCAAAATCATGATATGGCGCGGCTCAAGAAAGACTTCTTAATTGTATTCCTCGGGTTATTTCTTCAGAGAAAATTTCAGTGTAAGAAATAAAAGAAGCTATTTTCAAACTGGATGGTCAAAGTGCTGCGAGGCCAGATGATTTGGTTTCACTGGTTTATTCTTCACGCATGCTGGGACATCATTCTTTTTTTTTTTTTTTTTCTGGTCATTCGTCACTCATCTATACTATATTTACTTCTACTCCTACTCTAGTCTAATCTAAGAGGGGAGGTCCAACTAGACCTACGAAAAAATCGACAGAAACTGAATCACCATCGGATCAAACGGATCCACTAAACACCCGTATGGATTTAAGGAAACTACATATTATGACAAGTGATGGGAGACAAGGTTTGAACCTTAATCTTCCATCCCACCGAGACTTAAATCTTTGGTGGTGGCCAACAACCATTTGGGCTGTTGGTTTTGGTGGGACATTATTCTTCTGATTTAGTTGATGCTATTAATGATTTTTGGGCTGGTGTTCCTATCGCTTATTGTTTTAATTCCCAAGAAGGATACAGTGGCATCATTTGCTGATTTTCAACCTATAAGTCTTTGTACATTTCTACGTAAGATTTTTACTAAAATTTTGTGTAACAGACTTAAACCGTTGCTGCCTTTCTTGATTTCAGATGAACAACAGTCAGCTTTTGTTAAAGCAAGGGATACGCCGACAATATATCTTATTGGCTCAAGAGCTGGTGCATTCCATTGATAAGAATGAGGTGGTTGCTTCCCACGCACTTTAGACCTATTAGTAAGGTTGTATTTGTTATTGTGATATTTTTTATATTTTGCATGATGAAAAAGATTGTGTTCAAGCAAAAGTAATATATATTAGTTCAAAAGAGCATCTATGCACTGATACAAAAGATGAAGGTAGTGCAGTACTGATGGTTCAAAAGAAAGAAAAAAGCGTGGTGTTTACATATGTAGCAGTATAGTTGATTCAAAAGATATGGCACAAGGTGCTGCAGTGCTGCACCTTGACTTCCAAAAGCTAAAACCAAGCAGGAACAACTACAAAACATATCCCATTTATTTTGAGTGCAAGGCATGTCTAGGCATTACAGTTCCTGCTGAAACTTAAGCACAAGTCTGAGGTGTGAACATAATCTCATATATGGTAGAAAAATATGTGCATATGGAACATTTTATCATTTATTAAAAGGACATCAATGTTCAACACGAAAGAATGAGAGCACAAGGCAGAGGTGTGAACATAATTATATATGGTAGAAACAATATGCACATGGAACCGTTAGCTTAAATGATCAAAACACACAGCTGGAATTAATACCGTTAGCTTAAATGATGTCAAGGGCTAAAGATTCATTGTGACTGCCATAAATAATCATAGGATGATTACTAAAAAGCAATTATAATGCTAGAGACATTGATCATTAAAAAAGTAATAACTCCCTATAAAACTCCAAGAATTATGTGTAACTCCCTGAAAAAAAGAAAGCAATAACTGACCAGCTAGGTCAAGCTTGTGTCCACATGTTGGGCTTATAAGCCTTATTTGGGGACAATAGTCGCAGTAGAAGCCGTTGCATGTATTTGTCTGGGTATTAGTAATATAGATTTACTATTAGTATATTTATTATTCTCTGCTTCTTGAACATACTATAAGGACATTTGTAAAAGTATAAGCTACACTTGTACTGGACTGATACAACTTGAAAATTGTTATTTTATGCATATTGTGCTATTTAAATAAATAATCCCCATCAATTCTAGATTTCACATTATCTGCATCCTAAATGAAGCATAAGCTCAACTCAATGCTAAGCTGATAGGAAATGTCTACAAGGCATAAGTTATTCAACAGGATGCTTTTCAATGTGCAAGCTTCCTTTTCTTGTTAGGCCATTTTCAACCTTGAAACCTTTTGAGATCAACCACGGCGAAATAGTTGGACACTCCTGGCGAAATACAGAACTACTCGAGCAACTGTGTAACTGAAAACATAATAAGAGCCTGAAGCAAGTTCAATAAAGTGAAATGAACATCAAGCAATGATCAATCATTTTTTTTCTCATCTCCCTTTCATCTTTCCTCTTACCCTCCCTTTCTAAAAAACACGTTGAGAAGAATCAAATAGTACCTGTTCTTGCAGCTGTAAGTGCAGCTTTGGCTTTAGGTAGATTCTTGAAAGAGAAATGAAGCTTCCTTTCTAGCAAGTGAATGTCTCCAAGAAGCAACTTGTTATCTAATCTTCTCGCGTCATTGATTGGTCCAGAAAGGAGAGCCAAAGCTTCAGAATACTCTTTGTTCTCCATCAAAAGAGCTGCGAGTTTTGCCTCAGTGCACAGACAAAGGAAATTTTGGTTCTCATTACGCGTCCATTGCACAATTTTCTTGCATAGGGCAATCTGAAGATTAGATGTGCCAGGTAGTTTGGCCAGCGTATCAAGAATTCCACGAACAATTTTGGACTTTTTGCTTTGGGGATCAAGGAAAAGAAGGGCTGAAGTTGTGTCAGAAGGTTATTAAGTTTTTTTGCCTTATTTTCCTGTCTAAGCAAATCAGTGAGATTGGAGATGGGCTGCTTCTTTATTGTTAAGGCCTCTGGAGAAGATGAAAGGTTGGCAAGTATGTGGTAATAGATAGAAATTGGCTCAGAAGGGCTAGTGGCTTCAGAAGCTTGTGTAAGTAAAGTAGTGGTAGCTGGCAAGGAAGATGTAGACATGGTAACGTCTCAGATGTTTGGACACATGTTAAGATAGAATTTAGGATTACATAGCTTGTAGAAAGTCTGGATGCCGTATCTTTAAGCCCAAATTGAATTACAGAATGCAGTTATAAATATGTAACCAGAAATCAATAGAAGAAAACATGAACTCTCAAAGTAACACAAGACTAAGAGACAACAGCTAAGCAGGAACAAGTATAAAACATATCGCAGTTATTTCAAGCGCAAGGCATATCTAGGCATTATGGATTCCTACAGCTTAAACACAAGGCAGAGGTGTGAACATAATGATGTATGGCAGAAGAATATGCATATGCAACATATTATCATTTATAAGGACATCAATGTCCAGCACGAAAGAATAAGCATATTACTACAAGAAGATTAAGCATGACAAAAAGAGATAATAGTTAGCAATTTATAAAGGTGGTGTATCGGTAGATCAATTGATTAGATTCAGAAAATGACTTTTAGTCATTTGGATAGCTCCTTATATATTTTTTGTATTAGAATAAGAAGAGTGTAATCTGATGTAAGATAAAGAAACAATGAGACCTTTGTTTTGCATGCAAGCCTTCTTTGCTCGGACGTCTGATCTCCTTTGGCTTGAGCTTTTGCCTAGAGAGCAATAATCTGGCTAGTTAGGAGGTAAAAAGAATAATCCTGCTGATAAAGAGTATACAGATTCTGCAACATTTCCAGATATGTTTTAGATATACATACCTTTTGGAGGATTTTTCATGGCATGAGAAACATTGGCTTCCACTGGCTGAGGGGATACTGTCATAGATATACTTCATTAGGCAAATAAGAAACTGTAAGAGGCTAAATCAAGTTCAATCACTGAACGACACTCAGCAAATATTTGCTAAAATAGGATAAAGGACTTCAACCTGCAAGATCATCAACTGTTTCATGCAAGAATATATAGCAACTGTCACGGATAGGAGGATCACCTACCAGATGAAAGCATAGAAATTGTTATATGAAATGTACACTAATAGATATGATTATAACAAGATATACTTGAAACGTTTAGTCCGCTGATTCTTCCACATTTATAGATCGATGTCTTTTTTGAGCAAGAACCTATATGAACATAAGATCAAAAAATGCATTCATAAACATAGAAGAGCAAAAAAAAAAAAAAAGGAACAACTTGGCGTAGAAAATTTAGAGAGTAATGAACTTGTGCAGGCATACCTTGTTCAAATGTCGAGAATACAGAAACATGTTTCTTCAGCTTGCCTTCTGATTGAGCATTGCTTTTACATAGAGAGTTACCTTTGCTATGTTGTTGCACAACTAATTTGATAGCAATAGATTGTTGCATATTAGCCCCTTTGTCTCCACTCTGTTGTGGAAGCAGTTTAATAGCAATAGGCTGTTGGTTATTGTGGTCATTGTTCTGCCACAGGTCAGACGAAATTGGAAGTTGTATACCTATAGCAGTCCAAGGTTCAGATAAAAACCACGTTCAGGTAAAGTTTGAATATGAATTAAAAGGTTTTGATAATTTACATCGTGTTTAGCACAATGCAAATTACAATTTTGAGTTAAATATTGGTGCGGACTTTCCACAATAACTGGAAGCTCTTCTCCATTCGTATGCATCTTTCACAAATTTTGTTTTGAATTGACACAAAAGATTTCTTTTAATCCAGTATTAAGGCAGCGAAGCAGTAAACTCAAGACCTTCAGATAAAGGCAAAATACTAAACATTTATGCTCTTCTCCATTTGTATATATTTCTTACAGAAGTTTGCTCTGAATTTACACATAAAGAGCTTTAATCAACCATTAAGCTAGTTAAGCAGAAATCTCAAGAAATCAATAAAAAGGCGAAGCACTAAACATTCATACTACAGCTTTCATTTCCGGCAAAACTGAATTAGATACCCTTCTTACTTTGCTGTTGGTTCATAGAAGGCGTTGATGCAGCTTTCCTTGCTTTCCTCTTTTGATAAGCTCCCCTCTGTTTAGCTTCTTTTTCTTCTACTGATAAGGAAGCAGTTTTCCTCTTAATTTTCGGTTGCAAAGAATCTTCTTATTCGTTAAATGTGCAAGCACATCACTTGAAGACACTATACACTGAATATTCAAAGCTAACACTAAGCATGACAATAACAAATATAGTTTAGAGCTCACAGCATAAATAAGGGCAAAAAACAAAGATTTAGCATAAACAAAGGTAGCAGGATAGAGCAGCGAGCTGTGGATGCAGAAAATAAAAGCAGAGGAGTAATGAATGCATGCAGCAGGAGAACACGGAGAAGAGGACTTGCAAAAGGGGAAAGGCGTTCTCTAGAGCACTTGATGGATTTCCTTGATCTCTATCAGAAGGGTTCTTGCAACTTCAAGTTTAACTTAGACTAGTAATTCATAAAGATGTTTGTGATCAAGAATTAGTTGAAAGGCATGAAATTAATTTGAGCATTTAGTAAATTAAGAATATCAATGAAAAACAAATGAAATTATAGACGTTTTGTTTTTGTGTTAGGTACCCTTCATAATATGAAAGTACCTAGTTGATTTTGATTTTTAGGGTGTTAGAATGGAACTGTTAATATTTATTGGGGATGATTGACTTGCAATATTTAGGGTGTCATAGAAGAATAATAGGAACTTGGGGGAGTTGTTGTGGAGACACACAAATAAGGAAACACCACTCTGCAATTCTAAGCTCTCTGTTCACCGGATACGCTCGGTGCATACCACTTTTACGGCCTCTTCCGCCCATAGACGGTAGACATGGACTACGAGCTTTTAATTTCTTTTCACGAAAATCAAAGCACCAACAGTCGGATCAAGCTTCATTGCCGGAGGTAGAGCTCGGGCAGTCCTGTAATGTTTTATTTTTACTTTGTTCCCTATGCATTAATTAGTGTCATTATATTTTTTTGATGTTCTATGCTTGAGCCTTGTTGATGTTTGAAGATTGGAACTGAAATTAGTTATGGGATTCGATTGGTGAAAAAAATTGGGCATTATTTATGAACAAGTTTGAAAAGAAATACACTAATTTCTTCTCTACGCCTGTTAGCTATTTGAACAAACGCCCAAATGAGGAAAAACATGCTTGCAAGAACGCATCCTCACAAAAGAGGATACATAAGCGGCAATCCCATGATTTCTCACCAATAACATAAATATTTTGCCAAATAACCACAAATACATTAGCTACTTTTGTTTTGTTATTCCTCAACACCCCCGTGTTTCAGCTTTATCAGTCCCTTGGAAGATCGATTTTTCGTCCATTAGAGCTGTTGTATTGGGACACTCACTCAATTTTTTTGATTGAAAACCATGAAATATATGGAATGGTTGAGCGGCAGAAAGAGTACAACATGTTAGAAATTGAATATTCAACCTCCATATCATCCCTTGGAGTTAGAAATTGAACTATACAATCAGTTGCTGGTGCTTCGTTCATAATTTTTTCTGTTATTCCCTCTTTTTTTTTTAATTTTTTTCCTTTTTTGCTTAAAGATAGATGATTTGCTTGATGTTTTGTTTTCTTTGTCAATGTATGGTTTTGTGAGAGAAGATGAAACAGCTTGAGAGTGCAGCCGTGCTTATGATTTCTTCAAATTGGGAGTCATTCTGTAGTACTTTTTCACTCTAGGATTGCCTTGATTAGAGCTGTAAACGAGCTGAATCGAACCAAGTATCTCATGTTTGGGCTCTGTTCGTTAAGCAATTCGAACAACGTTCGTGTTCGTTCGTTAACTTTCGAACTCCAAACCTGTGTTCGTGTTTGGCTCATTAAGCAAAGTTCATATTCGAGTTCGAATTCGTGTTCGACTCGTTTAACATAAACGAGCCGTTCGCGAACATGCTCGAAAAGCTCGAATACAAATTATTTTAAGCCTTAAATATGCAATACAAATAATTAATCATCCTCAAAAACAATTAAAGCACTAAGTGACTAAATAATATTATTCATTAACTATATAACTAGCATTAACATAAAAACAATAAATAAAACAAAGCAATTTGCCCTCCACATATAAAAGTCGAGCCATAAAATTAGCCCTAAAATTTGTCAAATGGCAATTATGTCAATGTTCATGAATGTTCGTTAAAACTCGCGAACATGCTCGTGTTCACTCGATTATTAATCGAATAAAAAAATTCGTTCGAACTCGATTCGTTTAAGGTTTCGAACGAACCTTTCACGAACACGAACGAGTCGAAACGAATCGAACTACCGAACAGTTCGGTTCGTTTAACAGCTCTAGCCTTGATAAGATTTTTGTGGCTTTGAATATTAGAATATATTGGAAAGTGGCAGTAGGTTGTTTCTCTTTTGTGCCCATTTCATTTGCTAGACATTTTTGCTCCTGTCACCTTAGATCACAGAACAATTGACCTGTGTATCTGTGTACTATTGACTAGAAATGAAATTGCAAGTATACGGTGTAATGCAACTCACTATTTATATTTTATAGTTATCCTCCTTACTTTGTAGCACAAACAATATGAAAATTGGTGTTTCCATCCCTCTAAGTACCTCAATTACAGAGTTTATTAGGGTTCTTGTCGTCCTCAGACACCTGCCACCCTCGACTTTTTAGGTATCCTGTTTTCCTGTCGCTTTATTTTTGGTGACTTTTTTACAAGTTCTGAATGAACCCTGTTTCCAGGAACAACCTCCAAAAAGTCCCCTCTGGCTTTCGCCACCACTGCACCCTTTTAAGAATCACCGCCCGAAACAGCATCGTGTGCGAAAGTCGTGGATATGACATATGAGTTAAACTGCTCTTGTGGTAACAGGATGAGCTGCAAGCGTAGTTATTAGCATTATTAAAGGTAATGGGTTCTGAATTTGAAGTGGTTGAGGAGAGATTGAAGGCTTTTTTGGGTCAGCTGCATACAGAATTTGGAATTCTTAGTAATTTGATATGGAGGCTTTGAAAAGTTAAATTGGAAGTTGAATGCAATTTAATGTATGATTAGCAGTGATTAGACTGTTACTTGCTGTTGCATTGCACATATCTAAACTTTTGGCCTTTCATTGCTTCAATTTGTAATTCTGTTTGCATCCTGTTTTACACTGGGGTTCAGTTTAAAATGGAGAAGGTGTGATGGAAGTAAATATAACTTTTTGGAAAGGCTTGTTGAGGTTGCACGTTTACTATCAAAGGTAGTACATTTGTTTGTGATTTGTTGTTCATAGTTGTGTTTTCTTTAAACTGTTATTCTACCTTCAGTTGTCTACGTGCCTCGGTCGAACTTGTGACATCAAAAGGCGAGGCATGGCATAAACAATGATCTTACATCTGTGCTTTTCAAAATTTTTCATTGTTTTGATGTCCAAATCTGTCTAAGTCAGTGTCCATCAAAATCTTTGGACCTTAGAGGATTGAAGTTGGTTGATTTCAGTGTCTTCCATTGTTCATATGTTATCTTCCTGTAGTAGCAAATTATTAACAGATCATTGTTGCTGTCTTTCTTTACCATCCTCCTCCATCTACTTCTTTGGTATCATTGTCCACAAGAGAAATAGAATTAGCTGGAATCTTTATTCTTTCCCAAGGAAGCATATCTGCAGCTTCACCTTACACCACAACTACCAGTAGGAGAACTAGAGTGCAGATGTGGTCATTTTCAATTTCTTGTGGGGCTTTTAATAGATTACTTTCCTTTTGGTCTATTTATATCCAACAAGTACTAAACTTTCCCTCTAGTTGAAAACATGATTAGAAGGGATCAGTATGCTCTGATTCATGAAACTATCTTCCCAATTGTGCTCTATCTCTGTTGCAGATGGTTGAGCCAATGTTGAAGGCAGCTGTGTATCCTTTGGTTGAGTTTTTGATTTTGTATGTAGGATCTTGACTAAAGATTCACTTCTGGAAATTAATGGGTTCATTTATCCTAGATTCCCTACTCATTTCACACCCTTTATTTTCTTTTCAATTGGTTCATGTTAATCTTTTGAAATTGAATGTCTTGAAGGGTTTCTGCTTGTACCAGTTTCAAAGTGACATCTCAAGTGTGTGAACTAATAATGTGGAGCAACATTTTGCGCTATTTATGTGGTTTCCTGTTGGTTGTCTTTAATCAAGCTAATTTTGACTTTGTTTTTTATATTCTTATACTTAACTACTTCTCTGACTTAAGATCTCCTGGCATATAAAAGAAGCATCCTATCGTAATCAGAAATGGGATATGAGTAGAATTATCACTACTTACTCTAGTTTACTCTTCTTCATAGTTGCAGATTAATATTGGATCCTTTATTATTTTGCTTTCTTTGTCTTGACTCTCGACATTCATGGTTCAGTTAATCATGTAGGAAATTCCTCCTGATGGTTGGTATTATTGCGTAGGATTTTTTAGTGCAGTCTTGCATGGTCCTGTCATATAGTTTTCATCTGTTTTCCGTGACAACTAACAGAGATATATCTGAACTGCTTTCTCAATCATTCTTCATGGGATTTTCACTGACAATTTTGTCACTGCTTGCACGCCTTCGAGTCTTGATTCAACAAGTAAGTGCTGTTTGTTTCTTCAATGAGCTTAGTGATGAAATCATATAGATTGAGCTAGTTGGAGGATGATATACTTGTAATCCATGTAATCATGTCGGTGATAGAGATTTGATTTCATAATTATTAGATTTGACAATTTAATTTAACTAAGTTGGCTTGCCATTCCTTTCATGCAGATACTCCTTGATGTTGTTTGTGTATACAACTCCGTTTCTTCTCTATCTCAAAAGGAGCAGGCGATTAAAATAACCGAAGAAGGTTTTGAGGTTGTTTTCACTGATTTTGTAGTCTAATGAATTCTTTTGCATCAGTTTATAGTAGTAGTTACTGTTTTATGGACCTCAGCTTAAAGAGATTATTTCCTTTTCGAGTAAAGTTTGCCTATTCATTTGAAACATCCTCTTTTCTTATTTGGGCACTGTGCAGGTATTTAGGGAATATTATCCTATAAAGGAGCAATTTATCTCCTTAGATTGCATTTGGCAGACAGATAAGTGTGTACTAGTTGAAAAAAAATGAATGAAGCTGAATCCAAAGCCAAGGAAAGGATGGCAGGGAAAGATGTTTCGCAAGGGGCATCTGCAGTACAGTATCAGAGCATTGAGGTTTTGCTTGGAGGTAATTAAAGATTAGGCCTCAGAGGAAATTACTTCAGCTATCTCTCTTCATTTCTATAACCAACGTTTAAGAAATATGAAGCAACGCTTCACAATGTTTTGCTTTCATAGAGTAGAGTACCTTTACTTCTTCATGCCAATCTTGTTACCAAAGGTATCAATCACCTTTAAAGAACTTAACGTTATGCTTCTGGTTCTCCTAGATTATGAAACTGTTAAGGCACATCCTGAATCACAGATGACAATTTGTTTCACTTGTACTCCATTACTTTTTGCATGCAACTAGAAAATTAAACATTAATAAACTGATAGATTCTTTCTTTGTGAAGAAGAATCTAGGACAATAGTACACCGTATACCTTTTTTTTTTTTTTGTTGATACGATAGATTATCCTATACTAAGGGGGAGGGGGTGGACCTGAAGAAGTCTAAGGGTAATCCGGAGAAGACTGAACCACTACCGGACCAGATGGGTGCACTACGCACCTGCCTGGATTTTTTAAACAAAGTCACTTTAATGTGGCAAATTAGTGGGAGGCCCTTGTCTCCCATTTCACCAAGCTTTAATGCATTGGTGGTGGTCATCAGCCCTAGGCTGGTGGTTAATAGTACACCGTATACTTGGAATTTCATTTCTAGTCAATAGATACACAGGTCAATTTTTCTGTGATCTAAGGTGACTGACCGGAGCAAAAATGTCTAGCAAATGAAATGGGCAAAAAAGAATAACAACCTACAGCTTGCTTTCCAATTTATTCTAATACTCAAAGCCACGAAAGTCTTATCAAGGCAAGACTCCCAATTTGAAGAAATCATAAGCACGGCTGCACTCTCAAGCTGTTTCATCTTCTCTCACAAAACCATATAGTGACAAAGAAAAGAAAAACCAAGCACCAAGCAAATCCTCTTATCTTTAAGCCAAAAAGGGGGAAAAAAAAAGAGCCAGCCCTAATATGGAAGTTGAATATTCGATTTCTCACATGTTGTGCTCTCTCTCTCTCTCTTTCTCCTGCTCAATCGTTTCGTATATTTCATGGTTTTCAATAAAAAAAATTGAGTGAGTAGCGTCCCAATATGACAGCCCTAATGGACGAAAAATCGAGCGACCAAGGGATGATAAAGCTGAAACAGGGGGTGTTGAGGAATAACTAAACAAAAGTAGCTAATTTATTTGTGGGTTATTTGGCAAATGGTCGGGATTGGCAAATGATTAAACCTTTGAATCTGAATCGAAATTGAATTGATTGAACCAATTGAATCGAGAACTGGATGCTCTTCCAGTATACTCTCCAATCCGAATTTAAAAATATTGAACCTAGCAGCCTTGGCTTCGAGATTTTTATTGGGTTAGCAAACCTATAATACCCAAAAGAGTTTAGAGGTTTCAACTTGATGATCAATAGACATATTTTGATCCTATATATCTATCTTGAAAAAAATATAAGAGCAAAAAGTTACAGCTTGGTAATTGGCCCAAAATTCATCTCCATTATTTTATTTTATTCTATTTTTTAAAACCATACAAATGATTTTGTTATCATTTAATTGAAAGAATTAGAAATAAACATATCAAAAAATATGGTGGTGGAGACTTTATCATTTAGAATATAAATTTATCAATCATTGCTTTTCTTTAGTGTATTTTCAATTTAAACTTGTTTTCTACAACATGAGCACCATTGTCGCTCCTTTTTTATGAAAAGCTTGGAAGAGATTACGATCGAAATCTACTGAGTGATCCTTTTTCCATCGATTTATTCTTCTTCTTTCAAAAACCATTTCTGAGTGATCCTTGCCTAAAGAGCTAAGATCTATGCTTAAACTTTCTACTGAAAATTAAAAATACCACATACTAATGCTTTTAAAAGTTTGGTTTGTTTCTGTGTTGCCTACCTCCTGTCTTCAAATTGATACTTGAGGTGCTTGAATCAAACAATTTTTTTGATCGGCTAAGTCCTTGAAATCAAACAAAAAGGAAATTATTATGGTTCTTTGATAACTTAGGTAATAGAAATTCTCTCTATCAGCCCTGGCATTATACATTGCTGCAATCTGGTAGAATTAATTGGACGACCTTTTTTCTGCAGCATTTGATGGTTTATGCATGTTAACACTAAAAAGCATAAGCAATACGTTTGTGTCTATCAGTCAATGAGTTTTACCCCCAGATAAATTGGATCATATGGTTAGTCTTTAGAGGCATCTACTGACTTCTAAAATTTAATTGATCATATGCTTTTGTTTTGCTCAGGTTTCTGCATGGTGAAGCTAAATCTAACTTCCATTGGCTTCAACCAATAGTTTAGCCTAGCAACTCAAGGATGCTGCAATCCCCTGGATATGAAAGAATCCAAGATGCTTTTAGTAAGCTCCAAAGAGAGCCATCAGTTCAGGTGAAACAATGCACATGTAGTTGTTGTCTGTGCCCTTGTCTAAAATCTCATTCTGCTGATGACTTGGTCATTTCTGCCCTTTTTGTTGTTCTTCTACTCAGAAAATTGATGTATGGTTCTAGATCGTATTTACTGTCAAAAGATATCAGCTGATAATTTGAAAGTTTCCAAAGTCATTTCCACACTAATTGTTCTTTCAGTTATGTCTCTAAAAGGTGCCTACTTAAATTGCAGAACACGGTGGTCTCAATCTCCTGTGACAAAGCTGTTTGGCACGCCATCTTGAACAACAGGGCAGTTCAGGATCTCCGAGGCTCAATCTCTGCAGGTTATACGCAACAAATTTATTTGACAAAATTTTCAAAACATATACGTTTATTCCCCTGCCTCCTCTGTTAAATCACACACAGTCATTTACCTTAGCAATATTTCATCCTACTAGGAATCTTTTAGATAATTTAAACAATTCTAGGATGAAGTTTTATAATTCATACTTGTTCATTGCTTAAAACAAAACTTTCTAGACCGTTTTTGAACTTCTTGTATTGCCTGACAAAGAACAGAGACATGTTAGCTGATGTTTGCATGCACTTGTGGCTTTACAATGACAAACGAGCTGTTAATTTCGTGAAGTTTTTTTTTTATATTGATGATTGTGTTTGAGCCTCATTTTCTAGATAGAACCTTCTGCATTTCTGATTATAAGATCCAATTATCAATTCTCTAGTAAGATTGTCAAGGAACAAAAATGAAGAAACACGAATAGTTCAACTGACTCTTCTTTCAGGCAGTTACCATGTCAAACGAAAGTAACAATATGAAGATTACAGCTTAGCAAACAAAAGACAGACCATGTTTTCTTGGTCTGTTCTTTTGTAGATTGAAGTTTATAGCTTAATTTAATGGCATATATACTGTAGCAGTATTTTTTGTATCATATTCATACATATCTATTATGTGCCTAGACAATTTTCAAGAATGTTTATCGATGCATGTGTAGAACAAAAGACGCAGGCATCTAGTGAAGAAGCAGACATAGCAAACCTTATCTTGCAGTGGATTCTGGGATTTACCAAACCAAAGATTATGGCTGTGATTGAGAAAATTGGATTGATGATGGCTTGAGTTATTTATACCTGGTGACAAGGAAAAACCAACGTCAGAACTCACTGATCTTGTGGAAGAAAAGATTAGATCTTCATTACTTCTTTCAGTTGTTATTCTTCTGATTGTGGTTGTCACGCCAAACAATGGCACCTGATGAAGGCCTTCATCTTTGGACGAATGCATAAACCGGGAGTATGGTCAGTGGTGGCTCTACCATCGAGCCATATAAATTGGCTTCAACGGCTAAAGGTAGGAATGGTTGAATAGTGTACATGCAACAACATATGGACGTCAGTTTGTCAGTTAAGATTAATCTTAGATATAGTCTTTAGTCATTTTAGTTTCCCATCTGATTTCTTTTGTCATTTCTTTCTTGTAGGTTATGTGGATATCATTTTGTTTGGGGGCAAAAGACCTCGATGATCCAATGGTCCTCAAAAAACTTTTCATTTGGTGCACTTTTAGTCCTCCAACCAACTAATAAGTGTTTATATTTGGTTCTCCAACTAATAGATATGTATACTTTTAATCCTTTCGTTCGATTCTCCAGTTGAAGTAGACAGGAAACATGTCAACTACTACTCACAGGACAAACTAAGTGGGTGATTTTGTCAGCACTGCATAGAGACCAACAAAACCCTAAAAATGATAAAACTTAAACCCTGAGCTTCCACCTTCTCCCTGTGTGTCAAATCTTCAGAAAAGCAAAGCAAAGAAAGTAACGATTAAAATGAAATTCAGACTTGCAAATCTATCGTGACGCGGATGGGAACCCAACTCAAAGATGCCCTTCAAAGCAGAGCTAAGACACTGATGTATTTATTTCAGAAAATGATGGTGGAAAAAGAGAGAGAGAGAAAGAAAAGGCTCATCCTTTTGAGTGTAAGCAAGTCTAATATCCATTCTCTGGAATAACCTGTCAATCATGCTCGCTTCTAAACAAAGAAAGAATAGATGTAACGTAAATGCAGCACAAGAAACTTTTCTTGTGTTCATAATTCAACCACAATGCTGCCTTTGTGGAGAAGTAAAACTAAGTACTTTCTAGCCAGGGAAGGAACATTAGCAGTACAAGAATTTGCTGGACTAATTACACTTGCAAATCGATTTTTAGTACGATTGCTATCAGTATATGGCAAGTGTTGGAGAATTTGCTGTACTTAGTTTTCCAGAGAGGAGGATATTCCTCCGAATTGGTGGAAAGTAATGAAATTTTAGTCGAGTTCGTCAATGATGCCATCAAAATCGATGCTGCTAAATTTTTGCCGCAGTTTGCAAGTATAAAGAGCAGAGGTAGTAGAAAGTAGTAGAGAGGAGCTTTGTGTAGTTGAATGAAATTGATTTTTTTTCTTTTTTGGTAAATAAAGATGCATTAAAATAAAGTGAATTCTACGGAATAATAGTTTTAGTTCTTTTTTTTTTTATTGATAGAAGAAATTGATAAGAGGCGGGTGGTATGGACTCATGTGTTTTGATTGAGACTTGTTTGCATAAAGTTATCGTACCACCCCAGTCTCAATCCAAACACACGAGTCCATAGCACCCGTCTCTTATCAATTTCATTCAACTTACTTTTGCAAGATTTAAACGACGTCACCACTGTACTTAACTATTACTCCGTGTTCTATCAAAAAAAAAAAAACTATTACTCCGTAAAATTCACTTTATTTTAATGCATCTTTATTTATCAAAAAAGAAAAAAAATCAATTTCATTCAACTATACAAAACTCCTCTCTACTACTTTCTACTACCTCTGCTCTCTATACTTGCAAACTGCGGCAAAAATTTAGCAGCATCGATTTTGATGGCATCATTGGCGAACTCGACTAAAATTTCATTACTTTCCACCAATTCGGAGGAATATCCTCCTCTCTGGAAAACTAAGTACAGCTCCAATTTTAGGGCTGCAAACAACTTCGTTATTAGCCCACAAGTGCATCTAAAATGTTCTCATGCTGGAGAATTTTAGAAAGCCCTTTTACGTGAACAACTTGAGATGCCATTATTAACCTGATAAAATCAGATCATAGCATATTTTCCTACTTCCATGATTAAAATTTAGAAAAGGAAGAAGGTGCATGTGCTTTGAGAACATGAATTCACTAAAATGTTCTTGTCAATGATATTAACCGCAGAATGCATTTTCCAAGCCCATTATCCTAGAAGAGCATAGAAACTATACATCTTCTGAATCCTGGAACGCCTTGAGAAGTTAATTTGTTGCTATCAAAGACAAGACTGAACTTCAAAAGAGGTATTGAATAAACTAATCACAAGATCTAACAGTAAGAGAACAGCATTGGTGTGTAGTCTACTTATTCCTCCAGGTTATATATCACACTTATCTGAGAACTGTGACGAGCTTCTATCATTGCAGGACCTTGGCTAGCAAGCTTCTGCTTGCGCGAAGAGAATTCTTCTGCCTAAGGAGGAGTGAAGAGTCAGCAGCATATTAGCAAGAAAGGGTCAGTGTATCTGTCCATCCTCAACGTCTAGGAGTTGTGCACATAATAGGAAGCATTCAGGTGGGAAAATGAAGTTTCTGCAAAACAGGTATGTACAATGATCTCCACAAACACGATAGCCATCAATACGTGCATTAATGAAAGAGTGACCTGCAGTCATGGAAAACTGGAGAACCTGATACCACCAAGGAATATTGCTCCAGATATTGAAAAGATAATGTTTATGGCTTATTTAGTGAGCTTATCCAATGAAAGGCAAAGAAAAGATGTTAGAAAGATGCAGATGGAGAACAATCAGGAAGGACAAAACGTTTTTAATTGCCGTTTCATTTGCAGCAAGTAAAATCAATCTCATCAAAAGTAAAGAGGAAGAAGAAAAGAAGGGACCTAGAAAAAAATTGAGATGCAACTGTTACTCTATTAGTCTCAGCGAATTACAATGGTTCAAGGGAAGAAGATCTCACGAAGAACCTTTCAACTAACTTAATTGGAAAGAGCAAGCCACTTAAATTTCATTATAATTTATTCCACTTCTTTCATGCCACTGCTACACAATGAAAGTCATAAAGTGCACAATATTAACCCTAAATCCATGAAAAAACATGTGTGTATTTGGTTTAGTCTAATAACGATTTTCGTAATCATGTGTGTAGGAAAAAACAAATTAAAAGTTGTCTAAAGTTTCTGTTGCAGAAACAGTCAAGGACAAAAAGTAACACTGCTTACCTTGTTGTGGTATTCGAGGTTAATTCCTATTAATTGACAACAATATATTAGTAAAAAAGATTGCATTTTAAAAAATTATAAAAAGGAAGAAACAGAAGAAACCAAAAAGGAAAATTGGAGCCAAATCCAGGACCACCTATGACCTAATCTTTTTGGTAATAGTACATTAATAGATGTTATGAGTTTATCTTGACAATTTTGCTCTTATTATTATTATTATTATTATTTTTTGTAACCCAGAATATGTTCCAACCGGAGTCCTTTGAACCCTAGCCGACACATTAAACTAGAGGGAACGCTGCGGCTCCAAGTACAGTTTTTCTGGACAAGTCACAAGGTATTTAACCGAACAGGTTCGATCTCAAGACCTTTGTATTCCAAGGGACCGCTACTACCACTGGATCAACCCGTGGGGGCAATTTTGCTCTTATTAGGTGGCCCCTTCTGCTGTGTATCAAGATATTAATGGCTGTCAAGTTTGTTTAGATATATCATGCCAGAAATGTCTTAAAAGCAGCTGCATCTCGGAGGAGTTGCATGAGAGGAAAAAACCAAACATATAGAGAATAGAATTTTTGTCTTGTGGGGTAGAAAGTAGAAAATATATGTGATAAAGGAAAGTTGAAGACTTAAGTCTCTGGAATTGAAGTTGAGGTCCAAGGCATGGAATTTCTTGCAGCAATTTATGAATGCTAGTACAATCTTTTGCCTTATAGGGTAGAGGTCATGAAAGACAAGCAAGACCAGAGAGGTGTTATTGGTATGTGGTTAGTTCTTCTTCAAGGCTCTTAAGCCTCCCCACTTCCCTTTCTCCCCATAAGCTTGTTCCCACATCGGTGGTATAAGTATGTGTGTGTAGGATTTAAGGTCCTCAGGATTTATCCAGAAGTCAGCAATTGCCTTTTGGGTAAACCTGTGGAATTGCCTTAGATTCTGTGTGTGTGTTTATTATTTACTGTTGAAAGGTAGAGGTCATGAAAGAGGTTAAAATTAGGAAATGTTATTTGCGCTCCATTTTTTGTTATTTGCAATCCCATCATTTGTTCCATCATATAGTTTAATAAATGAAAACTATACGATTGAAATGATAGTGGAAGTGTAATTAACAAAAATAGGAGTGCAAGCAACATTTCCCTGAAATTATAGTAAAATGTTATAGACCCAAGGCATGGAATTCTTGGTACAATATAAACATAATGGTCGATTGAAATTTTGAGAGTGACGGTTTGAAAACTAGTTCCCAAACAATATAATCACCTTAGAATAATAAAAAAAATTCTAAACTTCAATTCTTAATCTGGCAAAATTTTTCTCTATAGCTAATTCTACTAATTTAGAAAATGAGTTTTTCATCAAAGTAACCATCAAAAATTTATTTTAACCCCAAAGAAAAAACCATCGAAATTTACAAATTTCTAAAACACAATTACGCGATTTAATTCCAAAACTGCAACTGTAACAAAAATAAATAATACAAAAAATATAAGGGCATAATAGGAGTTCCCGATACTAACATTCAATTGAGAGCTCATTCGGGTCAGTGGGTTGGAGGGAGCCCTAATTCCCAGACGGAAGATTTTTTGCTACTTCATCCTCTCTCCACGGAGTTCCCTTGGATTCTATTCGCATTAGATCTCTGTGGTCTCTCTCGTAAGGCCGATCGATGCATCCCTACAAGCAATTGGCGATGTTTACTGTGAATTATCTCATAGGTGTCGCCTGTGGCTCTGGCGCTGTTTTAGCTGGGTCTGCTATACGTCGCGGTTGGGCCAGGAGGATTATGAGCTCGCACAGCACCAGCCGCAGCGAAGGACGAGACACTTCTGGCTGGCTGGCGTCTTCCATGAAATGGGTCTCATATTTCCGTGCTTTGAATGTTAAGGCTATGATTAGCCATTAGATATTAGATGCTACTTATTTCAACCCTATATTTCTTGTTAAAAAAAAAAAATTGAGAGCTCATTTGGTGAACATAGGGTTGTGATCTCCATGTTGCACACATAAATTTTCTTTTCTCCAAATGAGCCCGAAATTTCGTTTGGATTAGTTGTTTTTGGGAATATTTTTAAAAAACTTTGCTGTAGCAGAGTTTTTAGAGTATATTTTGGAATATTTTTAGAAAATATTTTAGGATATTTAAAAGTAGAAGAGTTTTTAGAATATATTTTGAGATATTTTTTAAAATTAAAAAAAAAATTAAACTAATTTTTAGATTACTTGTAGAGTACATTTTAAAAATTTTTATTGTATTTAAAAAATTAATTTTTGAAAAACACTCCGAAAGCAGGAGAACTGGCGAAGGTCCATTTATTTATTTACTTCTTTTGCCTGCGATTGCTTCATTTATGGCCTGTTCACAAAAGCCTCTGAAAGATGTGACCATGTTTAGAGAGAAATTAAAGGAAGGCTATTGGGATGATTAGGTATATCTGATTATTCGGTTGTGTATGGTGTCAGCAGTTCATGCTTCATGAATGCTAGAAACAGAATGGCTAAATTTTGGAGATTTATGTCTTGGTGAGTTGAGATTTTTGATGATCAGTAGCCTGCTTTTCAGTTTTCACCTGTCTTGTTTGGCAATTGATACAATTGGGGAAAATAAATCAAGAAAAGCAAAGCATAAAACAAGGGAAAAACTAACAGGGAAGCACAGCATTTGCAAGACTGTTAAGCATGAAACTTGCAGGCATCTGTGATGCTAACACTACTCTTGATATCAGTACCTTTGATTAGCATTTTGTACCACTAAAATCCTGATTGAAAGATGACTGGATATCATCAGACTTGTATTCATTGAATGAATAAAGAACTTTACAGTGAGGTTTTTCCTATAAGATCAGTTGCCATTTGATGGAATACCTGAATACAAAAATCTCCACTGCTAAACCTGCACTTGAAGCTAAACTCATTTTTATGCTATATATTGAATCATCTTAGTACCTATAAACTCGCGAACAAGTTAAAGTACAGCAGGTGTATTACTACTAGCATAAATGTATCAGTTTGCAACTTTTTCTCGCATCCATTTTGTAGCTGACCATTTCTCTCCTCCCAATACTTCACATCCTCCATGTATGCTATTGGGGTCTGATTCTCCATCAAGCCCCTACAAGAACCAAAAAGAGAAATTGATGAAAGCCACAAGAACTCATCATGCTATCTCTAGTTCATCTAAAGAGTATTGTTTCTTTAAAAGGGCAGAATTAATTTCTGACACATGATGACACAATGAATGCTACAGAGTGCTGCAAAGATTCTGTTGATTTAACTAAAAAAAAAAACTGGTCCGGATCAAAAACCCAGATCCCTAAGACATACAGGAAAATGATCCCAAATGTCATAGAGCTTAAATTGCTGAGCTCAATTTTCCTATTATGAAGGTCTCGCAAAGCACCTAATGCTGCTGAAGCTTCTTTCTGGTCATTGATCGGAAAATTTGTATAGTTCTTAATTCCCAGAACTTAAAATTCAATGCCTAATGAGGCCCCCAAACTGCTGAGGCCCTCAAATACATGCACCCACCAAATGACAGATTCGGTTCTTTCCACTCAAACTACTTCTAGCTAATTCTCTTATCCAAGAAGCAACTATACTGAGAAAAAACTTAAACGTGAGACTCAAACCAAAGCAGGACATCCTGCCCCTACCAGAGAGCTACTTCAAGGAGCAAATTATTACTTTTTGGCAGTCTATTAGTCATTTCATATATAAAGCCAGTCTTTACAGAGGGAATAATGATTAACGATTGGTAGAAAACAAACCATGCTCCAGAAAAGTACAGCGTCTCCTTTAGCAGGTTTTATGCACAAGCCTTTAACCATTTTCCCACCGCAGCTACATTCCCCTGTACCAGCCTGATATCAACAAAAATTACACCCAAAATAAGTAATGTAGTTGAAACTTGAAGAAAACAGGCTAATTGACGGATGGATAAGAGTGGATATGTGGCATATAGATGACCCGTCAAAAGTTCTCAGATAACAATCATAAGTGCTGGAAAGAAGTCATAGAGCAGTCAAAAAGCTCGTAATTGCAGAAGCTTTTTTAATTTTTAAAATTTTTTTTTTTTTGCCTAGTCATTGCAGAATTCATGTCTAATTGACTATTATCTCCTCCAATGTCACCTAAGCTTTTAGGTAAAGCGATAAACTAAAAAAAAAATTATTATTTCATTTTTATATTTGGTTAAGGATAAACTAAAAAAAATTATTATTTCATTTTTATATTGGTTAAGGTAAAGGAATGTACATATTCAAGGTGCCTACAAAACAACAAATGTCCAGAATCAATTTAAACAAGAGCATATACATGGTAGAGGTATAGGGTTAGCAAAACATACAGCAAAATAAAAAAAAAAAATTCATGAACATCACATATTCAAGTATGCATATGTTTGCTCTTCAAGGGCAACAGTACAACCTAAATAGAGAAATTTTGTAGAAAAATGCACTGTAGCAATTTGATGCATGTGAGGTAAAAAGGTGGTTGGAAAATATGCTCATGATAAACATAAAAAATTTTAAAAGAGAACTGCAATCCAAACAACACTGTTTCTTTAATTTTTCTATCTTTAATTTCAAGAATTCTAATCCCATACTTATTGCCATAAATAATCCTGGATTCTTGACATCTTATCTAAACAATGAAAAACCATATTTAAAATATATGAAAATAAGACAATGGGATGCATTAGCATAATTTCTACAGGCCATCCTTCATGTGAAACATTAAAAAAGACAATTGAGGAGACAATAAGGAAATTTTCAGGAATTTTTTTCCTAAACATTGTTCAATGATGACATGACAACACAAGTTTTTTTTTTTTTGGAAGGAAATGACAACACAAGTTTCAGTTTCACCATTAAACCAGTGATGGACAATGGATCTTTCTTTTTCTTGCAGTTCCAACAAGAAAAGCTGATTCTATTTTATTAAATAAAAAGCAGACTTCTAGCGGTTCCAACAACAAAGCTGATTTTGTAAAATAAAATGCTGATTTATCATGCATTTCACAAAACAGATTGATAAATTTGCCTTGTCCAGATGGAATAAGATAATAAAGCATATGGACAGTAAAAAAAAATCATGCTGAACAAGAGCAAATGTGTTCATCGTATATCAAATCCATAAGGTCATAGGAAGAGTTAGATGCTAATATAAAATCTACTCTAAGTAGTTGTTGCAAAAATTTTTGGTGTCAAATACCCAAAAAAATTCAAAAGTTCAAGTTTACAGCAGGCATAATCATAGAGAAGAAAATTGCTACCATAGGAAAGTATGTTTCTCCCCCCTCAACATTGTCACTTAAATACATAAGCATTGTTGCTACTCGCTGACCACCACGCTTCAGATTAAACTGCAGCAAGATGACTACATTCTTAGTACGAAACAATGAAAAAGGCTGACCTCATCTAGTTGGAATAGATGCAACAAAATTATAAAAGCAGTAAATAGAGCAGTTTGAATGCTTACAGTGTCAGAGAAGTAGTCATGATGCGGTTTGTAGAATTGATTCTTTTCATACCTGTGCTGCTGCAAATGTTAGACTCGATGTGGAAACATCAGTGTCTTACTTCGATCTAATATTAAACAAGCCAAAAGCAAAGTACCCACCTTAATACTTGAATGAGCTCCCCATTCTCTACTGGCACTTGTGAATAAACAGATATGCGCTTTTCAATGGCCTGATTGGAAAAGGGGGAAGAATGATCAAGTTTCTGTTCTACAATGACTAATATTACAAAACATTCACTTGTCTAGAGACACTAACAATACAACCTCATCTTTGTTGGTCATATGTACTTTTGTGTTCTCTGACATATCTAAAAAATAAAATCAGAACCTTTAATTTGCTTTCAGACCTAATAATTCAAACACACTGCAAAAAGAAAACCTTGGAATGATTAACCAGAAACCTAATCCAGAGTTTCTTGTATCAAACACCTTATATATCTATGTATTTCTAATTCATGTCTTTACCAAGCATCGATTTTCCAGTTCTAAGGTAAACTTGAGACACTAAGGTATATCTTACTGTTATTGTAACTATCATATCAGAAGCATTATATTCTCTACACACAAATAAAAAGACAATGGATTGCTTAAAGCAATAAGTGGCTCCTACATTAAGAAGTACGGTGCACTTTAAGTCTTTACCAGCTGGAAGGCTATCAATGAAGATACACATAAATCATAAAAGCCCCAAGTGTAACCAAGTTATATATATTTGAGTGATTAGTCTTACAAAAGTAGGTTCAACGATTCAAGACAGATTTGTAATGACTTTCAAATATTCAAACCTGTATCATGGGAAAACTTCTTTCTTCATGGCTCAGAAACATACCAGAGCTAGTCCTCACATTACTCTTGATCCCCTGTAGAAAAAATGCAGTATGACAAACTAAAAGATTCAGAAGTCACTCTAACAAAACAGATAGTGCTCAGTAACTTCTAAAACCACAAAAAAATACTTCCTCTTATATGGATACATTTGTACATATGTATTTGTATATTTGTGTGTGTGTGTGTGTGTAAAACCAGAAAACACTAGTATTGCATACAATTATGGATTCACACATATTTGCTGCATCAGATATGCAAAGGAAATTCTTTAGCTTGAATCAATTGCTAACACCAACTCATTTGAAGACAAAACAGCAGAGAGAACTATGAACATTTGAATTGTGCAGGAATTCCTTTGAGATATCTAAAGCTTCCCTAAACCAAGAGCCCTCAATGGAGGTTGCTAAGGGAAACTCCATTTGTCTGTTGTTGGGGGGCCTGTCAGCTAGAATATTATAACTTACCAAACCTGTTATAGCACAGCATCTAATATGCATCACCAAAAGAGAGAGAGAGAGAGAGAGAGAGAAAGAGAGAGAGACTTACTAAAACTGTAATAACTTATGCAATTAATAGAATACCCCTCTTACACTTCCAAGATTCCTTTCCTCATTTGACTGAATAAAACTCCAATTCTCACACATAAACATATAAAACCAAATGAGATACCCTTTCTATTAGCAGTCTCCATTATGATGGAGCATTCGAACCTTATACTTTTCAACTGATTCAAGTGCTGGCAGCAGCACATTCACTTTGAAAACTTCACTGCATCAGTGCCCATGAAGTCAGATATTTCCCATCCAGAAGTGGAAAAACTGGAAAACCGGTCCACATCCAAGTAAAGTCCAAGTACTAAAAAAGCTTTATTTAGAAAACCATGCCTAGTTAACGAAAACTTTTACGGAAGAAAACCCTACAGCTTACTTTAACATGATTGTAATTCTTTTACTTTTTTCCTTCTTTTCTATTAAGCAAGCCCAAAACAAAATGCTACTGTTATTAGGTGGCTAAAATAAAGACTACCACAGGCATCATGAGAAAGCAATCACTTTGACTTGCTCCAATTTTGAAGACATAAGAACCTGAAAACACTCACTTTGACTAAAATAAAGACTACCACAGGCATCATGAGAAAGCAATCACTTTGACTTGCTTCAATTTTGAAGACATAAGAACTTGAAAACCCTCAATTCTTGATAAATCTTCTTCAGTCTCCTTTAGTGAGTTAGAAGCTATTGGAATTTCCCAATTCTTGATAAATATATTTGAATCTCTTCTTTTTGGGTACTTGGGAGGGTGGAAACCAGTTACATCTGAACTAATCTTGGCGTCGTAGTACCAATCATGTCAAAAGCTAATAAACTCCTAATTGAGTCTGTCGGCCTATCATGGTGCTGTTCCTCTCCTCGCCTCAATTTCAGGCTAAGCTTGGCTAGATGATCTGCACATACATTGCCTTCTCTCCACTGGTGCTGCAGCCTGCATTCCTGTGATCTTAATCTCTTCTAGTCACAAGGAAGCTTCCTTTTCTAAACAATAAAAAAGTCTATATTATGGCGTTCTTCCTTTTCTCTGGCATGAAATTTGTTTTAAGTAATATTGAGAAGCTATAACTTGCCCTGGCAATATCATTGTCTTTTATTCCTTCTTTCAAACTTCATAAGCATAATGTTCTCCATCTCCATAATTATGAAAAAAGAAAAAGTGGGACTATGCTTGAGATATAGACTGCCATAGTTCTCAGGCTTTGATTTCTGTCCAAGAGGACTCCTTAACCTAGGCTGTGGATAGTTTATAATTTGACACTTACGGTGTTTAATTTGAAGCCATTCAACATTCCAAGACTAGACAGGAACATTGCGTAACTGAACTACTTCAAATTCTGGTCATAACATACTTTCTATGCAGCCAAAAAATAGAAGCAAATGCAACATCAACAATGAAAACTCCACATCCTTGGCCACAATAGGTTGTTGCCGATGAAAGGAAGAAAATCAGAAAGGAGAATATTGCTTGAAAGGACCCCATGAAGAATAAAGGCAAGAAGAAAAAATGGAAAACAAAAAATTGTGAGGAAATATGCGACTTCACAGAGAGAACTAATGATGTCAGAGACTAAATGCCTTGGTAGCTATCAGATGACTTTTGCACTGAATCAAAGTTCTGCTCATTGCCAAAAAATCATGAGACATGAAATCTGGTATTTTGTTCATTTATACAAAAGATAAAATACAGAATGTATTAATACTATCACTTATAACCAATTTGCTAGTATCTAGTAGTATATAATTGCACTGGCAGACATTCGTGTTAGGTACACGTATAGCATTATTTGCCAAAAAAAAAGGTAGTACAAACTTTAGCACAAAAATTAGTTGTTCTGAAGGCAAATGACTCCTTAAGCAGCAAATTCTTTTTTAAGTGTAGTAGACCTAGAGAAATGGGGAAGCCAACAATTCTAACTCATAAAGATATCAGATTGCCATAATACTGCTTATGGCAGAAAGCTAAATAGCAAGTGCAAGATCGATGACATCAACCTAGCGGCTTTAACGAGAAGCCTATGAGACTAGATTAGAGCTCTCAAATGAACAGCCAAAAATTTAACCAAAATTTCAACATTAAGTTAATGAAGAAAGAAATTATTGTAAAGCACTACAACAGCATAGGAGATGCATATCCTACAAACCTTTCCCGTTTTTGCATCAACAACAGTAGAAATCTGAAGACGAGGTAGTGCAATAGCCCTAAGATAATCACATTCCTGTACAGGAGCAAGAAATCATTCTTCCCGCGTAGATTCTTTAAAAATTCTAAAGACTTGATTGAACGGAAAAGAATGCAAAAAACTCAGGCAAATAGATCAAACATCAAAAGCCAAAATATACAAAAGGAGCATCATCTATCATAACATCGATCTGTCTATGCATAAGACTCAAATGTTGAAGATCTTTCAAAAAAATTAAAACGCTTACTGACATATCAGGTTTGCAGCTCACACCAATCAATGACAATGCCTAAGTTCTTATTGATGAGACAATTCTTGCAGGCATTTCAAAGGCATAACACTATTCCTATTTCATGACTGATGTCATTGGAAAGCTCAAAAGCACAGATTAAGGACAGCAGTTACGTCCTTCCATCACTATGCAAGTGCAAACAAGTAGCGGTTTTGTATTCAGCACATGCCAAATACCTTTGCACTAATGTAAAAATGCAGATAAACCACAAAGAATGAGAAAAAGTGATAACCATGTTTATGGTGAGAAACGACCTTATGCCATCTTTTATTCATTTTTCCAAATTAGTTTCATTTTAAATGGTCTTTATATGTTTCTGTCACATGTTACTTGCATGTAAGTTTCAAGAGTCATAATCTCTAGTAAGAAATGACATAGAGAGCAATAGGATGGCAATTTAGAGTCAAGATAAAAGAAAATAAAATTAACACTAAGTCACATTACCTCTGGACTTAAGAAGCTGTGAAGCAATATGATTCGTGGTGACCAGCTAACTATTTCAGGTTTGACCTACATCAATGAAAAAAGAGACTTAAATTTCTTATTAGGCAATCTTGGAACAGCTTATTTCAGAAAAGCAAGTATGTTGCACAGCACGTAAAACTTAGCATTTAAGGTTTTAAGGTGTTAGGCTTCCCTTGCTTTCCATAAGAAGGAGAGATGATATGAAAACCTTAAATGATACCTCTAAATAAATCATTTTACTCTTCAAATGCCTTTGCTTAAGTTTAAAGTTCACCAGAAATCATTAGACCACAAGCCCCAGAAAATCCTCAGGTCAAGATTACAAATAGAAATTCCAGTATACCATAATTACCAACATTTAGCTCATAAACTGGACATTCCAGATGGTACACAAGTTTTGTGCAACTGAAAGGTTTGCAAAACAAAGATCAACAACCTATGTGAAAGAGCTTTCTGCTCGTGCACAAGCTATGTCTACTGCCTCAAAGATCATCAAAAACTCTACAAGATATTTCTAATTTTGTGATATATAAATAAAACATTTGAACTTGGGGTGTTTCTGGTGGCAGATTCTGGCAGAGGGGTTCTTGCATCTTTATAGGTCTTCTCAATCTTGAGAATGCACTCAACAAGTGCAACTCCGTTTGAAGTATTGTAGGTGAAAATGAAGTCAACATAAACACAGGACTGTCCAAATCCCACTCCTAAAAATGGATCTAACAAGAGACAATACACAAAGTCATCCAAAAACCAAGGATCCACATGAAACATAATTATATCCAAAACCCAGAAAGCTGAATGAGGAGAATGATTTTTTTTTTCCTCAGTCTGTCTGCAGTGACCATCTGCGTCTGCCATCACTTCAAGTGTGAGATGATTTATTTTCAATCTTTAGAAATGGTGGATAGATAAGGCAATGGTGAAGTGAGGCAGGCTTTATATGCTTGTTTAGCAGCCTTGACTGAGGTTTAGAAAATTCAATTAGTAGAAAATTGAAATCTGACTTCACTCATCTGTTTGAAAGAGCAAGTAAAGAAGTAACTGATGTTGCTTAAGTGGCCTTGTCAAGAACCTATATTCTTTGCAAATTAAGTATGACAAATATAGAATAAATTTGTCACTAGAATCTACAACAGCAATTTGAAACGATATCTGCAACTTCTTTTCCAATACACTCCCAAATGAGAATTCACCCGACCGACGTGTTCCCATTGTAAAGCATGCACTGGAAGAATGCAAAGACCCTCTGGCAGAAAGTGCAACCAAAAACACCCACTTTTAAGAAATCTTCCAGCCCAACATAGACTGAAAGTCTCTGTAGAGGGCTCAACAAAATAATGTTACTCTTTAAACTTCTTGCAAGATGAAATCTTGGAAAACCATGCCTTATCTCTGCCTTGAAAGCTAGACAACTACTAAGCATCATCAAGGAGGGTATCATTCACTCAACCAGATGGGGAAAGAACATGTATAATATATCTTCACCTTAACCACAAGTGATTAGTGTCTCCCCAATCTAGCAAAGGTATATTTCCACACAATGGAAGTTTTAGAAGCAAAATGAAAGAGGAACTGCTAAGTATTCATCCACAATATGCCAGCCAAGTTTCTCTATCCAGAGTCCAGCAAAGATACTAAAATGTCAATGAAAAACCTCTCCTTCATACTCCATGAGCCCTTAGTGGATCCATTTCTCAGTAAATTAGAAGAGAAAGAAAGTACAAAACTTTAGACCCAACTGTAAAATTACCAAATTTCCACCTTCAACTTGCTTAAAGTACAATTTTTTCCCTCTGCCTAGAATGAAATGGTGTCATATTCATCATAAATTCTCATTCAAGAAATTTGGTAAATCAAATCTAAGAAATTTGACTCACATGAGCAAGAAAAAGGTGAAAATACTTTTAAAAAATGGTGGGTAATAGGTTCCACATACAAAGCCCTACCCAATGCGTGTAAACTAAAGTTCCATAAACAAGTATCAAAAAAGTGCAAAGTGCATATGGAAATATAGGATTTTTTTCATAAATGTGCCACATATTATCATGAATTTAAACTTCCGAGGATGCATAACATATAACATCAGACAAAAACCTCAAACCTATATTTTAGTTTTATTTTAACTATTTCAAATTTCAAGCTCTTGCTTGTAAGATCTGCAATTTTGTGGTAATCAAATTTCAAATTAACATGCATGCAGTACAGGGGCAGAGACCAAAATTCGGTTAAGCATATCCAAGAAAAGATTGAAGCATACATATCCAATACGTAAAGTTACAGCTTCTTTGTCATAAGCCCAATGAGAATAACCTGAAATTGGGAGGGGGGGGAGGGAAAAAAAGAGCACTTTTTCATCAAAGCAGGAAATAACAAAATTAAAAGATGAAAGAACAGGTAATCACGTGCACTGGCTTATATCCAACTTCTTCAAGAGCAAAGGTGAAATCCTTTTGCTCATAGTTTGTCACAGGACAACACAAACATAATGAGACACTTATCTCCTGTCATATGGATGTTGTGTAGCAGTAAGTTTATGCATCTTAAGCTCTGTCATTAACGGTTCCATATGGATTGCAGAATTACTGCATTAACCATAT
Organism: Coffea eugenioides; assembly: GCF_003713205.1. Taxonomy (NCBI): domain Eukaryota; kingdom Viridiplantae; phylum Streptophyta; class Magnoliopsida; order Gentianales; family Rubiaceae; genus Coffea; species Coffea eugenioides. The sequence goes on from NC_040037.1 coordinate 17,662,385, forward strand.
TGATAATTGAGATTTCTTCAAGAGCAAAGGTGAAATCCTTTTGCTCATCGTTTGTCAAAGGACAGCGCAAGCATAATGAGACACTTGTCTCCTGTCATATGGATGTTGTGTAGCAGCAAGTTTATGCATGTTAAGCTCTGTCATTAATGGTTCCATATGGATCGCAGAATTACTGCATTAACCATATTGATGGTTGAGATTGTTATGGTTTCATTTTCTTCTTGGGGAGCTGGGGGTTGAGTATAAACATGCTTAAGCAAACTGCGAACTTGTACAATTTCATACTTACTCAATGAAATAAGCAAGAAAAACATATCATATCATGTGCTATTTGGAGAGTTCTATGGGTTGCTGTGCATAACAACATAAAATACCATTTTCAGACTTTATTGGAAAAAAAAGTATGAACCTCTTCCCAGTTGACCACTGCCGCTGTTCCGACCTCCAAGTGTTCTTCTAAAGGAGGATTCAGAACCTATGAAGAAAAGCATAATACCATTGAATGCACATTAATTACAAATCAAGGTTGATAGATGTTACTACCTTAGTTTAATCCACACGCAGAATAGAAGCATTATCCTAAGGAATCTGAGCATTGCATTGTTGCATATATTCTCTAGAAGCACTGGTCAGCTCTTACATACACAATTTACTATTTTACAACACAAATACCAAGCCTAACCTTTTCAAATAGCTTTGGGGAAGTTGAAATAGAACCGTTACTGAATTCATGTTATGTTTTGACTAGCAGTTATTATGAACTTTAAGGATGTGACTTTGCTGACAAATATCAGTCTCTAAAAAGTTGCTAACATCACCAAATTCCAATAAAAGATTATCCAATGCTTTGAATATCAGTTCTTACACTTGGCAAAGTGGTTGTTAATTAAAGTAGCCATCTAGGTGGTTTAAGTGAATTTTAGCTTCAAGACTTATGCAGTCAAGCATAGCCACCACACAGAGTGACAGGCTTTTCTAGGAGTTATAGTTGCGAGGTTCAATATTTGTATAGAAACTGAAGAGGATTCAGAAGGAAACCATTTCTAAATAAAAATAAATAAATGATTTTTATCAGCCGTTAAACTATATGAATGTAAAATAAGACCACACAACAATAACATTCGATGAGTATTAGACACTTGAATCAGAAAAAATAGAACAGAACGAGTGGTTCTCACACATGTTAGTCACATCAAGTATACGGACTTTCCTGAAACAATGACTTAGATCTAGCAGATATTCGTACTTGAAGCTAAAGATTTGGTTTATTCACCTTTGCCTTTTCTTTCAGAAATCAGTCAACTGATGTCATAGTTAAAGTGACAAGTATGCTGCATCTCAAAATCCATGTCTTAATTTGGATGGTAGCTTGTTAACTATTTCATCTCATCACTTCTATTTGGGGTAAGCAGAAAAGTTAAGAGTACGTGTGAAAATCTTTGAAGCAAAAGGACCATTTGCAAAGAACAATAGATGAACAAACCACCAGAAGGAACCTACGTTTTCACACCATTTAGCAGTAAATGTATAATTCTCATAGTTTTGCCAAAAAAGATGATAAAATTAAGACAACGAAGTTAGAAAAGAAATATGTGATGAGGCAGTTAACAATAGGTCAAGATATAAAATCATGCTGTAAACAAACCAATTCAAAAGAATGCCTTGATATTAAAATGCTTGAAAGAGCATCAAAAAATGTACCATATGAATCTTCCAACTTTCGAATAAATGACAACTGTAATAGCGCACCTGCACAATTAATTATTGAACATCATTATTACACCTTAGCAAAACATTACCAAAAAAAAAACCAATCCTTACAAAACAACCATGTACATTTTCTAATCTCTTATTGAAATCTACATATAAGCACAATAAGTAAACACCAAAATAATAATAATAATAATAAATTGCCAAGTCATCAACCTCACAACTGGCTTAGTTCAGACTTATGTCCTATCCAAAAGGTCATCATTTTTATCATTTTAAAGAATGTTGATATACAATTAACAACTTCACAAGATTTCCATCCAACCCAAAAGCTCAACAAATTGATCATTTCAAAGTAGGCTGATATATAGTCCATATCCCAATGATCAAATTGGGAAGAAATCTCTAAAATATTGGGCAAGTGATTAAACATGGGGTACTCAATACATATAAATTCAACACATTTTCCAATTTTTCTGGGATTATGTTTATGTTAGTTCACATCCAAAATTGCATACCAAAAGCATATCACTCCTATTAAACAGTAAAAAAATTTGGAATCTTTAAGATCATCACACGGTTCACAAGTGTAAATTTACCTGTATTTCTAACTAATGATCCAGTCAAAAATTTCATTCCACAACTCCTAAAGAATTGTCCAGATAGTTTAGAGGAATCTGCAAAATAAAAGGCCACCAGTTCTTATTTCTTGTTTTTCATCTAACATTCCAATGTCAGGCTCCATTTGTACTTCTAACTATTAAAAAAAGAAAAGTCCCTTCTATAATGTTTCAGTGTAACAACTCCGTTATGGTAAAATTTTCAGTCATTCCTGTCCTTGATTGTAAACTAACAGAATTAGATAGAGAACAAAAATCCCATTTTCACATCTGCTCCTGTAATCTCCATTTCAAAAATTAGTATCTCTAGATCAAATCTGAATCTCAACAATTCCCATAACATTGCCAGCATTCAAATGTAGAATCCCCATTTCAACAATGCCTATGCCAATTAGATCAAGATGCTTAATAGAACTCTTATTCCAATGCATCTTTCTTTCTCTTTTATATAATTTAAATTCACAAATATATATAGGTAAAGCATGAACAAAAAAAAAAGAGAAAAACGAATTATCTCTGGAAGAAATGTATTAGGATTGGATACCGATAATCATTCCGGCAGTGACAAATGTGAGGAGCCCAAAAACAATCTTCATCGCTGATGCCATAATTCTCTCTCACACACAAGACACAGTTGGTGAGTGAGTGTGTACGAGGAAACGGGAAATCTAAATCTATGAATAGAAATAGGGATAGATTTGTTCGTTTGTTAGGGACTTTTGTCTGAAACCGATAACCGAATTTTAAGGACAACGAAAAAGGATTTGTTACCGTGTTTGTTTCTTTTTCTACTAGCGAAGCTAGTTCGGATCGAAAGAAATGAAGAAGAGAAAAGAAAGTTTAGACTTAATTGCTTTGAATTATCACAGTTACCCATTGGACTTTCACACCTCACACCTTGACTGGGAAAGGCAATGGGTGCCAGTGCAGCGTCAAAGGGTGGCAACAGGGGCGGGTGCCCGAGCTTATAGAAATGGAGCGGGTCGGGGTAACATACACTTGCTTCATCCCAGCATATAAAATATATATATATATATAAATTTATAGATGTATATATAATACATATATATACACACAGATTATCCCGTGTGAGCAGGGGCGGATTTAAAGCGGGGCCCCTTAAATTCTTATAATACTTCTATAATTTTGACATAATTTTAAAGGTACCTCCAAAATTTTTTTAGAAAAATTGTGAAAGAATAGGTCACAAAATTTATATCATTCACTTTCCTCCTCTAGTCCCCATTTTCCCTCAACAGGGCCAAGTACCAATTATATCAGTTATTACTTTTGGTCCCCACTCTCCAAGTTCCCTTTACTCCTGTGGTCCTCCATTTCACTTCACAACCCACGGCTCCTCTTCTTCCACACCCAACTAACTACTCTTTCTTTTTATCACTTCATCCAATTATCATTAATCATTTATTTCATTTGTCCCCACTTCCTAATTTCCCTTTCCTCCTCTGGCTCTTGGTTGTCCCCACTCCCCAACATACGAGAGCCACTTTTGGTTGTGGCTTTTACTTCCACAACCGAAGTTTGTTACTCTTTCTCTTGATCACTTTGTTCGATTTAGAAATTGCATCAGAATCAATTGATCTTCTGGGACCTGGATCCGCCACTAATTTGCAACTCTTTTCACCAATTTTGGAAGACCATCAAAATCAGGTTCTAAACAATTACTTCTTATTATTATTATTTTAAATTTGTTTGCAAATATATTTCTAGAGCATGAGACTATTACTGTTTTAGAGAAATTTGAAAATTGATTAGTTAATGTAATAACTAATAAATGGGTTATTTGATAAATATTTTAACTTGTGAAATGGTGATTTTATGGATTTATAATTTATTTTTTATTTTCCTTGATTAGTTTCTTATATGGAGTTAACGTAATGATGAATAGAGGGCCATTTGACATATATTTTAACTTTTAAATTATTCTTGTATGGATCCTTTTGTCTAATTAACTTGATTAGGTTCATATGTTGTGATTAATGATTTGATATAGTAATGAATAAATAAGTCATTTAATAAATAACTTTAACTTGTAAAATAGTTCTTGGATAGATTTTATTGTACATTTAATATTTTAATTGGATTAGTATCTTATATATTGATTTTAATTTCTTTAGCTATGGAGAGATATTTCAAGAGGAAATCAATGGAAAAAGAGTCATCTAATAAAGAAGAAGCCAAGGATAACGAAAGTGCAAAAAATGACAATAAAAGAAGTTACTTGGGGAAGTTGAAAATGAGAAAGTTGTAAACCGTTATCAAAATATGAAAACTCGTCGTGAACAATTGTAAATAGTTTAGATTGTTTTTGAAATAAAATTATTATTCCACTAATAATTTTGAGTTTATCTTTTTATGTTTTTCATGTAATATACATATCATTTGCACTTGTTGGTGAATTTATTTTTTTTTTTGCTTAAAAATTAGAAAAAGAGTGGATAAAAATTTTAGTGTTAGTTTTGCCCCCACTAAGATTTTTTTCTGGCTCCGCCCTTGCGTGTGAGAGGCATATTGATCAAATTGTCCCATCTTGTGCAGTCATTTAAAATACAATCTCGATATTTGCCTCTCAAATATATGTAAAATAGGGTAGGTTGATTTCTCCCTCTGCAGAGGATAACAAATTGTGTATATATAATAAACATAAAACAGGATGAGTAGATTGTTAAATATGATAAGTTGATTTATTTCCCGCGAGAGAAACGGGAGCGGGGTCGGAGTGGGAGATGGGACTGGAGACGAGGGGAGTTATTTAACAACGGGGCTGGTCCCCCGGCTCAATGCCACCTTTAGTAGCAAGGGAAGGGACTTGTATCTTATAACCATGAGATTTAGGGTTCGAAATCCATAAGAATGGAAAAGAAAATGTTGGGAGAGCTTCTCCCAACAAGAGGATCAATCCAATTCAAACAAAATTAGTCACAAATCATAAAGCAAAATGGATGCGAATACCTACCATATATACTTAAAAAAAGGTACCGTGAAGGCATCTAATAAGAGGCATCTAATATTAATTAGTTATCTGTAATTGTTTTTAATTAGTTTTGTGTATAATTTTATTATATTGATAGTGTATATAAGATGTTGGTTCTATCTTTTCATTTAGTCTTTTCCATGTCATGTCAGGCTAGACTTTTGTAGTCGTAGTAGGATTACCATTAATAGTATAGTAGTAATGATATTAGTAAATAGATGGACATTATTGGACTAGGAATTGTAATTGTAATAGTAGCATCAGCGGTAGTAATATAATTATAGTATCACTACTAGTGTCATTAGCAAGTGTAGTAGTAATGGCAGCTGGCAATAGCATCACTTAGTAATAGTAATAAATGAGGTTGCCCTGTGGGCGCCCATGGGATGGGTGACGGGGATAATGACTGCGAGGAATGGTATTTTTTTTTTTAATAATAACATTTGTATAAATTAATATATCCTATTTTACGGGGAAGGATGCTATTTTAAATTTTTAATCAATTATTTGAGGATAAATGAGTAAAAGGGCATATATTAACAACCCTATTACTTTTTTCTTTCCTTAAACTTGTTCTTTAAATTATTTCAACAGAGCCGTGATTTTAGAAGTGGGAGGAGATAAGAGATTAAAATCCAGGACCTCTAATTTTTCTCTAACTCAAGGTTTCTCTTCTTTTCATTCCTCTCTTAGATTGCCAAACTAGGATTAGGTAGGATTTTTGTTTTGAGAAATATTTAATTACACTTGCTTATTTGTTAATTGCACTCAAATTTTCTTCTTTAGCATGTAAATTAGATAACAATACACATATTCTTGTTGAATGTACGACATTTACTTTCATAAATTTTGTAATTCAAATGAAAAGTATGGGCATTTTCATCTTTTCTAATTAGTGTAAAACTCATAAAAAAAATAAATGAGGAGTATCATTAATTTTTCTTTTAATAGAAATTTTTTTTTTATTCAATAATGAAATTTATAAAGTAATGACTAGTTGTAGACTAGTGCCTTGCATGGAATAATGTAACTTTTTTCTAGAAAAAAAAAATGCGTTTTTACCTATGTTTTTATGATCAAGATTTTGAAGATTTTCATTTTATATACAATCAAGTAATAAACGATTTCCACAATGAAAGTTAGAGCTTTTAACTTTTTAAACCAAATCATTAAAGAAATAATCCAGGATCGGTCAGCAAAATATTCAATAACTAATGAAGATTTTGGTCCTTTTCATGCAAGGTCCATTGGTTATGGGACGAAAGTGCTGATCTTTTAACTAATTAATAATAATTTTGGAACTCTCCACTTAAGCCCAATTGGTTATACCAAAATGGAAATCCAAATTTTTTAGCATAAACAATTTCTTATATTATTATTCTATGAACAAAAAATCACATTTATCACGAAAAAAAAACCCAAATAAAATCCCAAGTGTAAACCAAAAGGGGAAAAAGCATTCCAAGAACTAATCATAGAGAATAATGTCAACTAATTAAAGTAAAATCTTATTTCTTTAATTCACAACATTATATATGCATTGTACTCGGGAAGTAAAATTTGGAATAACAATTAAAAAAAAAAACTTCAATTAGAAATTGTAGCTTGCTTCCATCATTATTCGTTAGATTGTAATTAAGAATAACCATCATAGTTTATAGTTAAACCCAATCCAAGTATACAGATATATTACTCACAAAAAGAGGAGAAAAAAAAGGTTAATCTTACTTGCATATCATGAAGAAAAGAGTTTGCATCTAAACCAATTTTGTCATTGAAAGATATTTTCATAATAATAAACTTTAAAATCACATTCTCTTTCTGACCTGTCAAAATTCCATGTAAGGGTTTAGGATTCACATTGTGTTATTTTTGTGAATATTTTTCGAGAACAAAGTTAAGTATTCTGGCAAAAAATTTTGAAGAAAATGGAAAAAGCAAAACCCTTTAAATCGTGTTAAATAGCCAAGATATGGTTTAAATGAAAGTGTTATTTCTATTGATTAAGATTAGGCAATTTAGTGATACAAATAATAACTTAACTTTTTTTTTTTCAATAGTATTTGTGAGAAGGATGAGCAAACAGCCTACAGTTGTTAAAGACTGATGAATAGGGTACAAATTTCTATCCATATTCTAAATGTTATATACATATATATATATATATATACACACACACATATTCAGATTCTATTTTCTACATGAAAAACTTCACAACTTGAATAATACATGTAGGTCACCATATCCAAATAAGGTCCATTTACAATAGAGAATATTGCTTTCAAGAAAAACAGTTAAACTCAAAGCATAAGTTTTCTTTCCAAAATATTTCGCCAAAAGACAGATGAACAACAAACAAAGCCAAGACAACATGAACAATTCACCTTAACCTTCAAACTTGACTTCTTGATTTGTGCTTCAGCCATCCTTGTCAAAATGCAAAAACAACGTACTTGCACTTTATAGATCTATTATTCTGCTCATACATTGCTTTTAAACTATCACTTGATCAAATTTGTTGCCTTTCAAACTAGGCTAAAGATTTGGAATACTAATGGTGGTTGTCCTTTCTTTTTTTTTCTTTTTTTTTTTTTGGGAACCAAATAATGTTACATGCAGGAACTAAAATCTCGAACAAACGATTCGAGACACAATGAGAAAAATGTTCCTTGTATTTATTTAGACAGCTTTGTTGACTTGGATTATTTGTTTTCAGGCTTGAATTACAATTAAAATATCCTAGCTGTATTTTTGTAGTTTTCTTTTCCATATTTTCTTTTTTCTTTTTGGTGGACAAATTTGTAAAATGTTAGTACTTATTTAGGTGATCAAGTGTAATTTTTTTTTTTGCAATTCATATTTCGATTAATGACAAGAGAGTATTAGCATTTGGGTCCATAATTAATTTAGACAAAGATGGCATTTCTAGGCAATGATTATTATTTCACCATAGATTTTTTTTTAAAGTGGATTGAAATTATTTTTTGTAGACATAATGTATTTGTTGACATTCAACAGATGAGGCAACTGGTGAAGGCTCCTCCTACATTTTGATTAATTAAAAAAACAATGAGTCTATCACAAACTTTTGATTTAATCCTCATTCCCGAAATCGTGCATACAATAAAATTTTGATCTTACCCCAAGTCCCTAAATTGTATTCAATATAACTAAGTAAAATAAAACTTTTTTATAATAAAAAAATGTGGGGCAAATATTTTATCCTATGTCCTCAAGCCACAGAATAGAAGAACTGATAACTTCTGCCCTTGGTTTTTTTTTTTTTTTTTTTTTTTTTTGAGATAACATCGAACGAAAATGTTAAGCAATGGCCGGACCCATTAAATAACTTTGTTGAGTTACATTAATAATTTTTCGGGTTTGGTTTACAAGAATCATTTAAATCATATTCTAGCTAAATGGCCGGACCCATTGATAGTCCTATCTGCACATGGGATCCGTGCCATTTTACGGTGGCAAATAGTAATTCAGTGTCACTTCCATATTTATGTCAAGTGTTTTACTTATTTAAATTGTCACGTACGTACTCTTTAATTTTTTTTAATAACTCAAATTGATTTGGTTTAATTCAAATTTTCTTTATGCTCACCTGATAAGTGGGACTAAAACTGAAATTGGTACAATCTCAATGATCATACACCATTCCTCGAGGTTAGTTAAATAAATTTGTTGACTTACATTATTATTTTTTGGGTTTCAATTACACGAATCATTTTAATCATTTTTTAACTAAATGGTGGGACCCATTGATAGTCCTATCTGTGTCCTGAAAACACATAATGAGCACACAAATTAAAAATAACAATGAGCCTATATTGACAAAATAATAATAATAATAATGAGCCAATCATAAAATTTTGGTTTTATCCTAACTCACGAATTTGCATCCAATACAAAATTTTGATTTTATCTCAAATTTTTATCTTTGTTTTTTAAAACAACTTTCTTGCACTTCAGATGTCTACTATTGGTCTAAGACTTTGCTTTTGCATTTATGAAATATGAATAAGTGATTTGCTTCTAACTAGGCTAAACGCCTGGCCAGTAATGGAGATTTTATTTAAAATCTCTAACGCAGCAGAGATGACTTCGACTTCACTTACAAGATGCAAAACATAATACGTGTGTTTTTTTTTTTTTTTGTCGACACAGGGGTGTCCGGGTCAATTCTTACGGGGCCCGACTAATCCCCTGCAACCCGGATCCGGCGCCCCAACCCGACCCTAGCACGTTAAGTGCGCGGAGGAATCCAGCAGAGCAGAGACTCGAACTCGGGACCTATTGGTCAGCATTGGGAGGTGCTACCGCTGGACCATTCACGCGGGGGCATATATAATACGTGTGTTTGGATGGGAGTGATTTGAGAAAAAATAATTTATTTGCATCATAGACACAAATTCTAATACACCATTTTACCTTCCCGTCAGATCACATACACTACATCTCTTATCAATCTGTTTGGCACCTGAGAACTAAAATAAAATGTTACATGATGAAATTGAAATATTAAACAAATGATTTGACGCGCGATGATCGGATACTGATCCTCGAGGTTGTTTAACTAACTTTGTTGACTTGCTTTATTATTTGTCAGGTCTGGATAACAAGAATCGTTTAAAAAACTACTTGAATAGCTGCGCTTTTTCACTTTGTTTTGTGATCGCACTTGTGAAATATTAGTACTTGTTAAGGTGATCAACTGTAATTTTCTTTCATTCATATCAGATTGAAGGAGAAGAGAGTGTAATGCATATGTGTCTGATTATAAGGAAGGACTAGAGTTCCATCTATTGGTTTTGATTAAACATGGAGGTCTACGCAATAATTCTATATTGTTTCACAATAGAGTCAGTCAGCTAGTTTTCGAGATTCACTAGATTGACATAAATCATTGGATGAGTTCACCTAAAAAAAGTGATAAAAAAACATGATATATACAAATGATAGATACAAACAAGAATCTCTTAAAATCAAGATGGCAGATCATGATTTAGTTTGTATCTGTTATACAAGTCGTCTATAGTTTAGTGTAGAGTTTTCTAACATTTTTTTTTTGTTCATATTATCCTTTTTTGAGATTCAACTGATCGAAAGAGAGTATTCTCATGCATGTGCAATCGAGTCAACTGGTGAAGCCTACTTGTACATGAATAATCTACCTATATATCAGACATGCATGCTTCTCCACCTCTTATCTCCTCCCCAGCCTAATCAATCACATCCTCATTTCAACTCCATCGATCGGCCCTTTTAGTTACTAATAGCAATGGCAAGTATCTGTATTTCTGCCACCAAATTCATGTGTGTGTCCCTCTTGATCTTGATTTTCTCCGTCCCGAATCCTGCAAAAGAATTCACAATCGACTGGAGATCATCTAAACTTGGCCAATGGAGACAAGTTCTTACTTGCAAGCTGCTGAAATGCCTTGAATCAGATCTTTGATTTCTGCTCGGCTGTTCGACCTAGATTGACATCCGTTTTAGTTTGGGCTTTGGTTTTTTGGACCTAATTTTTGGGTCTAATCTGTTTTAGTTATTTGATTGTATATATATACCTTATATCCATTTTGTACAAAATATCTGATACATTTCGAATCCTAATAAAAAAAAATCTGATTTCCCCCAAATTTGTTCTTGCTTATTCTTGTGTGTTCTTCCGTTCCGCTGCATCTGTTATAACACAAGCCTGATGATAAACTGCGTAAGATCCCAGACTACCCAGTCATCTAAATTTCTCAATCGATCATATACACTTAGCTGTAAATATAGATGTAAATGGAAACCCTTTGTTCTCTTTGTGCTTATTTTTACTTCAATTTTTTTTTTGGCAGATTTTAAATACAGTCGAATTTTTTATGGGGTGGTCCAAGCCAAGGTACCTTGTGGCCCGCCCATTGCTGGAACCCGAAAAGAAAACAAGACGGGAGATGTTTATTATACTCTTAGCAAGCCAGGTAGTTTCATTTTCCAGTCCGTGAGACCCGCAGCCTGTAAATACGGGATGTATGCCTCAGTGAAGGTTCGTCCTTGAGGACAAGAGAAACAAGAGCAGAAACATTACATATGATTGATGGAGTACAATGTTTTGGAAGTTGGAACTAGCTTCTCTGCTCGGCTCCCAATTTGTACTACTACAATTAGTCGGATCTGGGGCCTCACAAGCACCTGTTCAAACCAGTTGTGTAAATTTAATGGCATCTGATGTAAACTCGTATAATTTTAGGGTAATCACGATCTATTTACAAATATAATTATTTACTAAACGCAAGTTTTACAATAAAATTGTGCTAGTTTACACTAGGTGTTGTAAGAATTATACGGCTGATTTGAACTGGACAATAACTCAAACTTGTGAGGTTACGGATCCTGACTAATGCTTGTATTTAATTTGTGCCTTGCATGCTTAATTAGTCCTTTTTCTGGTATCTCAAGCTGTATGGTTATCTTGATTTTGCTTTGTTTTTCGTGTTCTCATGCTCGTGTTCAGTGTTGTTTTTTCTTGGCCTAAATATCCTAAAAGTGTTTGTGTTTTTTAAAGTTTGTTTAGCCTAATTGATGTAGACAAGTGATTTTCCGGCAACCATGTAGATTCATTGGTTTCTCTTGGCGTCTCCCAAGAGTTTAGTCTGCAATTAATCATGGACTGAGTAAATCCTATATGAGTAACTTCTCCAATAACATCATCAATGTGATACATAAAGAAACCTCAAATGTAATAGAATGCCAGCTGAAATGGACAATGTTTCAGAAACACTGGAACACTTTGTCATTTACTATATACCCTTGAGGACAAGGTAGCCACATATCTTGTTTTCTCTCCTATGGTATTTGGTTAGAAAAATCAAAGACCACAAGAAATTAAAAAGTGTATGTTTAGTCATGGTATTTTAATTAATTTTTATTTTTATTACCAACAAATTTTTATTAACAATTAATGCATACTAGTGCATCAACACCATTTTTATCAACATTTTTGCATTAGAAAACGAAAAAATTTTATCAACATTTATTGCATAATAAGAAACTATCGAAGGAAATAGGAATTATATATTAATTTATCTATACAAATTATGCACATTCTAATTGCTTATCATAATTTATGATAATTAAATATTTTATATTTCCTCTATCTCATAAAAAAATATTCCGACTACTTCTTTCATACAACTTCAGAAATGTGAGATATTAAAGTTAATATAATCATTATTGACTAGTACTTTGCCCATATAGCCCTCCATTAATATATACTAGTTTCAATGTTGTATTTATTAGTTACTATTAAAAGAACAATTGTTTAATGGAGTAGTATATTTTGTTGATAACGATATGCATTAATATTGACACAATAGTAAATTGATAATCTAACTACCTTTTTGAAAAGGAAAAAAGCATATAATTTAGAACAGATACAAAAAGAAAATGAGCCTATGGTATGGAGGGAATATATTTTAAGTACTACAAAAAGAAATTCTTTAGCACATTATTCTCAAAATTACATATCGTAGTAGAAAAGGAAAAGGAGGAAAAAGAAATCTAAATATAACACTCGAAAGATGAACAAGAAATAAAAATAAAAACGAAAAAGGATCATTTAACAATTTTCTAACAATGAGGGCCACATACATTTAATTAGTAGACATAAACAGCAATTAGTAGGTCAAGTGCAAGGGGATATTTGCTTCTTGACCCTAATTACGGTGGGACAATATGTAATTAAGCCTTAAGTGAACTCATTGCAAGGTAATGAACTTGAGGCATGTCATCCCAAGTTGTCTCCTCCCTTTTTCTTTTTCGGTTTCTGAACTTAAAACTAGACATAGAACTTTGCAACAGAAACAGAGTTCCCAACACCCAAGCAGACCCAATATTACATTAAAGAACTTTTCTCCAGGTTTGGTTCGAGCCACCTCTCTGCCTTCTGAAGCTGGAATAGTTGCTTTCTTTCAATTTCAGGGTCCATGGCAGAAATTGAACGATTGGACAAACATTTTCTTGGAGATGTTGACGTACGATATAGTTAATCAAATTACTTGGATCTAATAGCTTTGAGGTTATGTTCTCTTGCCAAACTCGCGTTTAGAGTAGGGCATGCGAAATCTTCGTGGATTAGAGTAGGGGGATCCGGATCATATCAATATGCTTACAGTTTCCTTGCTGTTCCTAAAAACTTTTGTGATCAATGTATATAGTGCCACAAATCATTTGCAAATGAAGAAGTGAATTCAACACTTTCTTCTAGAGTTCAACATATCTCAGCACTATCTTTCTTGCTTTACAGGTAATAACAGAAGTTAAACGAATTTTATGTTCTCTAGAAGTGGTTTATTGATATTTGAGTACAAAGTTCCTTGTTGCAATTCACACGGTAATTGTCTATGGAATAAGGACTTTATTGAATATTGCTAAGTAACTAAGTACATTCCAAATAAAGGGCACAACAACAAACAATTAAATCAAGATCCAAGGAAAAATTAAAAGCAGAATGGTGCATGGAGTACAAGCCCTCCAAATTTCCTTCAGATGCGATCATGTACATCTCTTTATTATCGCCTTAAAATTGCTTGATTGAAGCCAAAAAGAAACTGATAATCCAGTTGGTGAAATCACTGGGATTACACGTCCAACTGATCATCTCTACTTCTGAGCATAAGCAATAAAAAAACACACTATTTCTAGGTGCTTCAAATGCTTGTACAGATAACCTGAAAACATAAAAAAAAAAAAAAACAGATCAGTTCTCTTCTTACCCTTTTTTTGTGATACAAAAGAGTCAAGACGTGAGAGTATGTAGAACAGCATACTTGATAAGAAGAATATAACTATTGTAAAGAAAAATGGGGTGAACAAAGAACCAAGGGATTAGAAAAGTTGGAAAAGGAGTTAGGCATATATATTAGTTATGCCTCAAACAGAAAGAGTAGTATTCAAAACAAGGTTCTGGTTTGCTAGAACAGATGGAAAAACAATATATATACGGGTGTGCCACAAGCATCAATATCTTTCAACCTAGACCATTGGATATGCATAACTGGCTTTCTGCTAAATTTAGAACCTTCACCCATCAACAAACTGACTAAATTTAAGCATAATAGCAGTAAATTAAAAAAACCAACCATTCTGTTAAAGTTCAGTGAACTAGTGCTGACATCTTTAAGGAAGTACTGGAGTACAGTAATATAAGAGCTAATCCACTTTGCTCGCTAGACACAGCAGAAATCGATGCAAGTTTCAAAATGAATGAGAAATTGCGAAACTTGATCCATTTTCCAAAGGTGAAATAGTACGAGAACAACTAAAGTATTCAAGTTAGTGCTTAAACTGTACACAAGAAGCAAGTAAAATGTGAAATTTTAGTGAACTATGTGATCCTGTTTTGCTCATGCATAGGTCCACAACAACGTGATTCATTCATGCAGAACGGACTTTGGGAAAGAAGGCACTGAGAAAAGATAAAATGATAGAATTCTAGACGACATGAATTCAAACTTTTCATTTTTAAATTTCTGACAGGGAGCTGTTTCATTTTCTAGTGCAGAGTTAAGGAAGGGTTCTTACCAAACGCAAGGACAGACATAGTATTTATACAAGAATTATTCAGCCCTTCAGTGTTCTAGCCTGCATAATTATGAGAACAAAGTAAGAGATCAGTGTGCCAAAATAAGAATTACTTAGAGATACTTGTACACAAGTTAAGCTACAGAGGTAGGAATAGCTTACTTTTTTTGATTTATATAGATTCTCTCGATATTAGAGATCTTGTAGAACTCGGAATCTGTCGTGCTTCTTCTTGTACATCTTTCCCCCAACAGTGGGCAGTCATCAATTGTGAGATCAACCAAGTGCGTTAGGCACTGCATTACTTCCTTGGGGGGCAACTGTTGCAGTTTTTGGCAATTAAAGAACCCAATATACACAAGAGATCGAAAATATCTGAACCAATCGGGCAAAGCTTCTACCCCAAATCCAAGTATATAGAGTTCTTTCATAGCTGTAAGATGCTGAAGCTGGTAAGGTAAAGAGTTCCAGTGAAGCCATCCACACAACTCCACATAATAAAGGGACTGTAGTTGTTCTAGACCATGGAGACTAGCTTGAAATGCATCAAACTCTACTCCGTCTGAAAATGGGCCGTACCATAACTCCCTTAATTTAGTGAGACATCCAAGCCCCTTTGGCAAACTAGTTAGTCTAGGACACCTATAAATACCTAAGATCGTGAGGCATCCCAATTGCTGCAATTCTTCCACCGGGAAGGAGATGAGGTTGGCACATTGAGAGACTTCCAAGTATTCTAGATTCTTGCAGTGGCATAATATCTTACTTTGAACAACGGTCAATCCATCACAGTGTAAAATATTCAAGCTTCTCAGAGATGTGAAGGCTTCTACTTCTTCATGTATGCTAGGAAGTGATGTGAGATTAGGACACTGAGATATCATTAGATTCTCTAGAGACTGAAGAGAGTATAGGCTTTCTGGCAGCATGGTCAACTTCTCACAGTTGATGATCTCCAACTTTCTGAGACATGGGCTACAACAAGACAAGTTTTCAGCAATATGCTCTAAACTGTGACAAGAGCTGATAGTCAAAGATGTTAGACTTCGATTATTGTACAACATCTGGTGGGGAATAGAAGTGAGCTCATGCACAAGTCTGATCTCAACATCTTTTAGAGTTGTGAGCATATTTCTGCAAATCCGTCCCAATGGTAAGCCACTTTCAATGTTTGACATACTTAATTGCTTGAGACGTGGACAATGGCTTGGAGCAGAATTTAACTGGGGGCAACGGTTAATGGTCAGCTCCTTGAGATTTGGAAATACTGCAACTTGGAAATCTGCTGCGGTTACAGTTGACATGACTCTGGCTTCCATCCATTCCAGCAGGTTGGGCATGTCTTCTATGGTGAGACTTTTCAGTGCTGGATACAATGTTCTTCCATGATAATCATTGCCACTACTATTAGATTCACTGTGATTATTAGTAAAATAGAATGAAGGCCCAATGTGTGTTACACTATCAAATCCATTCAATTCAAGATATTGGAGATTTGGCAGTTGTCCCAGTGATGGAATTTCTCTGCATCTTTTGCAGCCTAAGAATTTTATTTGGACAACATTATCAAATCCTAGTGAAGCTATTCTCCTAACCCAACGTGGAAATTCATCCATGAAGTCCTTGACTGTAAGGATTTTCAAATTTGGGTGAGGCTGTAGGCCTTCCAAGACATCTCCCCCAATATTGTTGTCAAAATCCCAATCATAGTTCCACTTCCACAGAAATTCCAACTCACGTATATTTCTCTTTCCAGATAGGTCTGCCCTCTCAGCTTCCTCCTTGCTGTTAACATGTTCGAGATTACGTATCTCTAGCTTACCCCCAAGGTTCTTTAAACTTCCCAGCTCTTCAATTCCCCGACCCATCTCTGGACTCACATTAAAGAACTCTAATGTGCGAAGACTAGTTAGCTTTCCTATTTGAAGGGGCATCTTAACTTTTTCATCCTTGTAATAATGAAGATGCCTCAAGCTAATCAAATTCCTGATTTTGTTAGGAAGCCTCTTAAGAGAATCGCACCCAGTGGTCCTTAAGGTTTGCAAATTGTAGAGCTTGCAAACGGAATCTGGCAAAGTCTTTACTTTGGTATGTGATACATCAACTAACCTCAGATGTAACAGAACGCCAATTGAGATTGGCAGTGCTTCAATCACTGCGCCATCTAGATTTAGAACGTGCAGGCTTCTGAAAACCTGAAACGTTTTGTCATATGCCATATCTTTCAAGAACAAGGTACGCACATATTTTGCTTTCTCCTCAATGGTCTTTGATCTTTCTACCTTGCATGAATTTAGTGCAAGGTGATGAACTTGAGGTATATCATCCAAAGCCGTCTTGTCCATTCTTTTGGTTTCTGAACTCGAGGCCTTACATAGAACTTCATGTACCAGGTCATGCATCTTACAACATGTTACATTGTCGTAAACATCCTTCTTCACATCCTGAAATAAAGAACTCTTCAACAATAAGTTAAAGAACTTATTCCCCATCTCCTCCATGTCAGTTCCCTTGTTGGGTTCAAGATACCCTTCTGCCATCCATAGCTGCACTACTTGTTCTCTTTCAATTTCAGAGCCCTTGGCAAAAATTGAACAGTAGGCAAAACATTTTTTCAAAGACGTGGAGGGTAGTTGATTAAAACTCAAACCTAGTAGTTGCGAAGTCATGTTTTCTTCAAAAACTACATTAGAAAAGCTTTCTTGAATGGAATGCCATTCCTCTACTCCCTTACCACGCAAAATACCCCCAACTAAGCTTGCTGCAAATGGTAAACCTTGACATTTCTGTGCTACCTTCTTTCCTATAGTTTCCATTTCTTTTGAAGGCACAACTCCATTAGCACATGCTTTGTATCTCAAGATGGACCAGCAATCGTCATCTGACAATTTTTCCAAGGCAAGGCAAGGATGTGACGTTACAAGTGATGCTACTTGTTGGCTTCGCGTTGTCACGATGATCCAGTTTCCACTCATTGGGTTGATTCCTATCAAAGATGCTATGAAGTCGTCCCACAATGAAGGGGACTCATTCCATACATCATCAAGGACAAGCAAGTATCTTTTCACTTGCAATTCTCTTTTTACCATTTTTATCAAAGCATCTCTGCTTTGTACCTCATTTTTTTTTTCTGTTAATGACTCTAAAATCAGACACAAAATTCTTGAAACATCAAAATTTTCCCCCACAAATACCCATATTCTACTATCAAAATGACTTTCAATTATGCTATCATTGTAAATTAACCGAGCCAATGTTGTCTTTCCAATGCCGGCCATCCCCACGATGGCGTATGTGGAAGGTACTTCATTGGTTGGCCTGGTCACCACCCTCACCACTTCTAGTGCTTCATTTTGCCTTGCTCTAACGTTTGCATCACTTATGGAGTCAGTCTCTAATCTACTTGAAGGAACTCTAGATACTGAAGGAGAGGTGTGTGCACTACCTAGCCTGTTGAGGCCAAATTGATTTGCCTCATCATTTATCAGATTCAAGTTCAAGTTGATGTTTTTGACTTTTCGAGCCATTTTGAAACGAAATATGATGGGATTTGACAATGAGAAGAAGTAGCGTACCGTTCCCTTTAGTTGATTTCGTACCTCGATCCGACGTCGAAGATTCTCATAGTTGAGTTCATCCAACACAGTATCAGCATCATAAGCTATTTCTTCTAACTTCTTCAGCCAATGTTTTGTTGCTTCTTTTTCGGGTGGCTGTCTCTCAGAATCAAGTAAGAGAGATTGTATTATGGGGATTGATCTTCCCAACCTTTGCAGGTCGTCGTTGAAGCCTGACAATAAGCTGATGTTTTCATTAGCAACTGAAGCTAACTTGTGAATTATGAAATCCACAGATGCACTCAGCAAAACCTCCGCCATTGTTATCTTTGGCTGGCTTATCTAAGAGAGAAAGAGGGAGTGGATAATGGTTTTACAAGTTAAGTGGTGGCTGATGGAAAAGTCTGAAGTAACGAGCGTTATGATAACGAAACTGTTTTTACCTGATATAACAGGTAAAAACACTTTTAGCGACCATTTGATAACCTGTTATACTGGTCATCTAAATAAAATAGTACCTAAAAATATGGTTAGTAAGTTTTACATTAAAAATAGTAAGTTAACTCAAGAAATTAGTAACTTTTATGTCTCAAACAGTAAATTTGAAGAAATATGGAACTTACTTTTTTTTTGGAAGTAGATAACTACTCTATATCTAAAACTTACTTTTTGGAGAGTAAGTTTAGTTCAAATAATAGTAAGTTTTTATAGACTAATAGTAAATATTGTTGATAGAATAGTAAATTTGGGTTAATCATCAAAACTTACTAGTTTATGGCATAAATTTACTATTTTACTTAAAGAAACTTATATGGAACAAGTATTAGGAAGTTTATTTGAAATAATGCTAAGATTTTTTATTAATAATTGAAACTTAGTATTATAGTTAGTAATTACACGTAATGTAAATATATGATACACAATTGTACGTATCATTTATAAATGTTATATGTTTTAAGCATTTTAAATAAACTATGAAAACTTTTTTTTTGCATATGACCTTATAAAATATGTAAGAATAATTTGTCATATTATAAATTTTGAATTATTTTTGAATTTGTAAAAGGTTAAAAAGTTTGGATGACAGTAAAAAAAAATCTTTTGAGTTATATATAGAATTGCACTTATCTATACATCACAATTTCCATATATGGACACCGATGAATATAATAAAATGGTACGCAATTTTCATATATTAATGCCTATGAATTTAATAAAATGGTAAAATCTTAATAAATTTATTTTCTGGGTCACAAGTATAAAAATTAAAGTTGTATTAACATAGAATAATCTTTGAAAATTATAGTAAAATTACCCATATGTTAAGTTTTGTGACTTTCAAACATACTTTGTATCATTTACATTATGGATTTGTATCCATATGTTTTCTATCAAACTCTTTTTTTATTGGCAAATGGTAAGTAAATTATTATAAAAGGGCATTTTATAATAATCATAATTTTTAATAGATGAATTTTATGTAAACTGTTAAAATTATGAATTCACAAACGACTAAATCTGACTACTTTATGACACATATTAGTCTAAATGACTAAAAAATTACTGTAATCATGTACACGTTGATTGTTGAATTGAAATTTCTTTTATTACTAGTACAAGTTCTTCTAATCAAAGCAAAATAAAATCAAATATCTTTTCCTTTTGTATGCAATAGTTATGCTTAATAGAAAATTATTAAACCATTTTTACAGTACATAATTTCTCCTAAAATTTGTAACATTTACCATGACCTCTAACCTTGACATTGTTATTTAATTTACCTTCTAAATTTAATTTAATTTTCTTATATTAATTGTTATACTAAATTTATAATTTTTGTTATTATATTATTTCTCATTTTGTTTAGGCTTTTACTCTTATTATTTCTTGTGTCTCAGATGTAAATTTATTAAAACTTTATCATCTTATTATATTCATAGGTGTTAATTTATAAAAATTTTGATATATGAACAAGTAATATTCTATATATAACTAGGAAGATTTGTTGTTATTATTATCCAAACTTTCAAACTTTTCAAAAATTGAAAATAATTAAAAACTTATAATACGACAAAATTTTATTACATATTTTACGAGATTATGTGAAAAGTCAAACTTTTTTCCATAGTATTTTAAAATATGTAAATAAATTTTTTTAAATGTTAACTATAATCTTGTATTATACAGGTATATTATGAGTACTTACTAACTAAGGTACTAAAAATTAATCATTAATAAAACATCTTATCGTTATTTCAAATAAATTCCCTAACACTAGTTTGAAATATGTTTTAAAGTAAAATAGTACATGTGTCTCATAAATCAGTAAATTTTGATTATTAATCAATTTTACCATGTTATCAGTAAGAATTACTATTTATGTATTAAAACTTACTATTACATGAATTAAACTTACACTATAAAAAGTAAGTTTGGGATATAAAGTAGTAATTTATTTATTTAAAAAGTAAGTTTAATATTTATTCCAATTTACATTTTGAAGTATAAAAGTTACTAATTTATTACTGTTAACTTACTATTTTAGATGGAAAACTTACTTTCTTATTTTTAAGTGTTATCCTATTTAGGTGGATAGGCCTATCAAATAATCAAATGGCCGCTAAAAGTAAATAAAAAATAAATCGAAAATGGTCATATAAGTGTTATCCTATTTATGTTTCAAAAAGTAAATCGAAATAAAAATGAAAGTTACTTTTTTTAAAAATTAAATTACTACTCTACATTCGAAACTTAGTTTTGTGGGGAGTAAGTTTAGTTCAAGTAATAGTAAGTTTTTATAGATTAATAGTAAATCTTGTTGAAAGAATAATAATTTGGTTAATCATCAAAACTTACTAGTTTGTGGCATAAATTTACTATATTACTTAAAGAAACTTATATGAAACAAGTATTAAGAAGTTTATTTAAACTAGTGCTAAGATTTTTTTATTAATGGTTGAAACTTAATATTATAGTTAGTAGTTGTTGGTAACATAAATGTATAATAATGATTGTATGTTTCATTCATAAATGTTTTGCGTTTTAAGCATTTTAATAAATGTATGCATCATTTATAAATGTTATGTGTTTTAATAAATTTATTTTCTAGGTCACAAGTATAAAAGGTAAAGTGATCGTATCTAATGTAGCGTAATCTTTTAAAATTATAGTAAATTTACCCATATATTAAGTTTCGTGAGTTTCAAATATATTTCGTATCATTCACAATATGGATTTACATGCACATTTTTTATGAAACTTGCTTTTAATTGGCAAATAGTATGTAAATTATTATAAAATGTCATTTTATGATAATCATAATTTTTATAGGTGAATGGAATAGGTGCAAGATCTTGATACTGTACTACAACACAAATTTGGGGATAAGTACAAGTTTCAGGCATCGTCATTTGAATTTGACGAATCTCCTAACATTCCTAAACAACCGAATGGGTAACTTTCATTAATGACGTTTTAAAGCCTAAAAAACCGTGTGCTGAGTATTGTATAACATGAGTATTTGAGTTGCTTTTCGAGTTCTGCTCATCAAGTAAGCCAGTCCAATTTGAAGTAAACAGCAAAATCTACATGCACAAGACATTTGATATGAAATTGGTATTTCAAAATAGGAGAAAACGGCTCATTTTGAGCATCAGAATGAATCTAACTTTTAATAATTGATACTTACGCATCAAAATTAAGCTGGCAGGACACTAGATATAGCTATCTAAGCATGACAAGATTACATGGCCAAGAACTGAATTTAGAGCACAAAGACTTTGGCTTCAGAAATCTGAAGCAATCAAAAGGCTAGTAACTTGATTTGAGAATTTGATCACCAGCATCAAGGGCTCTGATATCACTATCAAAAGCTTCAGTTTGGATTGACATTTCTGGTTTACAAACCCAAGAGCACTTGGATGCTAACAATATCTGAAATTTGATCACCAAACTTTTTTCCAAGCAAGCTGAAATTATTCACATTAAAACAAGTAAACACCAGAAATTGCAAACTAAGGAGATTATGTTCAGATTTACAATCAAAACGCATTAAACTACCTTCGAAGAAACTTAAATCATCCTAAAAGCTTTGAGCAAAGACGTGCAAAAACATTTGTACTCTCTCAAGAATAAAATTCCTTAATGGTCTTGGCTGAAATCTGGTTCATTCACTACAAAACCATCACAAGATTTGTATTAAAAAAAGGCCACAACAACACATAATCATAGCAAATAAATAACATAAAACTTAGGCGTGAAGAAGGAAAAATGTACCTGAATACTTTTCATCTCCTAACAAGCTAGTGTTTTGTACATGACTTTGGATTAATGAAGGATTGCATGCCCACATTAATGCCCATACAAATGCAAATAGAGCACCATTATATTTCATGCCTTCACACAAAAATAAATAAAAGCAAGCTATACATTACCTGACCAGGAGGAATGATCTGAAACCAATTACTATCCATTAATTCTGTATGGCATCCATGCTGTGAATCTGATTGCAATAGGCCATCGGATGATCCTATCAGATTCAAATTTACATTCTCAACATTATTGGGTGCCCCAACATGATCATAATTGTGAGTTTCATATGCATCTGTGCACACTTTAGTACATTTTCGTCTATCATGTCCAAATGACCTGCGGGAAAAAAATTGCCAAGCACAATCCATAAACAATAAGATTGAATTTATAAAGGCGTATATGAAGTGTACATATATAACTAACATTTTTGGCCTTCTAACATAAAGCCAATGAGTGGATGAAATTTAGCATTGCTCATTCATATCTGGTTTTGCAAAGCTATTCTAACCGTAGAATAAGTCAATTTTAAGAGTAGGTGATTACTTGCAATTTTTGCATCGTCTTCGCTTTCGCTTGTGAGTGGACTGTTTTGCCTTTTGTCCCTTTGTAGCAACAACAATTGGACCAAGAGAAAGTATGGACCAAAGTGGAAACCTTTGCCTGGGAATTCAATCGTATCGTTGGAATTGAGAACTAAATAAGAAGAAGACAGATGACTTTAAAGAGATAGGTGATACCCGAAAGTGTTTCAGGAACCCAAAACCGTTTTCAGCAACCCAAAATCATTTTCAGAAACCCGGTGATTTTTTCACTTAAATATGTAAATTTTTTACTTTTAGTATTAGTAAGTTTAGTTTAAACATAAGTAAATTTTGTCAAATAATAAGTAAATTAAATTACTCAAAGTGTAAATTTCTATTTCTGACTAAAACTTATCTTTCAGGCATATACTTACTAGTTTGAATTAAAAACTTACTTATCTTCTCGACTTGGCAACCCGTTTCTTTTCTAGGTATTTTATGATTAGAACTCCATTCTCTCTCTATATTACAAACCATCATCAAACTAATTGAAAACCTCAATTCTCATATAAACCATTCATCTGAATTTTGTTCCAATCAACCCATTCAACAGATTTATGTTCCAGTCTAATCGTTATGATATAGCAATGGCATTAACAAGCTATTTTGACTCTCCCGGTAAGGGTTTACGTATTAGTAATTTTTTAGGAGGAAGATGAGTTATTCACATGTCCAAAATATCGAAACAACCAGCATAATCTAATCCTTAGTTCAATGAAAGTCACAAATTTGCGGGTAGGTAGATTAGATTATGTTGAATGCCTTTGGCTCTTTACAATGAAATTCAAAATTTTTTCTCATGACAGAGCAAAGACGGTGATATAATTGATTGTGTCTATATGTATCAACAACCAGCATTTGACAATCCTTTCCTCAAAGACCACTGGATTCCGCAGGTTTGCCCCATGCAACACCATTCAAAAGAAAAATAAACAAAAAAATGCAAAAATATGAAGTATGTATAACACCATAATTGATTGATGGTCGGAAACTGTTCTATGAATTTTCTCTCCTTTCCTGACTGAAGAAGAGGGAAGATGTGATTCTACAAAATCTACATGTATCATAGGATGGTAATAAGAATTGCTTCTGCAACACAGATTTACAAGAGTAATAATGGCCAAATTTCCGTGGCATTGCAGACGTTACAATGGAGTAAAAAATTCAAGAGGCTGATAATAAATTTCCATAGAAACAACAGATTCGCAACAATGATTCTAGATCAGTTCAGTTCAATAACATATGCTCCATCAAGCGTATCAACTTAGAATTCCAAAACGGGAGAAACCTCTCTTGCCTGAAGAATTCAAGTTATAAAGCTCATGTTGAGTTACTAATATATTAGTAATTCTCACCCGCACAGAGTAGCAATCACAACATACAAATTTCTCTTTGACATTTCACCAAACATCTTATATGCATTCACAAATTAATCACATTTAACTTAAACGCCTGGTCTCAAGTCCTTTCCTAGATGTTTCACATGGCTATTAAACATATTTTACCCGTAGACAATCAAAACTACAACCATTTCCTAGATGTTTCAACGGACATTTTCGGCCCCAAAATTGCAATAAAATCTTCAAATTCTCAGCCTTGATTTCCCAAGAAAATCTTGACAAATAAAACAAATGAAATATAAATAAATTACAGCAATATAATCAAACGATTTCAAGAGAACATGATGATCTAACCTCGTCACTGCTATTTTTCATATGCTCTTTGGCTGGCTACCACCGTCGCTAACCCTTTTGTTGTGTTTGCATATGGCAGCACTCAAACCCAACCGAACGATGAGAAAGGATAGAAGCAAAGTGTGAACTAAAGATGAAAATTTTGAAGTGAGAAGATTTATTCAATTGTAACAAAGAGAAAGTGTGGATCAAAGTGGAAACCTTTGCTTGGGAATTCAATCGTATCATTGGAACTGGGAACTGAATAAGAAGAAGGTAGATAACTTTAAAGAGAAAGGTGATACCCAAAACCGTTTTCAGGAACCCAAAACCGTTTTTTTACTTAAATATGTACATTTTTTACTTTCAGTATTGGTAAGTTTAATTTAAACATAAGTAAATTTTGTCAAATAATAAGTAAATTAAATTACTCAAAGTGTAAATTTCTATTTCTGACTAAATCTTATCTTTCAGACATATACTTACTAGTTTTAATTAAAAACTTACTAAAGTTAATTTTAATTATTTTAATATAATATTTAAAAAGTCACTAAAAGATTTGATCTGTCACTAAAGGTAATAGAAACCTATAATAGCAGGTTTTCCTAATATCGTTTTCCTAATAGTAGCGTACCGTTCCCTTTAGTTGATTTCGTACCTCGATCCGACGTCGAAGATTCTCATAGTTGAGTTCATCCAACACAGTATCAGCATCATAAGCTATTTCTTCTAACTTCTTCAGCCAATGTTTTGTTGCTTCTTTTTCGGGTGGCTGTCTCTCAGAATCAAGTAAGAGAGATTGTATTATGGGGATTGATCTTCCCAACCTTTGCAGGTCGTCGTTGAAGCCTGACAATAAGCTGATGTTTTCATTAGCAACTGAAGCTAACTTGTGAATTATGAAATCCACAGATGCACTCAGCAAAACCTCCGCCATTGTTATCTTTGGCTGGCTTATCTAAGAGAGAAAGAGGGAGTGGATAATGGTTTTACAAGTTAAGTGGTGGCTGATATGCTTGTTTATTTGTTAAAGATTACAACCAACTCCTTAAATAGAGCTAGGAAGGTTACTATTACTGTCATTTTTCTTGTAAAACTTCTTCCTTGCAGGGAAGTTGATGCCAGCCACTCAAATGTCTTGCTGTCCCGGTTGAACAGGAACCAAAAGAATATGGACTTATTCTTCTTGCAGAAGAATACTTCAATAATCTTAAAAGTTATGTTCGCTGAACGAGAATTAATTCCTATTGGTTTCTGTTAGTTACTTGAGGATCACAGAAGCTTAATCCAAATTACTCAATAGCCATTGGACTAAGCCTTTAAACCCATTTCCTTCCCTTCCTCAAATCCATGTGGGATCCTCAAAGCGTTAGTGGCTCATACGGAGTCTAGAAGTGGCCCCCACCCAACGTGACATTTAGGCCAGCAAAAACTAGACGGGGCCATTTTTAGGACTTTGCATCCTTGCAAACGTGGGACTGATACTTGGTTATGTTCGGACTTTAGAGGTGGCTCGTACGGGCTCTAGAAGTAGCCCCTGTCCGATGTGATCCTTAATCCCACACAGCATTTAACTTCTTACACTCCTTTGTGTAGTCAGAACCATAACCCGCTGACCCAGACTTATCCCACACAAAAGCCACACGAGACCAATTGTCACGACCTGAGTTCAATGGTTAGTCCAAGTAATTTTTTGACCGAAATCCACTGACCCAAAATACTTAATCCAAATTGTAAGCCTTTAAACCCATTTCGTTCCCTTCCTCAAACCGATGTGGGATCCGTCATCAAACAATATTTTTTGTTGTTGAGGAATATTTTTGGTCTATAGGATGACTGAACAAGGATTTCATTACTACGTATACGTGCCTACATGCTACATCTGATTGAAATGGAGGTCATTAGTAGCATAGGTTGCAGGAACTATTGCAGAAAATAATAAAAGCCAGCAGAGCTTATATAGACAGAGCACTGGGATTCTACAGATCAATGACTTGGTATAAATGACATAGCCCATAGAAGTATGCTGCTGCAATGCCTGAGCTCTATAGCATGTTATATATTATAGCACAGAACTTGCAGCACCTAAAACTAGCTGTACAAGGGGGACTCATTTGTACTTTGTCGTATGCAGTATGAATCATTATACTCATAAAGATCACCATGCATACATCTACTTTACACACAGAAATGGTGTAATGAACATGTTTTTTCAATGATAGTATGGTGATACCCTACACTTCAGAATATTGTACCAACAAGCTTTTTTTTTCAGTCACAAGAAATTTTGTTACATGCATCCACAAAGAGCCAGCCTTGATCATAATTTCCGAAGTTTTCATCTTAGTAGAAAACAGACAAGGAGATGGTAATATCATGAGTGCAAAAAGAAGAAAAAGCGGTCCCAAGTAAAATACCCAAACAGGCTTCCGGGTAAACTAGTCTCCACTAAGGGTTCTTTAATAGTAAATTATAGATGCAGATAGGCATTTGATTTTCCATTTTCAGATTGTTGTAGTGTTACAGATTGTTTTCACACCATCTATCTTCAGTAAATGATTCAAAATATATAGTCCAGAATGTAGTATAAATAAGTTATTTTAGTGACGTGCCTCTTCTCTATTCTGTATTCTTTTCCCCTCGCTATCACATTCCACATGTTTCATGGCAAATGGCATCTAAACTTTTCAAAAAAGGCATCTAGATGCCACTGACTGTGTAAAATTCTGTTGGAATTTGTTCTTTCTCGTTTGAACGTAATTATCTTGAAGTAACTAAAGTTTGCTTTTGGGGATACATGAATTGCCAAAAGGAGAGAATAAGCAATTGAAACCAGTAATTAAAGGACAACAAAAAAGAAGCTTTCCTGATTATGCTTATGTACAGAAATTCCATTTTAAATATGACAGCCTGGTAACAAATCATTATCATGATCATTATCATAATCATCACTACTATTATGGTGAGTCTTGGTTCTTTGGAGTATAAGCACAATATTGTCTTAGTTTTTGTACTTTCTATTATGCCCTCCTTCTTTTGTTATGTAATTTATTGTATTTCATTTATGGTGGCAATTATCAATATAAGACCATATTCCATTATATTTGTATTATAATGGTAATTCATATGAAAAACTTCCTAACCAAAACTATTTAACTATCCATGGTCGCTCAATAATATTAATACTATTGAAATAGATTTATAATTACAAGTACTAAGAAAATACACATCAAAATAAAAGAATAACAACTAAAATGAAATTAAAAGAAAAGAAAAAAAATAAAAACTACAAACAAGAGTGAAAGAAAAGAATAAAGAGGATAAACTCATCACCTCTACTAATAAAATTTTAATTCCTCTTTAAAAATCAACAACAAACTAGGAATAATTATTGTGGAATATTTACATCCCATAATTAACAAACATAACACTAAAACGAATACAGAAAGTTCGTATTCAAAGAATTCATATATACTTAATTTTGTTTTGAACAATTTTGACTAACAAATTCAACTCATATAACATGTGAAATTGGCATAGTAAAGCATGTGAACAACATTAATACAAAAACTTCAGTTTTACTTGGCATGGAAACTCAAGTTGCTCAAAAAAATTTTTTTGAAAAACTAGTCCTACATTCGAGTTATAAATAATGAACTTATTATAATACTTATTATAATTATACTAATACAATTTTTTAAGAAAAAGTGCAAGAAGTAATACGAATTTATTGAAATTATGTCAAAATATTTTTGCCAAATCTCATTTTTTTTAATTGTTAAAATTAAATGATTTCATCAGAACTTCCTCCATTGATGTTAATTCAACCAAGACATATCTAAACTCTAACTAGTAAATGATTTCGTCAGGAGATTGAAGATAAGAGATAAATGCAGAACATACAAAGTGTAACCTAGAATTATAAAAATTAAACAACCCAATTTATTGATATTGTAATTTGTCAGTGTTGTGATGTAATAACCAAGGAGTAGTGCATGGTTATTAACCGAGGAGCAGTGTTTGTACTTTGTAGAATAGATAGAAACACAGTTAACGGAAAGCAACTTTTCGCACGAAAAAAAAAAAATCAACAGAAGGAAGATGAGCATGGTATTCTTGTGTTTCTATTGGAGGAAATTAATATGAATTTTACCCGGAAAGTTGCTACATTCTTCGGATTTTACTTGCGAATTTAGTATTTGCTGTTAAATTCTCGGGAAGGTTACTCATTAAATGCTCCGAGTCTCTTGTACATTTTTTTTTTTTTTGTAAAGGTATGTGGAACCTGTTTGTTCCAATCTTGTGCAAATCGTTGGTGAAGCTTCAATATCTTATATTCAAATAAAAATATTAACTTTGATGTATTAGCCTTTTGTTTAAGGAATTTAGAATTTGGATAAAGTTGTCTCAGATTGTGATTGTTGATTAAAAGAATCAAATTTCATTATATTTCTTTTCAATGCTATTTGAAATTTTATTTCTATTTGCCATACTTTATGAAGTATTTTCTTGATCATGAAATTAAAAAATTCTGCTCTACTTTTTCCCCTCCCCTTCAAGTAAACTATAGGTTCTTAGTAAGAACTCTTCAAGACAATGTTTGCATATTTTTTCTCCCATTATTTTTTGGTAATTGGATTACTATCTAGAGTATAGTAATTGAAATATATGACATGGTACAAGGATAGAAAAAAGTAATGTATTGTCTATGCACTGTCAGTGTAGCAGATTTTGAAGCATCTCAACATACCCCAAATCTTCCCCTTCCTATCTTCTCGTTCACTTTGTAGTCTCTGTTCAATGCCTTGCTTATTAGTGTTTTTCTCTTTTATTTTTTTTAACTGTGTATTGTCCCTTTTGTTTTTCTTTCTTTTTTTTTTTTTTGTACTTAGGCTTCAATTTTAAAAATGTTTGTAATAAAAGTAATGCAACATCATAGATTCAAAGATTATCTTATAGACATTTAAATAAGTTTAATTTTTACCTTAAAACACAAATTAATTACACCTTTGTAACCCGTATATTGAGTTGTGTAATTGTTTTCTTCGGTTGTGTAATAATTTGGACTGGTTGAGAGACTTGGAAATCGGGTGTAATTATATAGCTGTCTTATATAACTTTATTGCTTATTGGTATAACACAACAGCCATATCAATATGTCTTAGGTTATATATAACTCTTTTTCAATTTTTGTCCTTCAGTCCCTTGACACCATATTAGTTGAAGTTACAGAACTCTTCTTGAGAGAGGGTGGTCCTGTTTGAGAGAGGGTGATGGGATTTCAAGAAAGACTTTCCCTGTCCCAACCTCAATTCCTCCTGCCCTAATTGGGCATCCACCATTAGATTACCCCCCGAGAGCTACAAGTGTATACTGACCAACTACTTTAGGGCACTAGGGAGAGTTTTAAAACTTTTTTTGAGTGTAGGTCAAGAGATCGAATGTCTTGGCATGCATTCTAATCCAGGATTTCCTGAAAATTTCATTAACATGTGCAAAAAACACTTGTCTGGTCCGGTGGCGGTTCAATCTCCCCAGATTTTCCATTGATTCCCTTGGGTCCACCGCTTCCTCTTAATGTAGAGTAGGAGTAGAGAGAGCTACAAGTGTATATTGGATTTAGCCGAATATGAGTCTCGGATTGCCAATGTGCCGCATTAGTTCACAGAAAATAGGTACTAGTGTTAAGATTCCAGTCTTTAAGTTTATCTTCTCAAACAAGTACATTGATTTTGTTTTGTCCTATCCTTCTTGATATTTTTTGGCAACCTCGACAGCGATGTTCTTGTTACAAAGTTTATGAGGCATTGGGGTAGTCGTCCTAGTATTACAACAATATTTGCGATTATCTAATCTCTCCCTATCTCTTGTCTACAGCTTTGTCCAAAAGCATATACCATAAATAAACTTTTAAATTTCCCAACGATTTTTCAGGAACATGTTTGGCACTATCATGTGGAGCTAGCATCTGAAATCGTTTGCCACCCTCAAAACTCAGCCCACAACATGGTTCTACAAGATGCCAGAATCCCAGTTTGTATGACTTAGGAAAATATTTCATGTTTGTATGACTTCTAAAAGTCCATTGTTTTGAAAATTGTTACAGCCACAGCCTTTTGGCTATAAGCATAGGTGGAGACACTAAATCGTGTGCAGGATTATCAATGTTTAGGGTTAGGGATGTACAGTGAATGACGCGCGTGTTGACAGCAAATATTAGCTCTGATTATTTGGATTTGGCCCTTACCAAACCACTAATGGTTTTGAACATTGTCAAGGAACTCGATAGTTTGTCATGGGTGTGATTGTGTTATGAATTTGAATGGGTTGGAAATGTGTGGACGTGTTGTTATATGCTATGAATTCTTGAAATTGAGGGTTTTTGGCAAGCTAGCAAAATTTTCCAAACTTGTCCAAAATTTTCAAATCGCATGTAGCTGAACCAAAACCAACCCTTAGTGTTGTTAACTGGACGATAGTACTAATCATAGGGACTGTAACTTCACAGTACTTAACTGTCCAGCCTAGCTATATAACTTTAGAAAAGGGATAATTGCATAAACCTCCTCTGGAGTTTCTGACATTAGCACTCACCTCTCCTATGATTTAAAAAATAGCACTGACCTCCCTTAGGGGTGGGACTATTGCTGACAAAAAATTGTGAAAATTTACCTTTGTACCCTCAATTATTTGGAGAAACTTAATGAACTAATTTTGCAAAAGAAACCTTGTTTCTTGTCAACAAATTAATGACTTGGTAAAGATATTAAACATGCAGCAGAGCCTTTAGGCAGAGCACTGAAATCAATGACTTGGTAAAGATATAGTCTATGGAAGTATGGTGCTGCAATCTCTGAGCTCAATAGTATGTTATCTATATATAACAAAGAATTTGCACCACCTAAAATTAGCCGCATAAGGAGGACTTATTTGTAGTATGTACTATGAATTACTACACTCATAAAACTTGCTATACATCTATTTCTTGTAAAAAAAAATAGCTAATTGATTTCCATATAGTTGTGAATTAGAGATGCAAACAGCTATTTGATTTTCCGTATATGGATTGTTGTTTTATTAGGATGGCAGCCCTTTCCTTAGGGATTGCCTTGACATCATCTATCTTCAATAAATAGTTCATCACATTTAGTCAAAAGGGTAATATAGCCATAAGTTCTTTTATCAATGTACCTCCTTTCTTTATTTATTCTTTCCCCTTTTTAGCACAATCCACATTTCTGAAGGCATATAGCATCTAAAATGATTAAGAACAGTCATATAGCAACCACTAGGTGTATAAAATTCTGTTGGAAATTGCACTTTTCTCTTTAGAACATATTTAAGCAACTAAAAGTTGCGTTTGTTGATGCTTGAATTGCCAAAAGGAGAGAACAAGAAATTGAAACCCGTAATAAAGAACAAGAGAAAGAAGCTTTTGTGGCTATGCTCATGCACGAAAATTCCCTTTTAAGGATGATAGACTAGGAATAAATCCCCCACTAAACAGAGGGTTCTGAGGGAAAAGATAATTGACGAAGACCAATTTTTTTGAGCAGAGAACACAAAATTGTCATACAAATAATCGGTTAAGGATCCTTTATTCCTAATAATCGGTTAAGGATCCTCACTTAGATTTGAATGGTTAAGATTGATTGTTGAAGGGAAACCATATTCCATGATTCCATCTCCGCGCACATTTTACAACGTATAAGCCCATACAAATAAGTTTTACAGCTGTAGAATAAACATGTACATCAATGAGGGTGTTTCTTGAAAAACATATAGTTTTGTGTACAGTACATCTGCCACCCATGATGCAGCCTACCTTAGCTCTAAACCTAAATAATCAACATTGTCAATTGTTCCAAAAAAAAGGGGAAGCTGACACAAGTAAAAAATAAAAAATAAAAAATCATTTGAGCTGAAGTCTTTGAGTGATTAACTCATTCTGGCCATGCAGGAAATTGCATTTTCTTCAACCTTACAAGTTTTGACTCTCAACACCATAAGCCACATCTTCTGGAATTTCTGAGGTTTTTTGGGCTTTGGAATTTACCAGCATGGTAAAGCAGTCCAAAGCAGGCATTGAGACAGTTTGCTTTTCAAATCATTTGTTCTACAAGTGGCAAACAAACTCATTTAACTAAATTTATCTATACCTGCCCATGAATAAATGGATATGGGTATCAAACTCAATTAACCGATTTAGAACTATCTTTCTCCGAACCTCCTCTCTTCCCCCATCCATTGTTTTTTTCAAATTCTTTATTTTGTCATGATGTTAACTACTTTTGTTTCATTATTATTATTATTATTATTTATTGATTTTATCTTATCATTTTATTTTCTCTTAGTTTGTTAACTTGCTCCTTCTTTAGCATTACCAATTTATGACAAGTTTTAGCCTCTTTTCTTACCTTTTCAAAATGAAATTTTAAATTTACTCATGAAAAAAATGGTAAGGGTTCAAAATTTTTGAATTAAGTTTTTATGTTAATTTTTATAGTACTTAGTTCAAATTTTTATGTTCTTATTATTCAATTATTAAATAGTATGTAATTTTGTGACATAGAGTATGAATGGAAAAAATTGATAATTAACCTTATTGAGCATTATAAATAAATATTTAAAACTAATGATGGATGCAAAGGATAGTATAAATTGATAACTTAGTTTGTAAAAATAAATTTAAATGAGTTTATAAAAAGTTAAAATAAATGAATAATTGGATTACCCAATTCATTTTTTTACTTACCCATTTATACCCATCTAATTAAATGAATATAAATGAGTTAACTTGTTTATACCCGTTATCTATTTTATCTAATCCAAACCCGCCAAATCACCCATTTTGACACTAATTTGTTCAATCTCTATCATGTACATCTTTGATACTTAACCTGATTTTAGAGATTTCAAATATAGCTCCCCCCATGCGCACAATCTCTATTATTATTATTAGAAAGCTTTGCATAAAATTTTGAAGCTCCATTCTAATCCAGATTAAAAGCTACCAGAACTACATGGCTTTAGATTAGTATACATATAGGCTGTGCAAAATTTGCAACTTCAGGTTGTCATTGCTTCCTGCAACTATTACTTCATCGCTACCACAATAAGGCTTTTAATATTATCCTTGGCACCGCCTAAATTAACAAAAAAAAAAAAAAAAAGTGTCTGCACTGGTACAAATAACACAGAATATTCCTAACTCTTGGGCATGAATAAGCCGCTTCAGTTATCTTTAGCTTCCGTTGGAGCTCTTCGAATAGCTGGTATTTGACCATACAGACAGATTCGCAGATCACCTTCAAGCAGTCGTTGATGAATGTAGCTCTTGTACAGGTCCCAGAACTCTTCTCTGTCAAATGATATTTGCCATGCAGGTACAAAATTAACCATCTTTCGTGTGAAAAGAAAATGTGCACGCATTACGTAATCAAGGAAAAAGGGATGAAAATTTTGAGTTGCATGAATAGCAGCATAATACAAATTTCCCCATTTGACCCTGTCTGACTGCAAAATAGGTGGTGTGTGCAATGCTTGGACAATATTCAAAGTAAAGGGTGAAGCCATGGAAATGGAAATCAAAGAAAGAGAGAGACAACTATAAGGACAACCATGGCATTCCAGATATTGAAATTCTGCAGACCCTAAATCAATATCACTTGGTTCACAAGCCTACTCATAATGGGAATATCAGCTAAACGGATCAAACCTGACTTGAGGAAGTGTGAACAAGGAATAGCCCTTGACATCTGTGTGCATGTCAAGAACAATAACTGCCAATCTTGACAAGCCCAATGCTTCCATGTCAATCAACTTCTTTATCCTACAACAAATGCAAAATGCTTAGCAAATGAAGATATACAACGGGTGAACTTAAGAGTAAGGGTAGGAAAATGACATTTCCTAAGACAGTTCTCTCTCTTCTCTCCCTCTCTCTCTAACTACAATAAACCCTTCCAGTAAATGGATAAATCGTCTAACTATAAGATTTCTGACTCCTGGAAGACTGATCAGACAGAGGAGACAATAAATTGGCAACCCAAATTAAGTCAACAAAAGCATTATCTAGTACCAAAACCATATGCCAACTACAAAAAACTAATAAGCAGCATGAGAAAGACCCACATGCAACTTATGCAAGAAAGAAGCTTCAGCTACCTATTGGGTGTTCCACAAGCAACATTGACGCGATTCTTTAGAAAAGAAACCTGTCACCACACATGTAAAGAAAATATGTCAAACTTCAAGACCAAAAGAAAGGAGAAGAGTTGGCCACATACACCAGAAACATTACATATGCTGCAGACAGACAATATTGTTTTGTAACTACAGGAATTCCTTAACTTTGTGAGATTTTTTATAGAACCTAAGAGAGTATTAAAGTCAACACCGTAAGGAAGAAAAGAGAATGACTGCAAAAGTATAATATGCTTTACACTCTTTCAGGTCATACAAAAAGAAAAATGCAGAACAAGTTTCTCACACTGTAATCTTATACTTTCACTTGTTTACTTTCCTATGGTTTTTTACCAACAGATGAATTCTTGACAGTTAATATCTAACCTAGTAAAAATTGAAATAAGTACATGATTGAGCAAACAAAAAAGACAGCCTTTTTTATCAGAAAAATTGATTTATGTTTGGGAAAGGAAAATTCCAAGTATGTTGTCTACATAGCAAAGATATTTGTTGACACAAGTACACGCATGATTGGCAAAAAACAAAAAGAAAGGCTGGTTTTAGAAGAAAAGTTATTTATGAGTAGGAATAACATACCAATTATTTTGTCTATAGAAAAAACACATCCATTGACACACTGTAGTGATGAACAAACTAGCAGCCAGACCAAATGGCATAAGGAACACAATTCATCAAAGCTGCATATCACTTAGGAAATTAACTTCAGTTTCCAAAAAAAATAAATATGAACAGATTGCCATTTCTTCTTGTCAAGTTTAACAGACAGATGTAATTTTCAGCACTGCCTGCTTCGCCGGTTTTTTTGTCTCCGTTTCTTAGTTACATAAATGCACTAATCATCTGGATTACTATTAAAAAATATTAAAAAAAGCCCATGTAACCAAAGCAAGTAAAGTTTTATGAATCAGCCATTCAATGAATAAGAAGCTCATCAAAGCTAAGCATTAGTTAGAAAACAAAAACACTAGCATCAATTCCTCTCGAACTGCTAAAAGTTCACCAAAAGAGGCAAATCAACACAGCATTTAAATTTGTTTAAATGTGGGGATGCCTGAAAGGCTTTTAGATAAGTTAGGTTCAAAGAGATAGGATGCTGAATGAGAACATTTTGAAAAACAGGATTAGTAAAAAAGATTTGACTACCATGCAGTTACATCTCTCATTACTACAATGGATGTGAAACAAGATGCTTGCCGGGAGAGAGTAACAAGAACAACCAAGTATATAAGTGGGGAAAAAACCGTGCAAACAGGGAAAAAAAGTTAATGATCAGTGACAGAGAGGAAAAAATAAAAAACAAAAACAAAATGTTAGTGCTTTTCTTGTAGAAGCAGAGCTAATGATCAAGACCATACAAGGGGATTGTCAGGCATATAGAGGACCGTCTTCGTAAAGCCATGACAGAAAATCAAGACCTACTTAATTTGAGAAGAAGAATATCAATCTATGATTTCTATATCTTATGTTTGGAATTTGTTTAAAATGTTTCTACTTGCTTTTTTCTTCTCAGATGCTTCTTTCTATTACCAAAATAAGATGCATAGCTTTACCTAAGTTTAGCCCGATCCTCATCCTTAAGTGGTTGCATTGCCCAGAGTTAAAATGAGGACCAAGTTTTCCTTGTAATTTTTCGAGTTATTGTCAAAAACCTGGTTGAAGTTAAATTATGTGAACAGCCAAAATGCAGAAGTTAAAAGTATTGGATTTTGAACAACTTATTCCTTTATGCTATTTCAAGTGATTTTTCAACTGATAATTCCAGGTTCATGCTAAGCAGAAAATTAGGCTTACTAGTTTGTCATTGAAGACCAATAAATTGTCAGACAAGGGAGTTACTTGTGGCCAGCAGCAGGCTCATAAATGTGCATGCTTTACTGATACTGGTGAGGACTAAGCCTAGAATTGCATTTCAGATCTCATCTAAAGTCCTGAGCTATTATTTGAAACTTGAAAGGTTCTAATCTGTTGCAAGAGTCGACAGACAATAAAAGATGGCTCCAAACCTGAAACCAATTTGAACAGTAGATGTGAATAATTTTCTCCATCCCCTAATCTAGACATGTCTTTATGTGTCAATTATCTCTATCAACAGTAACTTTAATCTTTTTCAACTTATAATACTTAGAAGCCAAGCACACAGAAATTAAAGATGATAATCACAATCATAGCACCAATACAAGGGCATCACTCGATTTCTACTTATTCCTTAACTTTTGTCCAGTTTCTAATGAAATCAAGACCTAGTAAAACTGTTCTAAGAAAGGCAAACTAGTGTACCTGCTCCTCTATCTTCATATGCTTTGAGAACAACTTCACAGCATGGCATTCTTTAGTCAGAGGCCGCAATTCCCTGTGAAGTCAGGACAAAACCATATTATTCTGATAATTGCTAGGCCTTGCTTAGAAAAATGAAGCTACTGATTCTTTTATTACACAATGTGGAATCTCAGAAATTCTACAGCAATATGTTTTCAGATTTCTAGGCATTAACCTGAGAAGTTCTAATGATCTTAGGGCTGATAAAGAAATTACAAGAAGTGCAGGATTTCCAGGATCAACATTCCCTTCTCCAAGCTGTTTCTCACAAAGAACTTCTTTGAATGAGGATCCAAATGCTGTTTTCATGTGTTCTCCCAAATTATTTTGTGCTGCATCCTGACTTAACTCAACCATGCATGTATCTGCTGCCAAAACAAACAACAGAAGTACTGTGAGAATACATTCAATCAAGAGAAGAATCATAATAAAGATGCAAAACAAAAAATTTAAAAGAACAGTATCATAAGAAGAAAGAGTGAACCAAACAAAAACCCAAAAAAAAAGGAGAGCAAACTAGGGAAAACGATGCGTTTAGCTCGTGATGGTAAAATTTTATGCTAATGTCAAAGGCATTTGTACTGGCTTTTGTAGGATTGAGTTCTATACAGTTGTCAGAGCTATTCCATGGTGCAGTTGATGGTCCAGATGTGTTCCATTTAAATTCGAATGAATTGGATTGATTGTAGAGCACAACCTATAATGAGTGACAAAATTTGTTGTGTTTTTAAGTGTTACCGTCTTAGTGTCTAAGCTTGTTATGTCAGTGTCAACATCTATCGTGCGTGTATGGTGCAATTGAAATTGGAAATTGCAGAAGCAGCCCAGATTCATCTTTTAAAGTAAAAACCGAACATGCATGCCACCACCTAAGGATTACAAAAACGAGTACAAATGCCTTTAATCTGAAATAGCATGTCTTGCATGCAACACGTGATGACTATTGTTGAAGACAACCGAGGCAAATGTAGGACTGACCAAGACAGAGCACATTTGACACGAAAAAAACACAAGGTTCGGAAATTTAATAATATTAATTACACCTCAACATTCCTATAGTATCAATCATTCCAACTTCCTCAAATCCAAGGTAAATTCAAACAAATAAAAAACAAATGCTACTTTCAACGAGTGATAAAATTTGTTGTGTTTTTGTCCGATAATGTGTTAGTATCTACATCTGTTGTGTTTGTGCATACATTGCATACATTTCATGGTGCAATTAAAACTGACAATTGCAAAAGCCCTGGATCAGTTTTGTAATACAAGAATTGCCCCTTGGATGGTGTGCAAAAGATAACCATGTCAAATTATTATGCTCACAAAACTGCCAAAAAAATTGCAAATTTGACACAAGAAAAAAAGAAATAATGAGAAAAGCAAAACTTTGAAATGCACTTCACTGTTTCAATTACCACGTTCATGATTCCCTTGTAAATTCCAAAAAAAAATGAAAAGATTAAATTAAAGAATTAGATTAAATAAGCAAGACGGGGCCAGGCAAGACCTTTGAAAGATTCGAGTTCGAGAGTGGATAGTTGAATCCCATTGGCTGATTGATACTGGTGGAGGAAATAACTCAGCTGCTGCGACGCCGTGGGCTGCTGGACTTGTACGGCGTCGTTTTCCCTTTTCACTCCTTTCTTCTCGTTCTTCTTCCTCTCCTCCTTATACTCCTTGCTCTGATTCTTCTTCTTCTTCTCCCCCTTCCCGATTCTCTTGAACTTGGTGCTTTTGCTATTGGTGTTACTATTACCAGTTTCGGATTTCTTGGGCCCCAAAGGCTTTTGATTTTTATGCTTTTTGGTGGGTGTTTTTGAAAGCTGCTGCTTCTGATTTTTCTGCTTCCTACTCCCCATTTTGAAACTAGTCTCTGTTGAATTTCTACTTCCGGCTGCTGCTGCAACGGCGGCAGCGCGGTAGTGCTGGTGGTGGTGGTTGTGAAGGCGAAAT
The DNA here is from genome assembly GCF_003713205.1 of Coffea eugenioides. Taxonomy (NCBI): domain Eukaryota; kingdom Viridiplantae; phylum Streptophyta; class Magnoliopsida; order Gentianales; family Rubiaceae; genus Coffea; species Coffea eugenioides. The sequence goes on from NC_040037.1 coordinate 17,701,883, forward strand.
TTGGCTTAGGTTTATTTGCTCTGTTTAGTGGAGGGTAACGGACTCTACCAGGATCTAAATTAGGATTAATTGCATTAAACGCCAGTAGGATTTAGTATCTTTCCTTGTCTAGTCCCTACAGTTATTTTTGTGTTACAATTATGCCCTGCAAGTTGCAAGATTGCAATATGTTGAGAGAAAGGCAAATAGTGAGGCTTACAGAAGAAGTTGATAGAAAGGCAAATAATCTTTCTGACACTTTATGCTTGAAGTTGTGGCAAATTAGACAAGAAGAGAAGACATGATAAGAAATAAGAAAGAGTGCGACGAAAAAAAAGAAACGAATAAAAAAGAAAAAGAAAGGTGGGTTGATCAAAGCAATCTATTTCTCTTTTTTTTTTTTTTTTGGTTCCTGTGATAGTGCAATTTGCTGACACAAACAAAAAGTAAGAATATTTGAAATATTATTTTGTGATGTAATATGATGTGATATATGTGAGATAAAAAAAATTTTTTTAATTATAATTGTGACCCAAACAAAATTTTGATCCTTGCTGTTCTCGCTGATCAACTTTAATCAGCTGCTAGCTAAAGTCAAATAGAAAGCTAAAATACAAGAAAAGAAATGTAAATAAATCACAAATCACAAAAACAAAAAAAAAATTTCAAAAGGCTGTGATTTGGTCATCATTGAGGCTGAGGCTACAAATTTGGGATCCTAAATTCATATAAAAGTAATCTACTAAAATTAATTTCTCTCCTAGGCTATTCTAGTGGGAGTTTTATTTAATTTTTTTATTAATTTTCTTATATCTAAGAGTTTTTTCAGATTCACATGTTAGATTTGGAATTTTTTGGATTTTCTCGTCAGATCTTGACATCAATTTTGAACTAGAACCAGTTGGATAATAGATTTAAGGGAATCGGCAAGCACAGATATTTATGGTGCAGCTCATGCAATTGGTCAAATCTGATGGTTTGTGATTCACAGTATAATGATTTTTCAGATTAGATATATGTGTGACATGTGCAATTTATTTTCTATCATTAATGCAGCTATCTTTTGTAAGCAAAACGTGCTAAACGATTTCCACCAAATTTATTAATAACATTGGCTTCTGTTTTATCCAAAAAAAAAAAACTCATCAGCCAGGAAATCAGTTCCATTTCCTTTTCTTCATGATTAGTATCAGGTTTTTAATAGTTTAAGCTCTCTGTTCAAGCTTAAATATTTTTAGTATAGGTTCAATTCGAGTTTTAATAGATAGTCGATTAAGGAGTGAAACAAAGATTTGTAGTTCATTCTTTTCAAGAATACAGCTTCAAGACAGGTATTTCTAATCAATGAATTTTTTTTTCATTATTTCGTTGTCTTTAAATTTTAATTCTACTTTTAAGTATCTTATATATTTGCTTTACGTTTCCTAAGTGTGATTGATCGTAAGGTGATTTAAGTCCTTTTAAGTGTGATTGATTGTAAGGTGATTGAAGTCCCTTTAATTAGTGGTGGCAATTTGTCCCAAATCCCAATGGGCTACCCATGCCCAAAGGGACTTTGGGTATGATGGATATTGTAATTTGACATTGGGTTTAAAATGGGATACATCCCAATTGTACCCATTATTTGATGGGAAACGTTGGGAAATACTTGGGTGCCCATTGTGCCCAAATATCTTCCCAAAAAATTTCATCTATCCAAAAATTCATCTCTGATTTTTTTTTTTTTTTTGCAAAAATCTGATTTTTTTTTTTCACTTCCATTTTCTTTCTTTTCCTTTCTTCACTTTCCTACAAAAGAAAACCAATTAAGTAAAAATGATTAAAGGCCTTATTTTCTTCACTTTCCATGTTGTGGTGTGCAATGCCTTAATTAAAGGGCCTTTAATTCAGGCATTGCACGCCACAACCTTTTGATCAGTTAAAAGCATTTGTTCATTTTGTTTTTCTTAATCAGCAACATCTACACTAGTCCTTTTTTTTTTTTATCATTTAAAAGGCTTGTCCCCCTCAATCAACAACGTCTACACTAGTTCTACTTTAATATATTTAGAAAAAGGTTTAACTAGGCCAAGAGAAAACTAGTAAAAAAAAAGGAATCCATCTCTAGATTAAAAGAAGGGCAAAAAACCTCAGCGGCCACTAAACTATTTGTCAGATCATGTTTTGGCCATCAAACTATTTTTCGTCAGTAATTGGCCACTAAACAACTTAATCAGTAAATTCGTGACCATTTAGTCGATAATTACTCTTAATCTGTGAAATTAGCAGTACACGTGACAAAATACGAGGGTAATTTTATTTAACAACTATGCGACCGTATTATTCTTTTAATTTCTTTCCTCAAACAATCACCGAATGGAAAATTATATGGAGGAAAAAATAGCGACTCAATTGGGAGCCCCAAATCTTCAGCCACAAATCCAAGAAGCCGAAGAAGAAGACAAGAATGTCGAGGCGCTCTGCTAAACCTAGATGCTTCTGCAAATTAACAGCAACGACGAAAACCTCATGGACAAATTGGAACCCAGCAAGAAGATATGTGGTCTGCCCAGGACAGGCAAGATTTTTTCTGGAATGATGCCTTTACTAGAAGAAGAGTGAGCTCTGAAAGCCATCTTGCGGAGAAGCTCCCAGCCTTCGTGTGGGTTAAGAAATCTCATCCGGTGAATGAATCCTTTGTCGTCGACTGATGAAGAAGCAATCTTGTCTGCAACTCCGACATCCCGAGTGGTGAGCAGCACTCTGCTGGCGGTTGGTTTTTGAGACAAAAGTGCAATGCAGAGGCACTCCCAAGCATCGGCAGAGCAGACATCATCCAAAACAATCAAGAATCTCTTGGACTGCAGGAACTGGTAAAGCTTCTGAGCCAAGTCCAAATCTGAAAATGGGGTCATATCATCCTTGGCTCGGCAGACATGTTGCAGCAGCAAATCTTCCAAAATTTTTCTGGTGCGGAAGTCCTTCCCCACCATAGCCCAAGCAAAGCAATCAAAATGGCGGCCACTTAAAACCTCCCATCTTGCTTTACTGTCTAATCCACTAAAAATTACCCGGCACTTTTGCCACGTGTACTGCTAATTTCACAGATTAAGAGCAATTATTGATTAAATGGTCACGGATTTACTGATTAAGTTGTTTAGTGGCCAATTACTGACGAAAAATAGTTTGATGGCCAAAACATGATCTGACAAATAGTTTAATGGCCGCTGAGGTTTTTTGCCCTTAAAAGAATGGCTACTATACGCCCTCTAAATTTTACTGCAAGTGCCGTTGCACACCTTTTGGTAAAACCTGAAAGGTGTGCAATTGTGTACTCCTTTAGATTAGAAATGGATTCCTTTCCCACTTGTTCCCCCATAGTCAGTCCTGTATCTTGCATTTTGTCCAATTAGTTATTTTAATGTTCTTGTTTATTACATTAATTTTACATGAAGCAAAAGGACAAAAAACAAATATGATCTAGTGTCTTCATGTCATTTATTTTAGGGCAATGTTTTGGACTAATGCAAATTTCATTCTTTTTGAAAGTAATGGGATTGTGACATTTTTTCACATGAAAGTGCTGCTTAATAGTTGAATAGCTAATCTCATACCAATACTGGCTAAATGCAGAACAGTCTCACCATTTAAATTTGCATGTAAACTTCAGTTGCTGCAGCCGAACACTTTCCCTCTCCTCCGTGCAGCAGTCTACAAAAAGATACGTGTGAGAAATCAATTTCCTTTGTGTTCTTTTTCTCATTTTTATCCCTATCATACACCTCTAAGTCTAAAACCAAAACAATGTCTCATGTATTAACGCTATTCCAACCCCGGAAACGATTCAATTTATGGGTTCATTTTACCAGTAGAGCATCATAAGGGTGTTTCTCCTTTTTAAGACAACACAGTAGCATTCTTATACCTCCTCCATTTACCTTCATAAAAAGACATTTCTGCCAAAACTCATAAATTTCTTCTAAAATTAAACAAGTTGCGGTACTTAAGCGCACTTTTCTGTTGTTGCTATGATAGTTTCTGGTGCTACGGAAGTTAATTGGGTTCGAAGGAAATCGAATAAAATAGCTCAGGAACTCAAGGGACGATTTTCAGTAAGCTTAGTAATAATAGTTCTACCCTTAATAAAAATGGATTTCCTAATTTGTGTCCCTTTGCACAATCAAAACTTAATTAAAATCTCAGACGATTAAACAATAGAAGTGTAACATTTTTTTGTTCTAATATTGATTTAGAGCTTAATTATCTTGTGCCATAAGGGAATTGAATGGACGGATTCATTAGTTTTTGATCTGGAGATTAGTTTCTTCATGTCGTATAGTATTTTCTTCTTCTTTTTTTTTTTTTTTTTGTCTTTTTGATAAAACAGTAGCAGCCCCTATCTATGAAACCCATCATCCAAATTTGTGCCATGATGGTGTACAAAATTCTCTCAAAGCACTACTTTTCCAAGGTCAACTCAGCTTTGACATTCTAAGCCTCAACACTAAGCTTCTAGAAGTTGACTCACTAAAATCTTGAAACTCACTTTTTAGAATCATGTCCTTTTTCTGCATATTGGAGAATATCCAGATACATGATCTTGAGCCGACCTATCACTTATCTTCTTTCAGTTCGTTTTTGTTTTGTCATTTGTGATGAGTGTGCAAAAAAAGTTATGTATTGCCTTTTGCTCAAATATTAAGTGGAGGAGATATAAAAGCCATTGAGTGGATATATAATGCATTGAGTCATGGACTCCACTTGAACTTTTAAACCTTGCAAATTAAAGGTGCACTTTAGGGGGTCTAAATTCAAAGGCATGCTTAGTATTCTACTCCCTTTTTTCTTTTTTTTTTTTGAAGGGGAGACTTGAAGCATTATAAGGAGGAAGGGAGAGTCCAACTAAGAATCTCATAAACACCGATTAGTGTTCCACTAATTAAGTTATAAATGCGATTTCTCCCATTTTATGTGTCTAAATTAAAAGTTATTGACATCAGTGGTTAACTTAAGTATCAACACTAATCTATTCTTGTCCCTTGAGTTGGTTGAAATAGTAGAATTGATGTTATGCATTTCTATCAACCTGAGTTCGAATTTCTCTTGAAACATCTGCACGTCGCATAGGGCTTCCCTAGTGTGTTTCATCCCTCTGTGTGGTTAGTGGGTTATTGTACGGGACGGGTTTATTCAGTACGTACTCTCGGGTAGCGGTTACAGTTCCCTTGTCCAAAAAAAAGCTGCGTTTGGAATGAAATTTATTTGGATAAATTTGTTTAAAAATGATACTATATCATTTTTGTTTTTGTGATATATTTTATGTGAGATTAAAATTGATTGATATAATAAAGATGTGATTGAAAACATATTTGTTAAGTAATACAAAAAATTCTTTCTAAATTGGTGAATCCAAATGGACTTTTGCCTAATTTCAAGTTTAGACTAGAATTTTAGTCATCATTCCTTTTAATGTGTTTAATATTTGCCTATCGTCCAGCCCAGAATCAAGCTGCCATTTAAAGCGCAATGAAACGATGGAAGAATCTATTTTACCAATACCCAGATCCAATCATGTAGCTAGGCACAGAGATTTATCCTCAAAAATATTTATACAAATCTAAAGTGCTAGATCATTTCCAACTTCATGAAAGATGGGAACATCATGACTTAGTTGTTTTGGAACTTCTTAGGTGGAGACTCTTTACATAGAGATATTTTACTTCAATTTTTTTCTCTCATGTTTTTTCCCTCTCATGTTGTATCTACTATTGCTTGTATAACTATTACCTCTATCCTAATTATACTTTGAACACATATTTGTTTAAACAATTATTTTTTTTGTAGTTCTGTAAGTAGGTAGTAATTGATAATGTAGCTTCATAGGTGGAGAATCTTTACTTAGAGATATTCTACTTTATTTTTCTCATATTTTACCCACCAATGTCTCAAGAATGATTACCTTATCCTATATTATACTTCAAACACATATTTGGGAATAGTTCTAGAACAATTAATGACAAGGTAGCAAACAAGTAGTCTACTCGTTACTTCATGCAAACAGACCTTTTCAATAAGCTACTATATTGTAGCATTAATTTGTCACATCGTAGCAAAATAATGTTCAATATCATATATCAAAAAAATAATTTCAACACTTTAAACCAACTACTAAAGAAGAACATCCTTACAAAACAAAACAAAAAAAAAAAAGGAAAGAAGGAAGTTAACAACGAAACTTAATATGAATCTAGATTTGCATGATTTATTACTTAAGTAGAGAGAACTATGAACTATCACATTCTTTAAAATAATAAATGATTAAATTTAATGTTTTATTTTTTAAAACACAAAAACTATTGTAAAAGTTCTAAATTTGAGTTTTTGTTAAAAGTGCTTTTAACATCAAAAGTTCAACTCTTAATTTTATGGGATGGTGTTTTTTCAAAAGTACTTTTGACATCGAAAAGTACTTTTTTTTGTTATCAAAAGCACTACAATTCTAAATAGGGCCTAAGAAGGGTTCAAATGCTATTTTGGATTTTTTCAATGTTCTCAGGAAAAAATCGAGTTCCTTTCCAACATGTGTGTGGGGGTTTGCTAAAAAAAAAAAAAAAAAAAAAAAGAGATAAGGTTAGTCAAGAAGAGGATAAGAAGAAAGAAATCAGGAGAAGAGGGGCCAGATTGGATTGCCATTGGAGGATGGAAGCAAGAAGAGTGAGACCAAAAAAAAAAAAAGAACTCTTTGAGGGAAATATGGGGAATGGAAAACATATATAGGTACTTTGAGGAGTTCTCTATGAGGGTTAAAACTTTTATTACATCTATTCTTGTTTGACATTAGCTTAACTTGAGCAGTGCACTTGAAATTAATAGTTTGAGGTGGTAAAGTAAAAATATTGATAGTTTGGAATCGTAATATTATTTTCTACATGAAAAATATCATATCCTATTTACCAAGTTCATCTTCTACAAAGATTTTTTCTCCCAAGTCTATGAAACATGTAGACAAAAATAATGTTTTACTTCTTCTCACAAGTTATTTAACAAAGAATAAATGTCTAATGCCTCAAACATTTATTAAAGTTTCAAAATCATTTGCCTAATGCTGTATCTTTACATCAAAAAGATGTTTCATAATCTTTTTATATTAAAGTCATTAGATTTATTAGCACAATATCAACATTCATTACTGCAAGTGGCTCAAACTTTACTTTTGTTGTTTTAACTGAAAAAATAAACTAGTTTTATTACTAAAATGTCTTGCTAGCATTTGAAACCCTTTCCTATGTCCCTTTTATAAGACTTGAAATCCCTCTTTGGACCATATAAAAATATACATAATATACTAATCATTTTTGCACATGAATATTAACAATTATCACTCTTCTTTTGGTTTTGTTATGCTAATCAAACTTAAGATACAAAGAATTTGTAGTCTGGTGCAATTAATTTGACATTAAAGGGAAAATCACTTATTACCTATACTTATAGCTAATACAAAGTAAATCAAAATGTTAATTAAATCATTACTTTATTATCCATTTCTTTAATCAACTAAGTAAGACGATAAACTAAATAAGATTATAAAAAACCAAACAAAACGCATGGTTCATGGCGACAAAGTTGACTATTTATTTCTAATGTATAGCACACACCAAATTTTTTAAGAATAACCCAAACAAATATGAGAGGCTAATGATTCGGACTTAGTAACGTATGCATTTGAAGCTAAACGAATGAGGCATAAACACCCAAGAACTTAAAGAGCAGAAAATCTGTACTAATTGAATTTTATACGCATAATTTTATTTTTTTTAAAAATTATGATGGCTATTGACTGCAGAATTTTTATTTTCCTTTTTTTGACCAAAGAAAACATTAATCAACTCTAGAACTGAAAATCTATTCTAATTGAATACGTAAAATCTATATTGTTATTTGAAAATATGACAGCTATTGAAAGCAGACATAGACGAACCAATAATAAAGGCAGATACAGAGGTTGACCAACAATCCAGGCTGTGATACGACCAATTAATATAGCAATTCAATTGCAACTATCCCATCAGTATGATGGCGACAAATGAGCTCACAAGAAGGGATTTGTCTTACTAGAGATTTAAATATATTTTAATTAAAAAGAAGGACTTCAACTAGATAGGCTGACAAGCATTCCAAGTTTATTAAAAATTCCACAATAGTTTGGTGAAATAACAACTTAAATATTATTAAAATAAATGATCCGTATTATTTACCAAAAAAATAATGCCAAATTAAAAAATCGCTACAACCTATCGTTGGTTTAATATGATAGCATTCCATTTTTTCTAGGTAGAATTTAATGATCTCAAGATAATATATTTTCATATGACTTTCTTTCAGCTCAAATAGAATTTTTAAAAAAAAATTTTTTTTTGGTATTCACTGCTGCATTTTTCCTTTTTATATTCTGACCTGTATGTAACATGGAAGTTTTCAGGGGCGACTGAAAAATGAAAAAGTGTGCTCCGAAAATTGGATTGTCCATCTATAAATAGTCAAATTGGCAATTTCTCTAAGATGGAGTTGAATCTGTATATAGTTTGTGATTACTGGACATAAATTATACTAGTATTTGTAAAAGACTGGACCCAAACATATAATCCTCATTTTAGGTATGTTTGAAAGATGGATCTAATTAAATATGTATATATATAATACTCTATTTAGATATGGCTGAAAAGAGGAAAGAAGGGAAGAAGAGAGGAAAAAGCGTAAAAGTTGCTTGAGGTGCATGCACGAATCATGCAAATTCACTTCCTTTAGAAATTTCCAATAATGTCGTCGGCCGCCTTTCATTTCATTGTCGGTCCAATTTGGCAAACGCAATGCCTAGGTATGATTTATAGCGCAATGCTTAGGTATGATTTATGTCATTTCAGAAGTTGTTTTGCCTTTCATTGTGGAATCTAAATAAGAATTTTTTTTGGGATAAAAAGTGAATTTCATTAACAAAATTATTAGAAATCGTCCAATATGATCCTTTTTTTATTTATATTATAAAAATATGTACAAATGGTATGATAAATATACACTAAAAAAATAGATCTGTAATTTAACATATAGAAGAATAATTATAAATCCCTCTATGAGTAAGAGTTTATGTTATTCCTTCATATAGGTTTATTTTGTAAAAGGAGTAAATTTCATTATATTTGCTAAATCAAAAGTAGAGACTCATGATGTGGAGTAAGTTTTGATATTTTCATTCTGGTAAGATAATTATCATATTGGTGGACCTAACATGTGTAAACAACTTTGGTGCCTATTCGTAACCCTCGTACCCATAAATCAAACACTGGATTAAGTTATTTCGGGAATTGGAAAGGAATCCAATCAAACTCCTTTTGTTTTTCAAGGGAAAAATGCAGTTTTGATCTCCAACGTTTGGCGTGGAAGCAATTTTAGCCCCCAGAGTTTGGGTCAAAGCAAATCTGGCCCCTCATGTTTAAATTTGAAGCACATTTGGGACAAGTAAATTGATTTTTTTTTTATAATCTTATCAATAGGGAGACACGTGACCCTTGCCTAAAACTAAATAAAATATTTCATGATAGCAAGAATTAATTACTCATATAATCACATGATCCATCGTGACTCCATTCCTATGAGAATTGAAAAAACCAGTCAATTATCCTAAATTTGCTTCAAACTAGAAACGTTAGAGATTAGATTTATTTTGGCCCAAACTTTGAGAAACTAGAATAGCTCCTCTTCCAAACTTTGGGAACTAAAATTGCAAATTTTTTTTTTTTTTTTTTTTTGCCAAAAACAAGAGATTCCAAAGTTCTGATTTGATCCGGTTTCCAATAAAAAAAAAATGACACATGCCTCCAAATTCTAACACTCAACAATGACAACATGGTATAGTTGGTATGACTCATTTTTCCATGTTGCTACTTGGAAGGTGCGCATGCATTTAATTTCTGCCAAAGATCCATTTCTATTGCAGGAGAAAGACAAGCCGGATATATACAAGCACAGTTAAATAAAATAAGGATAAACAGGTGACGATTCCACTTTGCAAATTAACCCGAATAAATAGTGGATTGGTGATTTGTACTCTAGAGGATTTGTGATAGCTACTCAAAAAGTATGAGTATTAATTCATTTTTTTTTTTTACCTTTCTATGCCTCAATCAACAAGTGGAATGTTAATCCTTGAAATGAATGCAATTTTAACAATAATACGTTGTGGACATTAACCCTAGAATTTCCTAATGCAAGGCTATTATGTATTTTCTTCTTGTAGCAAAAAAAAAAAAAAAAAAAAACAGCTGGAGCGCACAATTTCAGTCGAAAATTAGTCTGTAGCAGTAGATTAAGACTACTAATTATTCAGTTATTAAGCAAACTTTTAACTTGAAAATTGCTTTCAAAAAGAATAAAACCATAAATGAGATAATGACGCTAAACTAATCTGCACCTTTTTTTCCTTTCGATCCTTATCTTATACCAAGAAAACTTTTCTGTTTTCAAGTGGAAGCTGTATTCCTGAGGACCCATTTTGCAAGCTGGAAAGTATGACAAAATTTTGCTGAAATTCTTTACGTGATTCTTATACAATTGACTTGGTTTACAATAATCAGATTAGTTGATTCACAGATGGAAAAACAGCACAAATAAGGTACAGAGGAAGAACAGCCATTGACGTTATAGGGACATAAACCTTACATCAGAACCCATACGGGTGTTCTATTGTTTTGGTGTGGATATGTATAAGTAGCATATTCCAAAGTGTGAAAATGATGGTATTGATGATTGTTGGATGACGTATATGACATCATATAGGCCATTTATTAGAGATTAACCAGAATGAAGGCTTAGGACTGGTCAAAAGATGTTCCAAAATCAAAAGCCTGAAAGACAAGATTAGTATCCAAAAAAATTATATGCATCCCCAGTGTAAAGAAATTTTTTTTTTTTTTTCATTTTCACCCAAAGGAGTTAGGTTTTCACGGTATATGTATTTATAATTTTCATGTTATAAGAGATACTTATGATTATATATTTAGACATAAAAAATGTTTCATGGGTCGTATATAGATTTTTTTTATCACAATCAAATTTAGGGTTTACAATGTATCATTTTTAGTCATATATTTTAAAAGTTGCCTATGCCATAAGCATTTAGGTGCAACTAAAAGATTGACATTGGTAGTATATATATAAAACATTTACATATGCGTAATAGTAATCAATTCATATCATTCATGTTTAAGATGAATTTAATTTATAGGTGTCCAATCGATAATCGGTAATTTATAATATATATCAACATAATTTACTATCTAAACAAAAACACTCATGTATTTCTCTCGCTTCTTTGAGTCTTTATCGATTTAACCTTATGTTTCTAAAATGCCAAAAAAAAAAAAAAAAAAACACTTGTTACCTTGTAAATATGTGACATTGATCACATGTTGGATAAATAGGGCAAATTTGTGATATTTGTTATTCAAACCGTATTCAATCTTCATAATTCTACTTTTATTGGAGGATTGCTGAATAGATCATCATATGTCCTCGATTTTTTTCATAATTACAAAATTTTTCATAACTACACTTATTTTTCACTTATCAATTTTAACATGGACTAGCTTTCACTACAATATGTAGCATATTATCTTTCACCAACATTTTGTCCTCTCTTCTTTAAAGTCTACATAATAGTCATTTTGACACTTCAAAAAACAGATGTGAAAAGAAGAAATAATGTTAGTAAGTCAACAAAACTTTCAAATTCAGCATTATTTTCCCGTATGTCAACATTCCTATAACAAATTAACCATGAAATAATGGGTATGATAAGAGAGTAATTTGACACAATATATTTGTAGTTCAAAAATCTAATATACCTCCCTTTAATAATGGGCGATTTTTTTTTTTATATCAATACTGTAATTGATTTTTATGGGTGCTAGGTTTTTCCTCTCTCCTCTTCTTGTAACTTCTTCTACTTCATTTTAATAAATTGGGATTAATGGTTAACCATTCACAATTTTACCCTCAAGATCTCATGAGATTTTCTTAAATAAATTTATTTAAAAAAGTTTGTAGGTTCACAATTTTTTTTTAGAAACTCAATTTGGACTCATTCTTATCTTCCAACCTTTTCCCACCCCCTTCTTTTCTCCAAGTCTTAACAGATTCTTGTCAATTACGTCTAAACATGGACAGCACACAGGAAGACCAGATCTTTTCTTCGGAACTTGTTAGTTGGCAAAATCAAGATAAAAAACAAACACAAAAAGACAAATAGTGGTATTTGTTTGATTAGTAGTTGTATTTGTTTAGAAAGGGTATTTGTTCTAAAACATCAATGTACATATCAATAGCTAATACTAGTAAGCATGAAAATGGGTAGAGTATTACCAGTCGCAACTCAGATCTATTGTGTTTCTCTTGAATTTGGATCCAGCTTTTCAACCTAAACTCTACCTAGATTCAAATCCTTTACCAAAATCATGGGTTTGGATAGGATCTAATTTTGCTTGATTCATGTCATGATATAGATCTGAACTTAAACCCTACCTAGAGGCTAGACTCATGAAAGTTCTCACTTCAATTAATCATTTTCTCTTTCCCCAAGTGATGTGCTTAATCGAAAAGAATTATTGGAGAATGAATATTTAAATTTTACCCATTTTGCATCTAAATCTCCTCTAATCAATTTTACTTATAATTTCTCTCCATTCTAACAACATATATCTCATTTAATCAATTTGAATTTTTACTTTTTATCCATATATGGTAACTTTTCTTAGTGTAGATTGATTGTTACATTGTTAAAAATTTATTAACATTGGGTACAAATTAATAAATCATTCATATAAAAATAGATTGCTGCTTTCTTTTGGTCTTGAACTAAAAATGATTATAAAAAGGTTTATAGTTATTTTCACGAGAAAATTTAATTACTATCTTAAAGAATACCTATTACTTTTTTATGTATTATACTATTTAATGAATATTATCACATTCTAATAAATTTATGTATAAAAGTTTGTAAAGGCTAATATGGTAGTTATGTTTGAAATACAATAATTTTCTAATACAAAGTGAATAATATGTATAAACATTGTTCATGAATTATTTATGTTTTGCATCGATACATAACTAATTATAATTTAAAAAAATCAGTTCTAATGCATGGGCTAAATATTAGTTATCCACTTGTAGCTAATTTCAACCATCCCTTTGGCTTTTAGTTCATCATCTTTCTTTTTTCATTTTTCCCCCCAAAAGTCAAACACTTTATTAAATTGACCTCAAAATTTTTTTGGCTGATTGCCAAAGTTTATTATTATTTTTCTTTGGTTAATTTTTCAATGAAGTCTTGCCATGCTGTCAGTAAAAATACCCCAAAATTTTAAATTAATCCACTTCCCCATTTACAGAAGCATACTTTACCTTTACCCCCAAAAAAAAAGATTTTTACATCTTCACCCCCAACAAGTAAATGTTATTCAATCAGTTAATATATCATTTAGTTAAAAAAATTTTTGCCCAAAAGGAAAAACTTTTGAAATAGATTCAAATCCTAATAAAGCTTCCTTCGGGGGTCAGAAATAGACCCATATTTTCATATTTTAAATTATGTTTTTACTTTGAGTAAATCTTCTTTTTTTTTTTTTTTTTTTTGGGCCAACGGCTCAGGCTAGTAGTCCACCATCATGGTGACATGAGTATGATGTCATCAAATCATTGGTCCAAAGAGGAAGAAGTGGACCCCATTTCCAATTTTCCCCACGCCCCCTTTAGATTCCCAACCAACCCCAGCCTTCCTGGCTTCCCGCATCCCCAAAGTCGTTATAAAATACACACACTCACACACTAAAATTATACGGGAACACCACGGCCATCTTTTCTTGTTCGGCGTGTCCATATATATATATATATAGACAAGAAGAGCAAGAGTTGGAAAATCAAGCACAAGCAAATATTACATGAGAGCTTTGTCTAGACAATTTCTAGTGAATTTGCATCCAACAAGAATTGCAAATACAAGAAACAACAAAGGAGTTTACAGTTTTATCAGAGGAATAACCATGTCTACGTCGTCAGATCAAAGCTCTGGTTTTGATAGTCCAAGACTTGTTGTCAAGAAAGTCTTGGCTAAGCCACAGAGTGAAGGAGATGGTGCTGTTGTTAGAAGGAGCATTGGCAGGTAATTTCTTCTTTTTTTTGTGGGTTTTTTTGGTTTGTTTAATGAAATTATGTTGTAGTAATCCGTAGGCATTGCATCCGGGAACGTGGTTTCGTAAATTCTTGCATTCTTGTTTTCTGAAATTCATTTGATTTTGAGCGTTTTTGGAACATTTGGTGACATGGGTTCTGATTATCTCTGAATTTTGTTTGGTTGAATGGATGGACAGGTCTGAACTGAAGTATATTGATCCTTTCCTCATGTTGGATGAATTTGCAGGTACAATTTACTAAAATCCTAGTGTTCTTGATTATGGTGTTTCTGAAATAAAACTCTGCATATGGTTTTCTTCATGATTCTTTGGATAGAACTTTTACAGAATTCTTGAATTTGTGCTGAATTTGGTAACGCATTCTTTATATTTTGATGTATGATGTGTTTCACACTGTTTTATCAGTTTCAGTGCTGCTTAATTTTTGCCCAAAAGCAAAATGTTGCTTAATTTGGTCTTTGATTGTTGATTCAATGTGTTCTTGCAGTTTCACCCCCTGCTGGATTCCCGGATCACCCGCACAGAGGTTCATGACACATACATTCAACTCTGTTTCAATCAAATTACCTGATTCTGTTTTCCATACGTTGGATTTGATCAGTTATCTTACTTTCTGCTCCCTGATATTGTGCAGGTTTTGAGACTGTTACATACATGTTGCAGGTAAAGAGACCGACTTTTTGTACCTGAAATTCTGTCCTAGATTACCAGAATTTAGGTATGACCGGAAATTTGGCCTTGTTTTCTTTAGGGAGCTTTTACACACCAAGATTTTGCTGGTCACAAGGGCACAATCCGCACCGGTGATGTGCAGGTAAATTTTCATACCTTTCTTACAACTTTGTCACTGAATTATTGTACTGCTAATTCAAGAACTAATGAAAAAATTCAGTAGTAAGCAATTCCTATGTGGGGTTTTGTGCAGTGGATGACTGCAGGAAGAGGCATAATTCATTCGGAAATGCCTGCAGCAGGAGGAACACAGACAGGCCTGCAGCTTTGGATCAATCTTGCTTCCAAGGACAAAATGTAAGTTACCAGGCATGTCCGTTTTCTAGTCCATTTTGACCTGATTCCAGACACATGTACTGCACAGAATATATGTAGATTACCTTTCTGATTAAGACATCGAATTTTAGCATTTAGCAGGCTATTTGTGGATTGTGACATTACTCCATTAATTTTAGAAAGTCATGTTTATACACGGTGTTCTAGAAGGCTACTTTCTGCGAATTGGTGTTGATCAATAAGCCCTTCTATTTGATCCACTAAGGTTCAGATAAGTGCCTAATGATTTCAGAATCTTTTTTAGTAAGGATGGTACTGGTGCCTAATGCACTGTCAACAGTAGTACATCATTAGTCCGTAAATATTGACTTATTGCTACTTTCCTCTAATAAAATCGCCCTCCGTACTCATTGCAGGATTGAGCCAAGGTATCAAGAATTGCTGGATGAGGACATTCCAAGGGCAGAGGAAGATGGAGTTGAGGTTAAAGTACTAGCAGGAGAATCAATGGGAGTCCATTCTCCGGTTTATACGCGAACCCCAACAATGTACTTGGATTTCACTCTGAAACCAAGAGCTCACTATCATCAAAGCATCCCAGAATCCTGGAATGCTTTTGTGTACACAATTGATGGAGAAGGGGTGTTTGGAATACCGAATTCATCACCTGTTGCTGCTCACCATGCTTTGCTTTTGGGTCCTGGAGAAGGCCTCAGTGTATGGAACAGGTCTTCCAGGCCACTGAGATTTGTTCTAATAGCAGGGCAGCCACTGAATGAACCAGTAGTTCAATACGGTCCCTTTGTCATGAATACACAGGCTGAAATTGATCAAACTGAAGAGGATTATCATTATGCCAAGAATGGCTTTGAAATGGCAAGGCACTGGAGGTCAAAATAAGTGGGGCAAATCTTCAAATGCATCAGAAAGTATATTACAAACTATAACAAAAATTGAGAAGAAATAAAAGGTTACAGTCATTATCTGTCAATGTCTGTCTTTGTCTCCACCAGTACACAGCAATCATGGAAACTGAAAAGAAAGATATTTTTAGTCTTGTGAGGAAAAGGTTCTAGAAACCTTGAAATGAAGGTGTAGATAAAGCAGTAGCTTATGTAGGTGGATTTTTCATTTGGGATTGTTTCCTATTTCTAAAGCAGCTCTTTTACTTGTAATAATAGGTCATGATTTAAAAAGTTTCCCATTGCCATCATTGTTATTAAAGAATTCTTCCTTTTACTTGAGATCAAGAATATGTTTTATGAATAACAGGATGTGGCTTTTAATGAGACAAGTCCTCTTGCCATGTGCACAAGTTCAATTCAGTACCATAATGTTACTGGTTTGATTATCTCATGTTATATGGCTTCCAAATTTAAATGTTAAATCAATCCACAAAAGTCAATCATCTCAAGTTTGAGCGTTAAATCAACTCAAAACTATAAAACTGTCGATAAAAAAACAGACAAATCATCATATCATATGATCAATGAATTTCAGAAAAAAAAAGGACAAACATTTCAATTATGGTCCACAAGTTTAAGTATTGGTTCAACCCACAACTATGGAGTTGTTGGTTTAAAAACAAACAAGGCATTGTACAAGTCAATAATCTCATATCATATGATCCATGAATGTAATGGAAAGGACAAATAGGAGTTAACCATGTTTAATTTTTTTTTTCAATAAAAAAGAAATTAGGAAAAAAAAGTATTAATTAATTCACACTAATAACTTCTAGTAGGAGTAAATTTAGGTGGTGGATATGATGGTGGGGTTTGGTTTACTTGTGAGTTGATTTCTCCATCAAAAGCAGGTGACCCTCCACCAAGAATGCTACTTGGTGGCAAATATTGATTTGGCAATCAATGAGGATCTTTGCGTAATTGGATAATTGGCTATATGTTCCTTAACGTGGTCACTTATTCCATGATCTTTTGTTCACATCTATTTGGCTTTGTTTATAGTATTGACCTTGTGGTCCTATATATAGGGCACTCTGCAAAATCACTATGTAAAATGTGGGATTTCATAAGATTCCTTTTGTAGATTACCAATAATTGGTTTATCACATGGTGTCCATGCATGAAATTTATGGTCCATCAAAAAATTTTATGGGGGCATACTAATGGAATTTAATAATTCGAGGCTTAAGTGCATTTGTTTAGAATTTATAGGACCAAATTGTTAGAATGCAAGGACTCTGATTTAGGAAAAAGAATTCAAAGAAATAGAGTAATTGACGACTAGAAGGAAAGTCAAAATGTAGGATACCCTATTGCCCGTAAAAGTGATCTTACTCCCACAGGAATATGTCCATGGTGCAATATGGGTCACTAGGCGGTCACTTTCCAAGATAGAACAACGAACAACGACTAGCATCGATCGCGTGTATTCACAAATCAAGGTTTTGACCTTGTAATGGATTACTCAGTTCCAAAATGTAAGACCAAAAGAATAAAAATACATGTAAGAAGGAAGAATAAAAATAGAATTTACTTCTAAATTGAAAATCCAAATCCTCTATTTATAGGAACACAAGAATAGAGATGCATGTACCATCATTATTACAAAGTACATGAATTTAGAAGTTATATGAAAGAACTAGTAAAATCCAAGAGGTACATGAATCTAAGAATGAATCTAAAAGGGAATGAATCCAAGAGGTACATGAATATAAGAATGAATCTAAAAGGGAATGAATGTATTGATTAAGCTTAGGAAAAATGCATGAAGAACACTTAAATTTAAGGCAACATTTCCATCACAAATATGTTATAATCAATATGCTTGTTCACATTATACACTTCTATCTAATTTGAATGTCTAACTTCTCTTGCTATTTCTTCCATAAGAATATTAATTCTATTTAAACGAAGACTTTAAACAAGAAATATTCGTTTGTACATTTTATACATCAAAAAATGATAGTCATATGTTGTAAAATCTTTTTTGAGTTCATTGGGCTAATGTAGCAAAGTAAGTTCCTCATTTTCTCTAAAAGCAAATATGTTTTCAGCTTTCTCTTAATATCTACATTCAAATATCTACAATTGAGTTTATTAAGATACTCGATAATTACTAGTATGAAACAAAATGAAAGTTAAAGCTTTACTTCAATAAACGAGTTGAGATATATACAAATCATGTATCAACTATCAAGCTTTATTCTAAGCGCAAAGGGTAAAGAACATATTAATGGATAGAGTACGAGTAAAAATTGCAGTTTTAGTCCTATGCATGCTTGGCTAGTCTTACTATAGCCTAGTATGTTTCACTTTAGATAATATTTTCTTCCTTAAGAATTGCATACTTCTCATTTAGATCTTCAATTCTTAATTTTTCTTGACATATTTGATCCCTCTTATTTCTAACATTATACTCTTGAAAGGCATGTTGGATGCTGGAGGAGTGGACTTGAAGTGCAAATTTCATAAAGATAAGAGACCGAATTTAAAAATTTAAAAGGTAAAGGACTAAAGTTAAATTATTTATATCTTAAAGAATCATGTATGGTAAAGATGCAATATCGGGAACTAATAATGAAATTATTTTGTCATACGAGGAACCAAGACTTGTTCTTCCTACATTTTCTTTGATTTGTACTTTGCCCCATATGTGGTAGACAAATCACATCATAGTTTTCTGCCTCTAGAGAATTTGAAATGTATCACAATGTGGCTTGTTATATAATGAGAATTTTAGTGTATCAAATGCTCTTGAAAGAATTGTAATATACAAAATAGTTATGTTCGGATTTCTATTTTTTTGGAGTTTTTTCTTGAAAAATGTATTATAGCAATTTAATGTATGCATCAAAAAAGTAATTGAAAAATGTATTTGCGAAAAACGTAAAAGTCACTGGATTGTCTTCTATTTCACTTTATTTACACCTTATTTACACACATTGATTTGCTTGCATCATCAACATATTTTCCAATCACTTTTTTATCTCACATACATCACATCAAAAAAAATGCTATAATACTTTTTCACAAAATTATTTCAAATAATTTACAATCCAAACACAAGGTTAGAGTAAAAAGACTAGGATAGAATAGATTATACAATAATTATTGTCTCCGAAAAAAAAAAGACTAGGTTAGAGTAAAAATGTTGAAGAAGGATGTCATGAATATACCTTTGGTCGCATATATAACAAAACACCGTTGAAAAGCCTATAAAAATTATCTTACATGGTGTTTTTAAACTTCAAATGAAAATTGTTAAGTTTATAACTAAAATTTATAAGATCTATTTTGATGAAATTAGCATAGGAGCATAAGCGTTGCACATAGTGGGCATTTGTTTTAGGAATACGTACTAAGATAATTTTTAAAATTAATTAAAAAGAATAGAAATTTAACTATTTAAATTTCTTATTGCTATCAATTTTCTCCTCCAACAAAACATATAAATCATTTGTTTAACAAAACCTTATCGATAGTACGTCTTGGTAGCAAAATATAGAAAATGGTTAGCTATATTGTCAAAACGATTATATTCTTGCCAGAGCAATTTCACTTTAAATAATAGTAATACCTTCACGGACCAAAAGTAATCATATTTTGTATTGTAAAGATCCACGGAATACAAAAGCGCCAAAATTGGAAACCAAGCGAACGTGGGACTTGGTTCATCTCTAATTGATTCTCTCTCCATTTTCCGCAGTATTCATCTAGATGTATGACATGTATTTTCATTTATTAATAAGAGTTAGAATTAGTCAAATTTAAAATGACCATGATGTGTGATGAAAGTGAGCCAGCATGTGTGATGAAAGTGGGGCATGACTTGAAAAGATTATTAACTGACAGTTAATATCCCTAACCTATAAAAGACTAATTGAGACATGATTTGCTGTCAAGGCATGTTTGAAAAGAAATAGCACAAAACCATCATTAAATTCAGCAAAACGAAATTACACAAAATAGGCCAACAGCAAAATATCTGAATAATCTCATTGATTGTTTCCACCATATCTTGACAAGAAAAGAGCCATCGATCCTTTCCAACTTTTACCTCAATCTTCCACAAAAGCACCAAAGAAAGCCAGACCACCAATTACAATCACAAGAGGAAAAACCACCGTAGCAATAATTAGTTGTTTGTTCATCAATTTCAATGTGCTCGCGCATGCATTACAGGCCGATTAACGGTAATGACAAATGGTAAATATAAATTAAAAATATCTACAAGCCGATTAACGGTAATGACAAAAAAGGAAATTACCAGATATTGCACCAGCTGATGCCCTTCAATCTATGATGATGATCTTCAGATTCACATCATTTCCATAATTATCTTTCTGTTCTTCTTCAATTTCCCGTACTAAAGATTTGACTCTACTTCCGCAATGCGCCACCTGAATTGTTTTTAGATTAGATATACTCCCTAAACAAGCAGGCGTCTTTTCCAATTTAGAAATTCTTTGAAGATTTAATTGCTGAAGACGCGGGAAGTAACCATAACCACTGTCAGGGTCTGCCTCTGTCCACTCCTCCACCTCTACTTCTTCCAACGTCAAGACCCTGAGTTTAGGGAATCCTTTTTCCATCAGCTCCCACATATGGCCGACCATTGACTGCTTTCTTAATTCGAGGACTTCAAGATAGGGTAGTTGTTCAACCAATGACATTTTTCTACAGGGAAGACCCACATTGTAAAGACTCAACTTCTTCATATTCATGGGAAAGGAAAGCTCAACATGTTCCCGTGAACCTAAGGTGAGTGACTCTAGGCAGTCTAGTCGACTCATGTTCAACACTCCATTTCCAGTCCGTTCATCGGAAATATTAAGTCGGCGAACGTTGGGAATCCTTCTCAATAAGTTCTCTCCCTCTTTATAAAGACGCAAACAAGAGAGTGTGCCTAAATTGGGTAAAGTGGAGAGGTTTTCAACACCTTTGTCGTTGGAAGATACACGAATAACAACGCCCATCTTTGCATGTACATGCCTCAACTTCTTCATGTTCCAGATGCTATCTGGCAATGAAACTATCTGGTGAGAATTTAGACAGAAGGTTTCCAAATGTGAGAGCTTGGCTATAGATGGTGGAATGAATCGCATGCGCTCTGCTTCAAGGGCTAAGTACCTCAAACGAAGAAGTGATTCCACTTCAGCTGGAAGCTCGTTCAGCCTTAGGTTAATGCCCTCTAAATTCAGAACGTTAAGACGTTTGTAGATGCAAAAAAGGAAGGAGATGTTAAGCAACTTAAACTTATGCAAAAAAGCAGTAGCATCAAAGAATAGCAGACTGGCTAAATGCGGACAAAATAGCCTTGACTTTATAAAATCTTCTCCACTGGAGCAAATGGACAACCGAGGTAGGTTGGGATGCTCATTAAAGGTAGAAAGCTCATCATAACCTCGCAGGACCTGAAGAAATTTCTTTTCTTTCGCCTCGCCCTTACAGAACTCAAATATCAAATCGTGAATGTAACAAGTTTTGACTCCACCAATGGATCTGCTTTTACTTACCATAACTAAGTTTCGACCAATTAGATCCATCAGATATTCTTCTGCAGTATCCTCTGATCTCTTTCCTTCAATTATTTCCACAAATCCTTCTGCAATCCATAGACACATCAACTTCTTGGCACCAATTTTTTCATCTTCTCGAAATGCAGCAAAATACAGCAAGCATGCCTTCAAGTGGTATGGTAAATGCTCATAACTGAGCTCCAACGACTTCTTGCACTGGTCTGTACCAGACACCATGGTTGAAGTTAAACTTTCAGCAAACTTTTCCCAAACCAAAATATCATGCTCTTTAGTTGCTAGGACTCCAGCTACAACAACAAGTGCAAGTGGCAATCCCCAGCACTTTTCAGCAATCTCCATTCCCAATCCATGCAATGCTTGAGGACATTCTTCTTCTTCTCCAAACACCTTCTTCAGCAGCAATTCGGAACTTTCTTTCTCACTGAGTGGGTGAAGATAGTGAGGTTCTCCACCATAATGAACCTGTGAAGCTACATTAGAAGATCGACTCGTAAAGATGATTCTACTTCCATTCTTGTCATTGGGGAATGCAGTTCTCAGCTCATTCCATACCTTAATGTCCCAGACATCATCAAAAACAACAAGATACCGATTCTTCAATAGCTTTTTGCAGAGCTTTTGAACCAAGTCATCTTCATCCAGATTTTGAAGCTCATCCTTCCTAGAATGTTTGCCATCAGAGCACAAAATTTGAAGTAACACATTTTTCATGTTAAATTCTTGAGAAACAGTGCACCAAAGACGAATGTGGAAGTGACAGGTTACTGAACTATCATTGTAAACTTTTTTGGCTAAAGTGGACAATCAATCCGTAGTGACGGGAATCTAGGAATGAATGCGGATCCCTATCAATATAAAAAGAATATATAATTAGTTACATTACCTTTCTCTCACTCAATAGATCTATCTGGTCTGATACGGTACAGTACAATACGAGACGATGGAATGCAATGGGATAGATGGTAGAGGGCTGCCTGCGCCCAAAAGCGATGATTCACTTGTCCCCTTGTCCATAGGGACCTCGTGGCATACAACCGAAACGACTCCCGCTAGATAGCCGCCCCTTTCTCTCTTTTTAGAGCCTCGTGGACGGACGAAAGAAAGCCTTCGTTGCCCATTTAAAATGACAATATTAGTCTTACCATTTTAATAAAACTCCCTTTGTTGGGTATGCATATAGAAAGAATGATATTTATAATTATTTTTTCTTTTTCTTTTCTCTTCTTATTCCTCTTTTTTTTTTTCATATTTTACCAGTAAAACCACAGAACTATAAACTATAAATATTGCTTCTAGTCATTATCATTACCAAATGTTGAATTAGTGACCTTTTTTTGACAAATTTGAATCTGATCTAATTTTTTGTTGATCCTTTTTTTCTTTGCACCAAAAACAACAGTGATTTAAAAAGAAACTGTCCAAAACTACTACTAAATTATTGATACCTCTAACATTTCAAAAATCTACAAACTCTAAAACAATTATGATAATACTTTCTTCTCCAACCTTCAAGGAATATGTATCCCTAGTAAAGCACTATGTACAGTAGCCTGTCATAGTGATAAAACTATTGTAATAATTGTTTATTAAATAATAAATATAGGTATTGAAAATTTGGTGCTTTTTTTTTAATATTTGATGCTATAGATTTTACAATTGTTTTGGAAAGCAATATAAAAACTATATAAACCAAGGACATTTTAGGATGTTCATTTAAATTTTTTGAGTAGTTCTAAGGTTTGATTACCAAATGTATCAAATCAAGGGCGGTAAGTACAATTTTTAATACCTCAAGGGAGCTCAGTGAAATTGTCTAAAACCTTAGAGGACGTTTATGAAATTATCCCTACTTATAATCAACTTTGAAGTGCTACAATCAACATAGTGGGCAACGAGAATAAACTCCTAACTATGAAAGTACATGACTTGGAATGATTATAAAAAAAACCATTAATATTCTTCACCTAGGTTGCTGAAAATTATTGGGCCACACAGGATCGGTTAGAGGTGGGCTGAAGTGAGAAAAAGTCCACAACACACCACAACTTTCAACTGGGGAAGTTATGGACTTTTTATTTGGTGTTCGAAAGACTTAATATATGGTGTTCGAAAGCCGTACAATTTAGTTTATTGAACCCTTGTTTTGGCCCTTTCGGGTCAAATATTGTTTAGGGTATCCACAATTACCCTTTATTACACCCATGCATTATAAACTGTCCCATAGTAAGAATATAATGCCTATACATGCATAACCATCACTACATGCATAATTGAAGCAAAAAAGCCGAAAGAGTGGGTCTAATTAGTCCAATTATTCAAAGCTTTGCAACAGTTTCATTTTATCCAGTTATTCAAAACTTTTTCAGTGGTCCCTTGAATCCAATTTTCAACATGTTTGCAATGGTAAAATAATGGTAGCATTGTTTCAATTTCACGAGTGTGCAGCAGTATTTTTTTTTCACTTTCAATTCTCAAAATTTGGTCTATAAATATTGTTAACATTTTCTCAATTTCTTACTCTCCCACTCCATCATTTCTTCTACTGCATCATTTGTTTTCTTTAACCTCTTATCTAATTTTTTAAAGTGTTGGGTATTTGTTTAATAATTATCTAATTATTTTTAGAAAATAACAATGTATTATTTTTGAAATACATAAAAATATATACTTTTAGTTTTCAAAAATTAATAATATTATTTTTTCAGAAAATAAAAAAATTTTAGAATGAAAAAATTTCAACAAAAGTTAATAAATTTGTTTTCCAAAAATAAATGAAATTACTTTTCAAAAAATAGATTTATTTATTTATGAGATATGTGTTGAGAACTATTAAGATAAATACTTGATTTGATTATAGGTACATGCTATTATACTATGTAGAGTGTAATTTACAGTGAGTGATAATATAATGAAAGAGGGGATAATAAAGTGATGATATAGCATATGAATTGCACTCTTTAACTCTAAAGAGTGCAATCCATTGTAAATGCCTTAGGACACCTTCAAGGCTCTTTCTTGTTTTAATATATTTTTTTTGGAAAAATCTTTCAAAACGTCCCTCACATTTTACAAGATGACCTTTTCGTCCCTCACTTTTAAAAGTGTAATTTTACGTCCCTTACAAATTCACATTGATCAAATTTGGTCCCTACCTAGCTTTCCGACTAGTTTTTGGCCGGAATCCACCACGTGACTTGCATGTGATCATTTTTAAGGGCAAAATTGTCAAATCAAATTTTTACATAATTTGATTCATAGTCCCTCACATTTCACAAAATAAATTTTTTCGTCCCTAACATTTTACAAAATGAGTTGTTTCGTTCCTCACATTTGAAAAAATGAATTTTTTCATCCCTCATATTTTTCAAAATGAATTTTTTCATCCCTCATTGATCATGTATACGAATAGCTTTTTTTCTATATACCCACGTATATGCCTATTTGATTTTACCTGAACAGTATGAATAACATGTAATTTATCTCTATTGGATTTCATCTAAACATGCTAATCGTAGTTATACACATGCTATTCAATAGATATATATATATATATATATATATGGGTTTAAAACTAACAATTTTGTATGAAACCCATGTATATATTTATATGATTTTACCATTTGAACCTATTCAATATTTGTGACATTTCTCTTTTGGTAATAATTTATTTATTGAGTTGTATAATAAGGTCATCTAATTAATGGGTCCTAATTCGAATTCTATAATTGTGCTAACAAATTTCAGTTTAAATCTGAAATTTCTACTCGACACTTTTAAGACTAACAGTTGAATTACTTGCCTTGTGATTGTGTTAAAATTTAAAAGTACCAATCACTTATTTCTTTTTGTCATACTTTTCTTTTGTTTACTTTTTCTATCCAAATTTAATTCAATATAAACACTCGATAATATTTAGGATTAAATGTCTTCTTTATTTTCAAATTTTGAGTAAAAGAAAATGAATATAAGTGAAAAACTAACAATTTTTTAAACCCAAGTATATATATCTATTTGATTTCACTTGAGCAATACGAATAGTGTATAATCTATTTCTATTTGATTTTACATGCTATTCGTACTGTTCAGGTGAAATCAAACAAATATATACATGGATTTAAAAAAAATTATTCACACACATGATCAATAAAAGATGAAAAAACTCATTTTGAAAAATGTGAAGGATGAAAAAATTCATTTTGTGAAATGTAAGGGACAAAAAAATTTATTTTATGAAATGTAAGGGATTATGAATCGAATTATATAAAATTTGATTTGACAAATTTGCCCTTAAAATATGATCACGTGCAAGGCACGTGGTGAATTCCGACCAAAAACTAGTCGGAAACCTAATTAGGGACCAAATTTGACCAATGTGAATTTGTAAGCGACGTAAAATTACATTTTTAAAAGCGAGGGACGAAAAAAGTTATTTTGCAAAATGTGAGAGACGTTTTGAACGATTTTTCCATTTTTTTTTTCAGGTTAAGCATCAAGATTTATCTTACGCTACTCCTATACTGTGGGAAGGAGAGTGCCCAAGTGAGTTGTGTGAAGGCACAAGAATATAGATACACGTACCATCATTGTTACAAGTACAAGAATTTAGAAGTTATATGAAAGAACTAGTAAATTCCAAGAGATACATGAATCTAAGAATGAATCTAAAAGGGAATGAATGTATTAATGAAGCTTAGGAAAAATGCATGAAATACACTTAAATTTAAGGCACAATTTCCAAACACAAATATGTTATAATCAATATGCTTGTTCACATTATACACTTCTATCTAATGTGAATGTCTAACTTCTCTTGCTATTTCTTCCATAAGAATATTAATTCTATTTAAACGAAGACTTTAAACTAGAAATATTCGTTTGTACATTTTATACACCAAAAAATGATGGTCATATGTTGTAAAATCTTTTTTGAGTTCACTGGGCTAATGTAGCAAAGTAAGTTCCTCATTTTCTCTAAAAGCAAATATGTTTTCAACTTTCTCTTAATATCTACATTCAAATATTTACAATTGAGTTAATTAAGGCACTCGATAATTACTAATATGAAACAAAATGAAAGTTAAAGCTTTAATTTAATAAACGAGTTGAAATATATAAAAATCATGTATGGACTCTCAAGCTTTATTCTAAGCACAAAGGGTAAAGAGTATATTGATGGATAGAGTACGAGTAAAAATTGCAGTTTTTAGTCCCATGTTTGCTGCGCTAGTCTTACTATATAGCCTAGTATGTTTCACTTTAGATAATATTTTCTTCCCTAAGAATTGCATACTTCTCATTTAGATCTTCAATTCTTAGTTTTTTTTTTTTACATATTTGATGTCTTTTATTTCTAACATTAGACTGTTGAAAGGCATGTTGGATGCTGGAGGAGTGCTTGAAGTGCAAATTTCATAAAGATGAGGGACCGAATTTAAAAAATTAAAGTTAAATTATTTATACCTTAAGGAATCATGTATGGTAAAGATGCAATATGGGGAACTAATAATGAAATTATTTTGTCATCCGAGGAACCAAGACTAGTTCTTCCTACATTTTCTTTGATTTGTACTTTGCCCCATAAGTGGTAGACAAATCACATCATAGTTTTCTGCCTCTAGCGAATTTGAAATGTATCACAGTGTGGCTTGTTATATAATGAGTATTTTAGTGTATCAAATGCTCTTGAAAGAATTGTAATATACGAAATAGTTATGTTCGGCTTTCTATTATTTGGGAGTTTTTTCTTGAAAAATGTATTATAGCAATTTAATGTATGCATCAAAAAAGTAATTGAAAAATGTATTTGCCCAAAAGTGTTTGGATTGTCTTCTATTTCACTTTATTTATGCCTTATTTACACATACTGATTTGCTTGCATTATCAACACATTTTTCAATCACCTTTTTATCTCACATACATCACATCAAAAAAACACTACAGTACTTTTTCACAAAATTATTTCAAATAATTTACAATCCAAACACAAGGTTAGAGGAAAAAGACTAGGATAGAATAGATTATACAATAATTATTATCTCCGAAAAAAAAAGACTAGGTTAGAGTAAAAATGTTGAAGACGGATGTCATGAATATACTTTTGGTCGCATATATAACAAAACACCGTTGAAAAGCCTATAAAAATTATCTTACATGGTGTTTTTAAACTTCAAATGAAAATTGTTAAGTTTATAACTAAAATTTATAAGATCTATTTTGATGAAATTAGCATAGGAGCATAAGCGTTGCACATAGTGGGCATTTGTTTTAGGAATACGTACTAAGATAATTTTTTAAAATTAATTAAAAAGAATAGAAATTTAACTATTTAAATTTCATATTGCTATCATTTTTCTCCTCCAACAAAACATAGAAATCATTTGTTTAACAAAACCTTATCGATAGTCTGTCTTAGTAGCAAATTATAGAATAGGGTTAGCTATATTGCCAAAACAATTATGTTCTTGCCAGAGCAATTTCACTCTAAATAATAGTAATACCCTCACAAATCAGGAGCAACCATATTTTGTATTGGAAAGATCCACGGAATAAAACAAGCGCCAAAATTGAAAACCAATCGGGAGTGAGCGGGACTTTGTTAATCTCTAGTTGATTCTCTCCCCATTTTCCGTAGTATTCATCTAGATGTATGACACGTATCTTCATTTATTAACAAGAGTTAGGATTAGTCAAATTTAAATTGACCATGTCCCTTCTTAGTAATTGAAGACGTGTGTCATACATCTAAATGTACATTGTACGAAATGAAGAGAGAATTCATTAGAGAGGACCCAAATCCGTCTAAAATTATGTCAGCAAATTCTATCATATTTTGTATTGTAGATTCACAATTAGATGATTAATCATTTTCATAGTTGAGAAGGGCCAATCTGACACCGTCTTACAAATTTGTTCATTTTTCGTTAGGTAAGACTTGCAGCTTGCGCGTGTCCTAGTTTTTGCAAGTAGAACCACGTTGTTGTTACTTGTTACCCTTACTTTCTCATTTGGTTAAAGTTAACTAAGCCTTAGCCAGCATGCGTGATGAAAGTGGGGCATGACTTGAAAAGATTATTAACTGACAGTTAATATCCCTAACCTATAAAAGACTAATTGAGACATGATTTGCTGTAAAAAATCATAATCTCAACCTTTGGAAGTTCTGTAAAAAGATAACATACTCATTTATAGCCTTGATATACTAGCACAAAGTGTTATCAAGTCGTAGTAAAGAGAAATTTTCCATTGATTCGCAATAAATAGAGAAGCGAAAATAGATTACGAGTTGAAGTCCATTCTCATCAATTCATCCCAAGTATTCAGGACAAATCATTAGTTGAGATTAGAAACTAGAGAAATGCATAGTTGCTAAAATTTGGGCCTTATAAGATCAATACAATGTGGGCTGAGGTGAGAGAGACTCCACAATGTCCTAGAAACATTTAATGAGTCTATTGTTCAGCTTGAGAGGAGCATATGGGCTTACGCGTCGTCCCTAAGAGCCCAGTTTTTTAAGACGCCATTGAACCCCATTTCCTGTTTATTTTTTCAACGTTTAATCGTTTATGTGTTTTAGGCCCGATGTTGGCAAAATGTGATTCCTATTTTATCCAATTAAATTTCATTCATGTATTTAGAAAGAGTGAGATTACTTTTTTGGTTCTTCGCATCACGAAGAATTTAGTTAGCTGCTCTTTTTTTTTTTTTAAACTATGAAAATCTCCAAATCTCATTTTTTTTTCTTTTGATTATATGTTAATTAGCCCAAAATTCATTGTACTAGTTGTCTAGGTTCACTTGACATAGCGTATAAATAAAGGCATTGACCCATTGTACAATTGTGAAATTTATACTCGTTTTCTATCCAATCTGGGTATTTTATCCGTAACTCTATATATCATCTAAAACATATGGTGTTGAATTCAAAAATGGAAAATTAAATATTCATACAAACATATCACCTTTAAAGCTCCTTGGAGCTAATGCCCTTTCGAGCAATTAGCACAAGCAGCAGAAAAACCAAGTTAAAAACATTCTTTTGCAAAAATTCTCCAATTTAAAGAAGTAAAATATGATCCTGAAAATTTAGCAAATCTCAAAGTTGGATATCCTAAATCCAAACCTAAGATTGAGCAGAAAAGAGATGATCATAGAGGTTTCCAAATTGGGCTATCATATTCTTCCAAGAATCATGAGCTCAAACATAAATTGTTAATCAATTCTATCAAAATGATAACAAAGTTCCTTGACGGCAAATTGACACATGTTTGAAAAGAAATAGCACAAAACCATCATTAAATTCAGCAAAACGAAATTACACAAAATAGGCCAACAACAAAATATCTGAATAATCTCATTGATTGTTTCCACCATATTTTGACAAGAAAAGAGCCATTGATCCTTTCCAACTTTTACCTCCATCTTCCACAAAAGTATCAAAGAAAGCCAGACCCCGCACAGATGACCAATTACAATCTGAAGAGGAAAAACCACCGTAGCATGCACTCCCTGATGATATCATTAAGAAAAAAAAATAGAGCAATAATTAGTTGCTTGTTCATCAATTTCAATGCGCTTGTGCATGCATTACAGGCAACTACTGAAGTACAAAAAAGCTACCAAATGGTAAATATAAATTAAACTTGTTTAAAAATAAAAAGCATGATTATTTCTACAAGCCAATTGATGGTGATGACAAAAAAAAAAAAAAATTACCAGATATTGCACCAGCTGATGCCCTTCAATCTATGATGATGATCTTCAGATTCACATCTCCATAATTATCTTCCTGTGCTTCTTCAATTTCCCATACTAAAGATTTGACGCCATATCCACAATGCGCCACCTGAATTGTTTCAAGAGTTGGTGTACTCCCTAAACAAGCAGGCATCATTTTCAAATTAAAAATTCCGAAGAGTTTTAATCGCTGAAGACACGGGAAGTAATCATAACTGTCAGGGTCTGCCTCTATCCACTTCTCAATGCTTTCGTATTCCAAAGTCAAGACCTTGAGTTGAGGGAATCCTCCTTCCATCAGCTCCCATCTTTGGCCCTCCATTGCCCGGTCTCTTAATTTGAGGACTTCAAG
This sequence comes from Coffea eugenioides, assembly GCF_003713205.1. Lineage (NCBI taxonomy): Eukaryota > Viridiplantae > Streptophyta > Magnoliopsida > Gentianales > Rubiaceae > Coffea > Coffea eugenioides. The sequence continues at coordinate 17,732,679 of NC_040037.1, forward strand.
ATTGGGTAGTCGTTCAATCAATGACATTTTACTACAGGGAAGACCCAGATTGCCGAGACTCAACTTCTTCAAATTCATGGGAAAAGAAAGCTCAACATGTTCCCGTGAACCTAAGAAGCCGTAGTCCCCTAAGCCGAGTGACTCTAGGCATTCTAGTCGACTCATGTTGCAGCATACTCTATTTTGTTTCCCACAATTGAAAATTTTAAGTTGGCGAACGTTGGGAATCCTTCTCAACAGGTTCTCTCCCTCTTTATCAAGATAAAGCTCCAGAGTAGACAGTGTGTCTAAATTAGAGAGGTTTTCAACAACGTTGTCATTGGAAGAGAAAGGAATAACGACGCCATTCTCTACATGTACATGCCTCAACTTCTTCATGTTCCAGATGCTATCTGGCAATGAAACCGTCTCATCAGAATTTAGACTAAAGGTTTCCAAATGTGAGAGCTTGGCTATAGATGGTGGAATGAATTCCATTTCCGAAGCTCTAAGGGCTAAGTACCTCAAACAAAGAAGTGATTCAACTTCAGCTGGAAGCTCCTTCAACATTAGGTTAATGCCCTCTAAATTCAAAACTTTAAGATGTTTGTAGATGCAAAAAAGGAAGGAGATATTAAGCAACTTCAACTTATTATATCCTGGAGTAGCATCAAAGAATAGCAGAGTACTTAAACATGGACAAAATAGCTTTGACTTCATAAAATCTTTGCCACTGGAGCAAATGGACAACCGAGGTAGGTTGGGAGGCTCATTAAAGGTAGAAAGCTCATCATATCCTCGCAGGACCTGCAGGAATTTCTTTTCTTTCGCCTTGCCCTTACAGAACTCAAATATCAAATCGTGAATGTAACAAGTTTTCACTCCACCAATGGATCTGTTCTTACCTACCATAACTAGGTTTCGGCCAATTAGGTCCATCAGATATTTTTCTGCAACATCCTCTGATTTCTCTCCTTCAATTATTTCCACAAATCCTTCTGCAATCCATAGACACATCAACTTCTTGGCACCAATTTTTTCATCTTCTCGAAATGCAGCAAAATACAGCAAGCATTCCTTCAAGTGGTATGGTAAATGCTCAAAACTGAGCTCCAAGGACTTCTTGCACTGGTCTGCACCAGACACCATGGTCAAAGTAAAACTTTCAGCAAATTCTTCCCAAACACAAATATCATGCTCTATAGTTGCCAGGACTCCAGCTACAACAACGAGTGCAAGTGGCAATCCCCTGCACTTTTTGGCAATCTCCATTCCCAATTCATGCAATGCTTGAGGACATTCTTCTTCTTCTCCAAACACCTTCTTCTGCAGCAATTCGAAACTTTCTTTCTCACTGAGTGGGTGAAGATAGTGAGGTTCTCCACCATATTGAACCTTTGAATCTGAAGCTACATTAGAAAATCGGCTCGTAAAGATGATTCTACTTCCATTCTTGTCATTGGGGAATGCAGTTCTCAGCTCATTCCATACCTCAATGTCCCAGACATCATCAAAAACAAGAAGATACCGATTCTTCAATAGCCTTTGACGGAGCTTTTCAAGCAACGCATGTTCATTCAATTTTTTAAGCTCTTCATCCATCCTCGACTGTTTTTCATTAGAGCACAAAATTTGTATTAACAAGCTTTTCATGTTAAATTCTTGAGAAACAGTGCACCAAAGACGAATGTGGAAGTGACAGGTTACTGAAATATTATTGTAAACTTTTTTGGCTAAAGTCGTCTTACCAAGCCCAGCCATTCCCACAATGGGAACAATTTCCACCTGTTCTGATCCCCATATAAGTCGTTCAATTACTTTTGCTGCCTCATCATCAAGACCAACCATGATTTCACGAGCTATTGGCATTTTACCTTTTGATAGCATGCGGCTGGAAGTCTGGCTAACTTCTGCTGCTCTTAAGCTATGAGAGGAATTAGGGAGACTCTGTATAGTACTTGAGACACTGAGCTGATCCTCAAAATGCTTGATAAGTGGTTCAATTCCTTGTTCTCCCTTATCATCAAGACCAACCATGACTTCATGGTCCATTGGCATTTTACCTTTTGATAGCATGCGGCTGGAAGTCTGGCTAACTTCTGGTGCTCTTAAGCTATGAGAGGAATTAGGAAGACTCTGTATAGTACTTGAGCCACTGATCTGATCCTTAAAATGCTTGATATTGGCCAGCAGATCACAAAAATCAAGAACCTGGGTGGATCCTGAGAAGCTAACTTCTCCTTCTATCACTCTGCTCAGAGTGGGCGAGAATATTATAATGCCTGCCTCACCAAGGAGAGCTCCAATTTTTTCATTTTGTTCATCCATCATCGCATGATGCTCCCTTAAAATGCTTCTCAAAAACCTCAGTTCTGCATAGAGTGTTTGCATTTCATCTTTCATAGAATCCACAAAGCTAGAGCTGCAGCATAACAACTCCCAGAGACGTCCTATCAGAGAATCGTTGAAGTTGTTCAATATCCGCTCATCCATCACTGCTGTATGTAATGATGCTGAGGAGTTTGAAGCTGCAAGTTCTTCTGGAGTAGAACCCAGGATTTTGATTTTCGTCATCATCATCCCAAAAAGAACACATGTAAGAGAGGCGTGCTGCGGTCAACGCCACCACTTCAAAGTGAGCCAATAGCAAGGCAGGAATATCTGCGGTTCCTCGCATTTTGGCAAAGGGAATGGAGCTTTTCAAGAATGTCAGCTTTGCTTCAAGATCTTGGACTTGAGCACTCAAAGCAGCATAAATGGACGATTTAGTAATTTTCCAATTCAAATCGTCATTTGTCAAATCCGCTAGATTTTGCAGGATGAGGTCTATGAATTCCAACAGTTCATCATCTGTCATACAAGAATTTGATTGAAATGACCTGTTGCTTGCCAAAGTTGCCAAAGCAAAGTAAATTTGGATGATTTCTTGCTTGAATAATATGATCTGTTTCCTAATTTCGCGGAACACTACATATATCTTATCACGGGAAAGAGAGTGAATATCCTCCTCATATTTGTGAAAGGTATCTTCGATACAAGATAAGAAAGATGGAAGACTTACCCTCTTCACAACATTGTCAGATTGCAAGTACAAATCATTGCTTTGGCTCCACTTTCTAGCACACATAAGAAATGTTTGGAGAAATTTCATGTGTTTGATTGCTTCACGAACATCGTAAAGAAGATAAAGGGATATTCCGGAGCTGTTCCGGAGCGACTCTAGATCAAGTAAGACACGATCGATGCTGCAAGTGGAGGCCATCTCCATCTCTTTTGGAGGGATTTTCGTCAGTTTCACTCTCAAATTTTAAGAGAGAAACAAATGTCACTAACTGCAGAGCTAGCAAAGTATTTCTTTCCTGAAAATTGCTTATTTGTTTCTGGTGAGAAGGTGAAGAAGAGTATTGAGACAACCAACCATTCAACTAGGTGGAATTGGCATCAAGGTGGACCCCAGGCAATGATAATCAATTATTCAACTAGGTGGAATTGGAGCTAGGCACCCAAAATCCAAATTTATCTTGAACTAATTACAAATGGAGGAAATTGATAAACAAGATTAGTTTACTCTGTCATCAACATTTTATTAGGGAAATTTGATATTAGGGATCACATAAAAGCCTATGTTTTAAGACAATAACAGCAGTGATTTAAGACTCTTTGATGATTTTATTGTCCAAAGCAAGAGTGGTCCAGACGGAGCAGCCCCCTCTCTATTATACATCTAATTATTGCCTCAATAAAGTAGTGGGTCCAATTTCAAAGAATTATTGGGAATGATTGTATTCCATTCCCACACAATGGCGCCCCTTCTCTTATAGCGCGTCCCTGTTTTAATATGTTTTTTTTTTTTGCTTCAAGCATCCACAGTTTAATATGTTAAACTTTATAATTAGGAAGACCAGAAAACAAAGAGACATCAAAATATAAATGATCCAGGACACGTCACAATATAAATGATCAAAATATAATGAACCTTCAAGCTAGCTCTCTAATTTTCTTCCATTGTTTTCTTTCTTCAGCAAACCACTAAATTTGATCACTTTCTCTTCTAATTATCTCGTATTAATAATCATGACCATTGATCTTGGAGATTAATAACCATGGCCAACAAAGTAAAAAGTATGAGAAAAAAAAATTGAGGGCTTCTTCAACCCTTGGTATTGTGGAAGCAAAGAATTGGGGATGTCTGCAATTACTAGTGTCAATTATATCATAAAATACTAGGGGAAAAAGCCCGCGCCATGCACGGGAGTTTAGTACCTATAAGTAAAGATAGTTAATAATTATTATTTAGTATTTTGTAGTATAAGAATTGAAGTATGACAATTTTATTATGTGATATTAAACAGAAAAATCATAAATTACATATTGAGTCAAAAAATATAATATGCAATAAAATATAATTATAAAATATGATTAATTACTTTGCGTCTAATCTAATAGAATAAAAGATCTACTTATATCTGCTCATGCATTTTGGGAATGTTAAATTTTGTCGTTTAGTTTGAATTTGATCTTGATATGAGGGCAATCTATCTCATTATCTTATCATATAAATGAGATTTGAAAAATTAGCATACTTGAAGAAATCATTGCTAGTGAAATTTCGGTTCTTACAAGCCAAATTCTTTGATTTATATTGATTCCAAGAACATATCATCATGAAAGTTTCACATTGACAAATCAATCAATTATGATTTATTATATAATTTAGGACATATAGCAAAGCACCTCCTTCTCGATAGGGGTTACAATCACAAAACATCAGTTTTTTATCTAGTTGCAAAGATATACAATAACTAACACGCTAATCTAGATGAATAATTACCTCAAAAAAAGTACTAAAACATCTTAATCCACTCAATTTAAGAAAACAATTAAAAGTAATGAAGTACATACTTTAGATTTGCAGCCAAATAGTTTTAAGTAGATAGTTAAACATATTGGCAAATCAAATGAAGTGAAAAATTGCCTAAATGGAATCATCAAAAAAGTAGCAAATGATTTGAAAATTACCGTAGCTAATAGTTAAAACAACAAAAGAAGTAGATGCAATCTATTAATGAAAAAATTTATGATGACAAACTTATTCTAAACCACAAATAACAATTAACAAATGTGATCTCCTCCCTATCAAGTCTATCTAACATGGGCAATTGAATTAAAACACTAAAAAAAGTATTGCACATACAACTTGCAAGATTACAAATTTCTTACAACCAAAAAAGTAGATTAGCTAAAGAAAACAAACATATTGAGAAAGATGTTGCAAAATGGGAAAGAGTAGTAGCTAATATAGCAACATCTGAATTCAATATACTACATGATTGTAGTGGAACAAAGTTATAGGTAAATGAAATTAATTTGAATAGATAGGGGTTACTATGGTAACGGCCAAGAAACCAAACTTCTCTACTAATCAGCATTAATTGTGTCTTAACATCTATATATCATAAGTTTGCAAATAACTGTTGAGAAAGGCTTTAAGAAATTAAGAGACTTAGATGTTAATACAATTAAATGATTAAAAGGATTTTTATATAATTCCACTAAAACACAAGCTGAATTCAATTGTACAGAATATTTAATTGGATATCGAATATTGTCACATGTTAAACTTACCCATAGCTTTAAATGTCTGAAAGGACATTTAAGTAATTATAAAAAAAACCAAATCAGTTATAATGATTCATATTCAATACTCAAATTACACTTCAAATACTCTCATATTCCCAAAATAGCCCTATCCTTGCGGTTGAAATCTTTGCCCTACAGTCATTCTTATATAGTATAAGGATATGCATTAAAATAATAAATGTAAAACTCTAAAATAATAAATATAAACAGTAAAATGATAACTTGCAAAATTAATAATGTTACTGGAGTGCATTAATGTTACGTACAACGGTCAAAGAAGATGATTGGATTAGAGAAGTGAAAATTTCTACTAATCAGTAGTAGTACTTCTTTTCAGCTCACAGAAAAAATGCATTCTTGAAACATTTTCTATTGGGGTCATTTCGATAACCAATGTTGTATTACAAACACATTAATTTTGTACTCTGAAAAAAATTCGAAGAATCTCAGCCTCAAATACTTGTCTACTCTTATGCAGGGATTTTCCTCAATGTCACTCTCAAATATTAGTACAGGTAAAGGAGAAACAAATCTCACCCCAGGGCCAACAAGTCTTTCTTCCATCAAATTTACTCTTCTTTCATTTTATTTTATATTATTATTTTTTTGTAGGGTAGTGAAGAAAAGAAATTAGATACTCAATTGTTTAACAAACAAACAGAGTAAGAAACAAAAGATCAGCAAGGCAAAAGAGAAAATGTTGGAATTATCATAAAGTCATCTTGTGTTTAGTAGATTAAAGATGTTTTCATTGACAAGTTTATTATTTTTGGACTATTTCATACTCATATTGGAGTTGAGAAGGAGCACTCTGGTATTTTCCATTAGCAAAGGTCCCTGCACCCACACTGAAAAAGCGTAAAAATTTAACCAATTGCTCAATTCAGACTTGTTTTACTCTAATCTTTATAAATTGATTGTTTCTTTGAAAAATTTAAGCATTGTTACTCCATATAGCCACATCCTATTATTACATTTACATACATAAATTCTATGAAATAACAATTTTCATTTTTGTTGCTATGGAAAAAGTAAAATGACATTAGAGGTTTTAGTTTAATGGATTCTTTCAGTTGAATATAAATAAGTACAACTGAGCCAGGCCTTGAAAGCTTGAACTGCCAAAACAAAGTAGTTAATTCTACCGTTTTGCACTCTAATTCTTTCAAAACAGTAGTATGGTTTCACACACTATTCGTGCAAGTTTAGGAATAACATGGAGCTGTATGCTAGCTTCTCTTTTTCCACAATCGGAAATTAACACACACACACTTATAAATTTAACTAAACACACAGGAGTAATCAGCTAAATGACCTAAAAGCAATCTAAATGGGACCCACAAAGAACCCACGTTCAGCCAATTGGTAATAGAATGAGACCCCTGTGGACTTTAAATCTAGAGTAAAGACCCACGATCAACCGATATGGGATGGTGTATGCTAGCTTCTCATTAACAGAAGATAATGATTCGTTCGTACGAGGAAAAGGCTCTGTTTTAGTCGACTTTCATTCACAATAACTGTAGTAGTTTAGGGGATTTGAGACACTTCGATGATTTTACGGTCCAAAGCATGTAGAATAACTAAATTAAAGGTAGGATTAATCCCTACCAAGAATGGTCCAGACGGATCAGTCCCTCTCTATTATACGTTTATAATAGAGAGGAATATAAAGTGGAATATAAGTTGTATTGGCAGAACCTTTGATAAGTAGAGGGCCGGTTTCATAGAATTATTGGGAATTATTGTATTCCATTTCCACACAATGGGGTCCCGGCTCCACAGACAGGTCACAGGGGGCAGGGCGTGAAGGTTTTGTGTAAAATGCACAACCGTGTATGAACACGGTATAACGGTATTCGTTCCTGTCCCTTCTCCAATTATTGTAAGCCCCTGTTTTTGCAATAATTTCACTTCTTGTCACGAGGCAATCAGTGAGTAGGAAAAAATCGACTATCCACAGTTTAATTTGTTAAACTTCGTAATTAAGAAGCCTTGTTTTGATAGCAGATGTGGAGTAAGGGTTGAGTATTTTAATTCATCCATGTTTGAAATATGAATAGAGTATTATTTGAAATATTATTTGGAATGATTATAGATTATATAGATATAGATTACCAAAACTATTGAGTTGTAAAACTAATTTAATATTCACAGGACTATAACATTAAAACTAAACATAAACAAGTAATAGTTCTTAAAAAGTACATAAATCAAGAATTTTTCAACAATATTTATATCTAATTCGTTCAAAGTATATGAAAAATAGTAATAAATTATGCGGTCATAAGCCAATACATTTTCAAAAGTTGGAACTTCTTCATACCTTTGTAACTTAAATCCAAACATGCTTGGTGATTTATGTTACTAGACCAAAAATAAATCAACCAAAAAATTTATTCAACCAATAAGAAAAGTTAGACTTTTAGTCACGCAATATCAATATCGGCTCTCAAGAAAGTTAGTAGAGAAGTCTTCAAATGTATTTTTGTGTTTTGTAATTTGTATATATTTAATATTTAGTAATAATATTTTTGGATATATAGTTATATTATATATATATATAGCTAATTTAAGGGTTGGACCTATATTGGATTTGAGCCTAATGAGGTCTAAACTCGGCTCATATTTAATTCGGGTGCAATTTTTAGGGTCAAACTCAAATCGGCTCAGTGAAAGGTCGAGTTCATCGGATTTTGTTGGGCCGAACCAGTCGAGGTCAGGTGGCCTGACCCCATTGACAGTCCTAATCATAATAAATATAAACACTAAGATAATAACTATAAAGAGTAAAATGATAACATTCAAAATTAATGAGTGCATTAATGTTACCAATATACAATGGTCAAAGAAAATGATTGGATTAAAGAAGTAAAGAATTCTACTAATTAGCAGCAGTACTTCTTTTCAAGAGTCAGGACTTAATTGCGCACTAATTTTTTATACTAATTTATTTACTTGTATCATAAACATATTTTTAATTATCTTTTTATCTCATATATATTATATAAAAAAAACGATACAATATTTTAAAAAAAATCATCTGAAATAATCTCCTATCCAGACACAAGTATTTGCCCATTTCAGTGTTACTTGAGCCATTGGAAATTAATTGAAAGTCTTCTCATTACTCTTTCTTCAACATTGAGGGTGTCCATTGGAAAATGAGAGAAGGGGACTGGCTGTTCTTCGGGTCAAGCACGGCTAGAGAACCCTCACTTTCCTTGCTTTTTAACACAGGGGTTCATGGCTAAGGCATACCCATATTTTTAAATGTTTGATATCAATTCTTATTACTTACGTTGAAAACTTCCACGAGTTGATTGAGATTTTGGTCCTGTTTAATAATTCAATTTAATACTTAAATTTAATAGATTCAGATTTTAACATGTTCAAACATATTTGATAATAAAAAATTAAACATCTGAATTAATTAAATAGTACTAAATTTTATTGACAAATATATTATAAAAAATAAGTAATAAATTACTTATTTATCACTTAATATGATATACATTCAAATGTATCAGATTTAATACTTAATAATTTTATAAATTTAGATTTTATATTTCAATTTTATCAAACACACTTAGTGTCAGAAGTCTCAAGAGTCAGAACCGAAATGCATGCTAATACAATAATATACTGTTACAGCTATTGAAAATCAATTCAACTCTTAACATTAGTCTTTCTTCCACATTCATGTGCAGAATTCGATAGATTGACGGAGACCGGATAGTGTTCTGGTCAAGAATGGCCACTGGACGGTCCCTTTTCCTGTTCCTTAATTCAAGCTTTAGCCTTTTAAGGGGCAATGTTTTAGATGGGAGAAGATTTCATCCACAATGTGTAATCGATCTGTAGCCTTATGATTCTAACCTGCTCCATTTTAAATATGCGTGAGCAACTATATTCAGATTTTCGGGACCTGAACAATTTTGGGCTAATTGATATATGTTGCAAGAACATTTTCATATTCTCTTGTGGTTAAATTTAATAATATTATACACAGCTAATGAATTAATAAGGTATTCATAGTGCTGTATTTATCTCTTAGGTAAGACTGCAAACGAATCTCTCGGAAACCAGCATTTTAGCAGCGAAACTGTCTCAATATTGGCTGACTGAGCTCAAGTTGTTTGATCAAAGTATCAAATCAAGTAGTTTGATTAAAAAAAATACTCCAAAACCTTATGATATGTAGACATACTTTTTAACATTAACACTGATCATCTCCAGCTCTTATAATGCAAGGCACTTCCTCAATTTCACTCTCAAATTTTTAGTGTAGCATAAGGAGAAATATTAACAAGTCTCGCCTAGCAAGTATTTTTCTTGTGGAATATTCAATTATTCAACAAACAATCATAGTGGTGACAGTGCTGGAATCACGAGAAAAAGCAAAGAATTTTTGAATTCATTACTTTATGGTTTTTGAATGAATTATTTCACTCTCATTTCGTAGGTAAAAAGCACCAGTGTCGGCATTGTCCACTAAGAAAGGGACCCTACACCTAGACCCCTTTTTTTTAAAAAAAAAAAATTTAAAAGATTTTCGCTTTCCATAAGGTAAGACTTTCTTGGAATTTTCAAGAGAAAAAGAGCATATAAGGGGCCAAAAAAAAAAAGGAAGGAAAAAATTAAAGTCGAACAGAAATTTTTGTTATCACAAAAATAGTTTCTTTCATTTTCAAGTGAAATGGAAGAAGAGAATGATAATTTATAATTAGTCATCTACGTTAGTTTTATTTCGTTGTTTTTTTTTCTTTTTTGTTGAAAATTCAAGCATGTTGTTCAATATGCATGCTTCAAAAATCAATCTTATAATCCAAAAGTCAATAGCTAGTTTTTATTTTCAAAAGAAAATAGTAAAATGACTTCAATAGAGATTTTAGTTTGATGGAATCTTTGATTTGAGTTTATATCAGACTTTTGGAAAAGCACTGCACACGTTAGACCAACCACTTTGGCTAGTCGGTCTAGTCGGTCTATGATCAACAATGTACCACAGAATACAAACTTTGTCCTCTGCATATTCTTTTTTTACTTTTCTTTTTGCTTTCTTTTTTTCTTTTTATATGGGTATAATAGACGTGGTTCGTGTTTTCTGAATATAAAAAAGAAAAAAGTTCTTTCTTCCTTTCTTTTTTTTTTATGTAGAAAATTTTTCCCAGTTTATCTCATTTAGAGATGTTATAAAATACTATTTTTTAAAAAGTTGAAGTTATATGAAGGGAATGTCTAAATGCCGGAGAATAAATATGACTGTATATATTTACATGCCGGAGTCTTACTATAAATCGAATTTTGATTATGTTTAATAAATTAAACATGTTATTCATGGTCCTGAATTTCTTAAAATTCCTCGGTTCTTATTTGGAAAACTCATATAGTTAAGATTGTTAATAACCTCAAAAAAAAAAAAAAATGGGGTTTGGATTGAAGCATGTAAACTTGAGATTGTCTTGTGTACATTTTTAATCTAGGTCATGCAAACTACTTTCTATGACAATGTACTAATGTGCGTGCCTAGAATTACTTATAATACGAATTTTCTTTTGACGGATTGAAAACAATAAACGGTTTAGGGACGGAAGTAACAGTCTAAAAAATTTTGATCACAAATTATTAATGGGTACAAGTATGACACCACCGCTTGAAATGTTTGTTTGCACAATGATCTTGAAGCTTCAAATTCATGGTCTAGTCGGTCTATGACCAAAATTGGATAGAGTGCTACATAAACTTGCAAATCTTTATTACTTACAATCAAACAAAAATTTATTCCTATCATACCATAGAACCCAACAGACAACGGGAAAAAGATGAAACCAAAGAACATTAAAGCGGTTAGCAGTTGAGAATTTTTTACAACCAAAATTTAGAAATCTAATTGAGCCACCCAAAGAAGGGGAATTGATAGGAAAAGATGTAGCCATCCAAAGACATGGGGCTTTAGGAAAAGATGTAGCCATCCAAAGAAGGGGAAATAACAATTTTTTAATCAAGTATTGTTGCTTAATTTTCTTAGCAATTACAGATTAAAAAATTGTAAAATGACTTTATTAGATATTTCAGCTAAATGGATTCTTTGAGTTGAATGAAAATAATTACATCTTGACAAAGTCCTCAAACCTTGATATATGAACAAGCAAAACTATAAAATGTAAGTCAATTAGCCGCAAAAATCCATAGTAGACTCCTTGTTTTCACCCTCCCTCCTTGTAAGATTGCTTGATAAGCAACCAATTTCACTTTACACCCTTTTGAATGATTTCCACTTTGCATCTCAAATTTTTATTTCTGGATAGGTTGCACTTTAAAATTACTAATTACCATGAAATTGTACCTTAAAATTTATTTTGGATATTTTGCACCTAAAGTTAATAATCCATCCAAAATTACTGTGGTTTCACACAATATTAAATGTCATTGTAGGAGCAATATGCACCTATACACTGGCTTCTTAACTGTAAAAGTGGGATTGGTTCTTCAGAGTATCCCTCAAAAAAAAAAAAAAATACATATGCGTGTTAGAGCACTTTCACTTGCAAGATGCGTTGTTGTGGTGAATTTGAGACAGTTCGATGACTTTAGGATTTGAGACAGTTTAATGGTCTGGACTTATCAGCCTCCTTCCTATTATATTCATCAACAAACAAACGAATAGACTATAGTGTCACCCCATACAATTTAGTGCATTTTCGTATAATCATCGTGTGGTAAAATGTACATGACTCCACGCTTTGAAGAACATTGTTTGGATATCCATATTATTCCAAATAATATTTCGCTTACATTATAAACACATTTTCCAATTTACCTTTTTATATTTCCAATCACTTTTTTATCTCACATACATCATTTCACAAAAGTGCTACAGTAATTATTCCAAATAATATTTTAAATAACACTCGATCCAAACAAATGTTAAAATAACACTCTATCCTCTGCGTTGGAATTAGTTAAAATGTTAAAATTATTTATATTAAAAGCCTAAAATGATTTTATTAGCTACCCTTGAAATTCTAAGATTTAAAAGTCTTGGAATCTAATTCTCCTTCCTCCTCTCAGCTTTTGAAAAAAAAATCCCTACTTCTTCCTTGTTAAAATAATTTTAATATATATATAGGGCAAATTACACTTTTGTACCTTATAGATTTTTTTTATATACATAACCCACCTACACCTTTAAAAGTTATACATAACCATCAGGCCACTTTACCATCCTCTGCATTAGATCTCCATCGATTCTAATATTAATTTTCTTGACTAACTTTATATCACATGAATTTCTGCTGGAATTTGACCTGTTAATTGGTTGTTGTTGTTGAGTTGTAGGGTTTTTTTTTTTTTTTTTTTTGTCAGCAATGATACATTTGTATAACCTATTCTATCATAATCTAAGGGGGGAGCCTAAAGAGACTGTTATAGGGGTACCAGACCAAGAGAGTGCTATGACATAACGCTTAGATTTTTATTGTTTTTGGACTATTTATCCTCATATTTCTGGGAAGGACCCTGCATCCGCACCTGGGCTCTGTTTTTTTTTGTGATTTGAGACACTTTGATGATTTTACCGTCCAAAGCGTGTAGAATAAAAATTAATCCCACTTCTTACCATGATGCAACCATTGAGTAGGAAAAATAAATAAGGACTTTAAGTTAAACAGAAATTTCCGACGTCACAAAACTGATTCCGTTAATATATGCTTATATTTTAACGTAAAGTTATGGATTTCCACACAATTTTTCTTAAATTAAAATTTTCTTTATAACTCCACACACTTTTAATGTAAAGTTGTGATTAATGTGCTAATATGCACCATTATATTGGCTTCTCAGTTATGCTGGGGATTTATTTCCAAACAATGTATTATCATAGTTACAGAAAATGTACACAAATTAAGTGACAATGAATTATGTCTATATATAAAGCCATCCAATTCGAACTATCCTGATGCTAGAACATATGAAAAAGAAAACTTGATAAACTCACACTTCTGAAGACCAAGAGTTCGAGTTATTTAGCAAATTGTAGGATAAATTAGATATAACTCCCCTGATGCAAGAACATATGATAAAGAAAAGTAGATAAACTGCACTTTTGAAACCAAGAGTTTGAGTTATTTAGCAAATTATAGGGTAAATTAGATATAACTCCCCTATAGTTTTGCACAATGTCAGATAATCCATCTAAGGTATCAAAATAGTCATGTAACCCCCTATGATTTTATATAAAGCGAAAAATGGATGAAATGCATAATCAGTTACAGCGATTAGACCACACTTGCTTTAAAAGTGTGTATGATAAAATTACACTATTATTCACTTAACTCTCTTATGATTTGCATAAATATCTATTTTATCCCCTCATAATTTTCGTATTTATTCACATAATTCCCCCATAATTTTATACAAGGTGAATAATTCGTTGTTTGATTTAACATTTAAATAAGGACACTACTAGTACTATGCCCTCGGGGTAATTTTGGTATTCAAGTTATTATAGAACATAAGCTTTGGATCTTTATGTCATCTTCAACCAAAAAAAGGGACAAGTGTGGAGTACCTAAAGCTTTTCTGTAGTCCAAATATCATTTGCTTTTTCCAAATTAACCTCAACTTAGTAATTAAGTGACAATGAAGTTTTTACATTTCAATACGGTTTCTTAAGCAATGTATTGAGTAACATAATTACTTGGGTATATGATGACAAGCATATTGCCCCCACGTAAATGTTAATTTTTTTTTCCACTGCAAGATTTAGAGGAAATAAAGTCCTCTATTAAACTGAAATACTACTTGATTGTGTTTGGATAAAAATATTTCGTAGTTAAATTAGATAGGAGCTTACAACATCGCAATAATAATGTCTTTACTTTCTCATTTGACTAAAAGTTAATCTCCCGAGCATATGGGCCGAGCAATGACTTTGCCGAGGATAGGGATAAATGAGCTCCAACGATAGGTTAAGAGTAAAAAAGTTAAAGAGGAAGAACGATGTCGTGAATATACTTTTGGTCGCATATTTAACAAATCACCGCTGGAAAGCCTATAAAAATTATCTTACATGGTGTTTTTAAGCTTCAAATGAAAATTGATAAGTTTATAACTAAAATTTATAAGATCTATTTTGATGAAATTAGCATAGGAGCATAAGCGTTGCACATAGTGGGCTTTCGTTTAGGAATACGTACTAAGATATAATTTTTTTAAAAATTAATTAAAAAGAACAGAAATTTAACTATTTAAATTTCATATTGCTATCAATTTTCTCCTCCCACAAAACATATAAATCATTTGTTTAACAAAACCTTATCGATGGTACGTCTTAGTAGCAAAGTATAGAAAAGGGTTAGCTATATTGCCAAAACAATTAGAGCAATTTCACTCTAAATAATAGTAATGTCCTCACAGATCAAGAGTAATCATATTTTGTATTGTAAAGATCCACTGAATAAACACAAGCGCCAAAGTTGAAAATCAATCTAAAGTGGGATTTGGCTCATCTCTAGTTGATTCTCTCTCTATTTTCTGCAGTACTCATCTAGATGTATGACACGTATCTTTATTTATTAACAAGAGTTAGGATTAATTAAATTTAAATTGATCGTGTCCTTTCCTAGTAACTGAAAACGTGTGTCATACATCTAAATATGCTTTGTACGAAACGAAGAAAGAACTCACTAGAGAGGAGCCAAATCCGTCTAAAGTTATGTCAGCAAATTCTATCATATTTTGTATTGTAGATTCACAATTACATGATTAATCACTTCATAGTTGAGAAGGACCAAACCACATTGTTGTTACTTGTTACCCTTACGTTCTCATTTGGCTAAAGTTAACTAAGCCTTAGCCAGCATGTGTGATGAAAGGGGGGCATGACTTGAAAAGATTATTAACTGACAGTTAATATCTCTAACCTATAAAAAGACTAATTGAGACATGATTTGCTGTAAAAAAAATCATAATCTCAACCCTTGTAAGTTCTGTAAAAATATAACAAACAGTTACTCATTTATAGTCTTGATATACTAGCACAAAGTGTTATCAAGTAGTAGTAAAGAGAAATTTTCCATTGACTCGCAATAAATAGACGGCGAATTTACCCTAAAGAGAAGCGAAAATAGATTGCGAGTTGAAGTCCATGCTCATCAAACTCACCACAAGTATTCAGGACAAATCATAGTTGAGATTAGAAACTAGAGAAATGCAGTTTTCTAAAGTGGGACGCTGTAGAGCCCCTTTAAATAGGCCAACATGTTTGAAAAGACCAAAATATCTGAATAATCTCATTGATTGTTTCCACCATATCTTGACAAGAAAAGAGCCATCAATCCTTTCCAACTTTTATCTCCATCTTCCACAAAAGTATCAAAGAAAGCCAGACCGCACAGATGATCAATTACAATCTGAAGAGGAAAAACCACTGTAGCACTCCCTGATGATATCATCAAGAAAAAAAAATAGAGCAATAATTAGTTGTTTGCTCATCAATTTCAATGTGCTCGTGCATGCATTACAGGCAGCTGAAGTACAAAAAAGCTACCAAAAGGTAAATATAAATTAAACTCCTTTAACTGCAAAAAGCATGAATGACAAAAGAATTACCTGATATTGCACCAGCTGATGCCCTTCAATATTTTTCTTAAATGATCCTCAGATTCTCGTTTCCATTATATTCCTGTGCTTCTTCAATTTCCCGAACTAAAGATTTGACGCCATCTCCGCAAACACTCACATTAATTGTTTCAAGAGTAGATATACTCCCTATACAAGCAGGCATCATTTTCAAATTAAAAATTCCGAAGAGTTTTAATTGCTGAAGACACGGGAAGTAATCATCACTGTCAGGGTCTGTCTCCATCCACTCAACAACCTCTAGTGCTTCCAACGTCAAGACCCTGAGTTTAGGGAATCCTCCTTCCATCAGCTCCCATCTTTGGCCCTCCATTGCCCGGTCTCTTAATTTGAGGACTTCAAGATTGGGTAGTTCTTCAATCAATGACATTTTACTACAGGGAAGACCCAGATTGCGAAGACTCAACTCCTTCAAATTCATGGGAAAGGGAGGCTCAACATGTTCCCATGAACTTGAGCAGTAATAGGCCAACCAGGTGAGTGATTCTAGGCATTCTAGTCGACTCATGTTCAACACTCCATTTCCAGTCTGACGATCGGAAACTTTAAGTCGGCGAACGTTGGGAATGCTTCTCAATATGTTCTCTCCCTCTTCATAAAGGCTCTCTCCCTCTTCACAAAGACACAAACAAGAGAGTGTGTCTAAATTGGGTAAAGTGGAGAGGTTTTCAACAACGTTGTCATTGGAAGGCAGACGAATAACGACGCCACCCCTAACATACACATGCCTCAACTTCTTCATGTTCCAGATGCTATCTCGCAATGAAACCTTCTCTTTAGAATTTAGACAAAAGGTTTCCAAATGTGAGAGCTTGGCTATAGATGGTGGAATGAATCGCATTTTCCAAGCACTAAGGGCTAAGTACCTCAAACAAAGAAGTGATTCGACTTCAGCTGGAAGCTCCTTCAGCCTTAGCTCAATGCCCTCTAAATTCAGGACGTTAAGATTTTTGTAGATGCAAAAAAGGAAGGAGATATTAAGCAACTCAAACTTCTTATATCCTGGAGTAGCACCAAAGAATAGCAGTCTGGCTAAATGCGGACAAAATAGCCTTGACTTTATAAAATCTTCTCCACTGGAGCAAATGGACAACCGACGTAGGTTGGGAGGCTCATTAAAGGTAGAGAGCTCATCATATCCTGGCAGGACCTGAAGAAAATTCTTTTCTTTCGCCTCGCCCTTACAGAACTCAAATATCAAATCGTGAATGTAACAAGTTTTGACTCCACCAATGGATCTGCTTTTACTTACCATAACCAGGTTTCGGCCAATTAGGTCCATCAAATATTCTTCTGCAGTATCCTCTGATCTCTTTCCTTCAATTATTTCCACAAACTCTTCTGCAATCCATAGACGCATCAACTTCTTGGCACCAATTTTTTCATCTTCTCGAAATGCAGCAAAATACAGCAAGCAATCCTTCAAGTGATACTGGTAAATGCTCATAACTGAGCTCCAAGGACTTCTTCCACTGGTCTGTACCAGACACCATGGTTGAAGTTAAACTTTCAGCAAATTTTTCCCAAACCAAAATATCATGCTCTATAGTTGCTAGGACTCCAGCTACAACAACAGTGCAAGTGGCAATCCCCAGCACTTTTTGGCAATCTCCATTCCCAATTCATGCAATGCTTGAGGACATTCTTCTTCTTCTCCAAACACCTTCTTCTGCAGCAATTCGAAACTTTCTTTCTCACTGAGTGGGTGAAGATAGTGAGGTTCTCCACCATATTGAACCTTTGAATCTGAAGCTACATTAGAAAATCGACTCGTAAAGATGATTCTACTTCCATTCTTGTCATTGGGGAATGCAGTTCTCAGCTCATTCCATACCTCAATGTCCCAGACATCATCAAAAACAACAAGATACCGATTCTTCAATAGCCTTTGACGGAGCTTTTCAAGCAAATCATGTTCATTCAATTTTTTAAGCTCTTCATCCATCCTAGACTGTTTTTCATCAGAGCACAAAATTTGTGTTAACAAGCTTTTCTTGTTAAATTCTTGAGAAACAGTACACCAAAGGCGAATGTGGAAGTGACAGGTTACTGAATATCATTGTAAACTTTTTTGGCTAAAGTCGTCTTACCAAGCCCAGCCATTCCCACAATGGGAACAATTTCCACCTGTTCTGATCCCCATATAAGTCGTTCAATTACTTTTGCTGCCTCATCATCAAGACCAACCATGACTTCACGAGCTATTGGCATTTTACCTTTTGATAGCATGCGGCTGGAAGTCTGGCTAACTTCTGGTGCTCTTAAGCTATGAGAGGAATTAGGAAGACTCTGTATAGTACTTGAGATACTGAGCCGATCCTCAAAATGATTGATAAGTGGTTCAATTACTTTTTCTGCCTCATCATCAAGACCAACCATGACTTCATGGTCTATTGGCATTTTACCTTTTGATAGCATGTGGCTGGAAGTCTGGCTAACTTCTGGTGCTCTTAAGATATGAGAGGAATTAGGAAGACTCTCTATAGTACTTGAGCCACTGATCTGATCCTTAAAATGCTTGATATGGATGTTGGTATTGGCCAGCATATCATAACAGTCAAGGTCCTCTGTGAATTCTGAGAAGCTAACTTCTCCTTCCTTCACTCTGTTTAGAGAAGGCGAGCAAATTATAATGCTTGCCTCACTAAGGAGAGCTCCAATTTTTTCATTTTGTTCATCCATCATCCATGATGCTCCCTTAAAATGCTTCTCAAAAACCTCAGTTCTGCATAGAGTGTTTGCATTTCATCTTTCATAGAATCCACAAAGCTAGAGCTGCAGCATAACAACTCCCAGAGACGTCCTATCAGAGAATCGTTGAAGTTGTTCAATATCCGCTCATCCATCACTGCTGTATGTAATGATGCTGAGGAGTTTGAAGCTGCAAGTTCTTCTGGAGTAGAACCCAGGATTTTGATTTTCGTCATCATCATCCCAAAAAGAACACATGTAAGAGAGGCGTGCTGCGGTCAACGCCACCACTTCAAAGTGAGCCAATAGCAAGGCAGGAATATCTGCGGTTCCTCGCATTTTGGCAAAGGGAATGGAGCTTTTCAAGAATGTCAGCTTTGCTTCAAGATCTTGGACTTGAGCACTCAAAGCAGCATAAATGGACGATTTAGTAATTTTCCAATTCAAATCGTCATTTGTCAAATCCGCTAGATTTTGCAGGATGAGGTCTATGAATTCCAACAGTTCATCATCTGTCATACAAGAATTTGATTGAAATGACCTGTTGCTTGCCAAAGTTGCCAAAGCAAAGTAAATTTGGATGATTTCTTGCTTGAATAATATGATCTGTTTCCTAATTTCGCGGAACACTACATATATCTTATCACGGGAAAGAGAGTGAATATCCTCCTCATATTTGTGAAAGGTATCTTCGATACAAGATAAGAAAGATGGAAGACTTACCCTCTTCACAACATTGTCAGATTGCAAGTACAAATCATTGCTTTGGCTCCACTTTCTAGCACACATAAGAAATGTTTGGAGAAATTTCATGTGTTTGATTGCTTCACGAACATCGTAAAGAAGATAAAGGGATATTCCGGAGCTGTTCCGGAGCGACTCTAGATCAAGTAAGACACGATCGATGCTGCAAGTGGAGGCCATCTCCATCTCTTTTGGAGGGATTTTCGTCAGTTTCACTCTCAAATTTTAAGAGAGAAACAAATGTCACTAACTGCAGAGCTAGCAAAGTATTTCTTTCCTGAAAATTGCTTATTTGTTTCTGGTGAGAAGGTGAAGAAGAGTATTGAGACAACCAACCATTCAACTAGGTGGAATTGGCATCAAGGTGGACCCCAGGCAATGATAATCAATTATTCAACTAGGTGGAATTGGAGCTAGGCACCCAAAATCCAAATTTATCTTGAACTAATTACAAATGGAGGAAATTGATAAACAAGATTAGTTTACTCTGTCATCAACATTTTATTAGGGAAATTTGATATTAGGGATCACATAAAAGCCTATGTTTTAAGACAATAACAGCAGTGATTTAAGACTCTTTGATGATTTTATTGTCCAAAGCAAGAGTGGTCCAGACGGAGCAGCCCCCTCTCTATTATACATCTAATTATTGCCTCAATAAAGTAGTGGGTCCAATTTCAAAGAATTATTGGGAATGATTGTATTCCATTCCCACACAATGGCGCCCCTTCTCTTATAGCGCGTCCCTGTTTTAATATGTTTTTTTTTTTTGCTTCAAGCATCCACAGTTTAATATGTTAAACTTTATAATTAGGAAGACCAGAAAACAAAGAGACATCAAAATATAAATGATCCAGGACACGTCACAATATAAATGATCAAAATATAATGAACCTTCAAGCTAGCTCTCTAATTTTCTTCCATTGTTTTCTTTCTTCAGCAAACCACTAAATTTGATCACTTTCTCTTCTAATTATCTCGTATTAATAATCATGACCATTGATCTTGGAGATTAATAACCATGGCCAACAAAGTAAAAAGTATGAGAAAAAAAAATTGAGGGCTTCTTCAACCCTTGGTATTGTGGAAGCAAAGAATTGGGGATGTCTGCAATTACAATAAAAAAATAAAACTCTAAGATAATAAATATAAACAGTAAAAACGATAACTTGCAAAATTAATGTTACCAATATACAATGGTAAAGAAATGATTGGATTAAAGAAGTGAAAATTGCTACTAATTAGTAGTAGTACTTCTTTTCAAGAGTCAGGACTTAAATGCACGCTAATTATTTGTACAAAATTATCTACTTATTTCATAAATATATTTTTCAATCACTTTTTTATTTCATATATATCACGTCAAAAAAATAATGTAATACTTTTTAAAAAAATTATTCCAAATAATCTCATATTCAAACCCAAGTTATATGCCCATTTCAGTGTTACTTGGGCCATTGGAAATTAATTCTAGTCTTCTCATTACTCATTAGTCTTCCTTCCACATTCTGGGGGACCATTTGGAAAATGGGAGAGATGGGAGACAGGCAGTTCTTCGGGTCAGGCACGGCTAGGGAACCATCCCTTTCCTTGCTTTTTAATACAGGGGTCATGGGTATAACACCACAGACCTATTTTTAAATGTTTGATATCAATTCTTAGTGTTTAAGTGGAAAATTTCCTCCAGTCAACTAAGAATTAGTGGTATTAGTCTGAAGAGTTAAACCGAAAGGCTTAGTATATGGTATTCAAAAGCCGTACAATTTAGTTCATTCAACCCTAGTTTTGGCCCTTTTGAGTTCAAATATTGTTTGGGGTATCCACAATTACCCTTTATTACACCCATGCATTATAAACTCTCCCATGGTACGAATATAATGCCTATTACATGCATAACAGTCGCTACATGCATAATTGAAGCAAAAAAAGCTGAAAAAGTGGGTCTTTTTTTTTTTTTTTTTTGTCAACACAGGGGTGTCCGGGTCAATCCTTACGGGACCCAACTAATCCCCTGCACCTGGAGTACCCCGCCCCCCAAGAGCACTCAGGCGGTATATGAAGCCAGACTCGAATCGATGCCACCACGAGGAAGACCCCATGGGATCACCAGCTGAGCTGACCCCGAGGGGCTTGAAAGAGTGGGTCTCATTTGTCCAATTATTCAAAGCTTTGCAACAGTTTCATTTTATCCAATTATTCAAAACTTTTGCAGTGGTCCCTTGAATCCAATTTTCAACATGTTTGCAATGATAAAATAATGGTAGCATTGTTTCAATTTCACCAGTTTGCAA